>NC_041393.1:281871366-281879242 GCF_002162155.2 Triticum dicoccoides | reverse complement strand
GGTTGGCCCAGTGGGGCTGATGGCCTGCTGGGCCGGAGCCCGTGGGGGGGGGGGTCCTTCTTTTTTTTTGTATTTATTTGTTTTCTATTTTTATTTCTTTTATTTTATTTATTTTCTTTTCTGTCTTAAATCACTTTAAAATACTTAGGCAATTTCTAAAAATGAGTTTTCTCCATAATAATTACCTAGGCATTTAGCTGCACACTCCGAACATTTTTATTTTTAACATTTGAAAACTTTTATTGTTTGCTTGATTTCGAATTTAAATCCGAACCGGTTTCGAACTAACTCGAGATTAGCAACAGTAATTAGGGTGACGTGGTATCATTAGCAGAGATTCACTGTAGCTTAAATATCCGGGCGTCACAATTCTCCTCCACTACAAGAAATCTCGTCCCGAGATTTAAGAGGGGTCTAAGGGGGAAAGGTTTGGTTAAGAAATTCTAACGAATCTTCTTAGTCTTGGTTGCTCCTCTCGAAGTGGTTGATCCATTATATTGATGTCTTCATTTTTCTGCTTCAGGTCATCAAGATGAAGTCGACATCCTTTCTTTGGGGGTTCCATCGTACTTACGAAAGAATAAGGGGGTTATTCCAGGAGAACGAACCTCTACAAGGTTGACTATCTGGTCGATAACATCGGGGAAGGTGGCGGAAAGTAACTCTCGATTGAACTTAAGAAGAAACCGAGAGCAAGTAAGAAGGTACCAAGAGAAGTTTCAAGCGGGCAGGCAATTGTTTGATGCCTGAAACGGGGCGTGAAAAGGTGTTCAGAGCAACGAGAATAAGTATTGCGTCTGATACCAGAATAGATCACTAGGAAGGCGGCTCGTGAATTACATACGAGGTCACGTGCGAGGAACAACCTTGAGAACAGGGGGTGTACAGGAGAGTCAGGTTTCGATCCTGTGGAACCGTGGGTTATGGGCCCACCATGTGTTTTTTAAGGAGAAGTGACATCTTGCACGATCATGATAGCAAGCCATGTCAGAGAGTACCATGTCAGTTATGCCGGCAACAACGTTGGTACTTAGGGCGAGGGACGAAGAGAACCGTTTTCCTGCTCGTTGAACGAGGCAGACCAATAGGCAAGTTCTCGTCCATCGGTGGCTACCAGAATGTCATCAACAATAGTAACAGGGTCTCACTGACAGAGTTGTAGAACTAGGTGTTTGGATATGTTGGGAATTATTTCTACTTAGATCATATAATTCCCAAGAAAGGTCAAACAAAACCACGGAAAGGAAAATGTGATTTCCATATTAAGCAGAACAATGGAAAGGAAAATGTGTTTAAACACATATTTCAGGGGTATATCCTTCCCAAGGACAAGCAGGGCACGCTATCAATGACAGGATATAATGTAGAAAATTCTTAAGGTAAAGGGAGAGAAATTTCATGACATTACCCATACAGCGGTGTTTGGATAGTTGATCAAGAAACATTTAGCATTACGCTCCCAATGTTTTGGTTGATGAACGGAGTATCACAAACATGCTTCGAGATAGCATTAACATGGTCAATGGGTAAAGATCAGACTTTGGATACACAAAGGATCCATCAGGAACAACTTATAGAACAAGTCTTACAATTTTCCTCATGAAAGAATGGCTAAACTTGCTAAAAAGGATACTATAACAATAGGTCCTCCGGCCAGGTGTGCTAGGCATGACATCACCTTACAGATATATAAGGACCAATGTTATAACTCTTGGAAATATGTTCCAACCATCATATCTGACCGAGTTTCAGATCTGGTTGGGGTCAGGATACCTCAGACTCAGGATGCCTGAGAAGAAAAAGGTGTGACACATTTGATGAGACGACATTATATGATTCTTGGGAAATGAGCTATGGAAGCGAGTTCCGAACAAGGGTTCACCATTAAGCCAAGGAGAGGATGAGGAGGTGGCTGATGGACTCAGCGATAATTCAATGAGATATCCAAAAAGATGGATTTCCATAACTATGTGAACAAGGAGATAACATTAGTCAGATCAAATGATATAATGATGTATGCTCTAGCAAAACATACACAATTAAACATTGGTTGAAAGGTGCGCCCAAAATATGGGTTGGGTTGCACGACCAATGTTAGAATGGTGATTCAATAAGCCATAGTCGTAGAATGAAACTATAGACCAATAACTTCAAAGCAAGAGGGTTGCTTGAAGTTTAGAATTTACACATCACAGACCATTTGTCGGTATTCCGGTTAGAAACATCACAGGGACCAAGAAAAGAATGGTGATGTTAATAAGTATCACTGGTATCAAGAATTCTTAAGGGTGGTGAATTTCTCACAACATTGAGGACATAAGAGATGTTAATGTTCCAAGGTAAAGAAGAACAATTACTGGATAGCAAGGAACTCAAGGTATAACACCAAACACGAACAAGCTTGTGTTGGTGGGAAGGCAATAAAGTGGTCGATGATAACGCAGATCATCGAGGGCAAGGATGGTATTTCTCATCATGAACTCATTTGATATCCTGGAAGAGCTCATAAGGTTGATGATGATCACGACACACTTTGTCGAGAGATTTCAAGATGTAATCGATCGGCGATGACATCAAGTCAAATGAATGATGAAGCGAAAGGTTGTTGGAACCAAGGGTACAACACAAACTCGAAATCAAGCTTGTTTTCCAAGAAGAAATGATATGATGAGGAAGATCAACGTAAGCTTAGCTCATCGTCAAATAATTGTGCTACGGGAAGAAGGACCGGGTAGCATAGTTAAAATTTAACATGGTAATGATATAGACGATCAGGCTAGGAATGACTTGAAGGATTATTAAACTCATAAGCAACGGAGATTACTTTATTGAATCGGAGTGCGGAATTGATTCACTTATCAATGTCCTTGAGTGTCTAACAACTCAGGACCTGGGGAAAATTGGAATCAGTGAGAAATAATACTTGAAGAACTCATAATAAGTTATGCAGTTCCATGATATTCTTGAGATACTAGAGTTTAATACTCAACGGTAGAGCAAAGTGAAGGTTGGACAGGTTGAATGATCTGCAGAAGACAAGTACTTCAACTTGTCCAAGAAATGGTATTTAAAAGGAGAACATGGTCGGAACCACGATTGCAAAAGGCCGAATCCCAGATATAAGAACTTGTACCAAAGAGGGTTTAAGAGGAGCATCCATGATAAGATTAGCATCGTGTCCATGGGCATGAACACAAAGTTCAAGGTCGACTCCCACTTCTTCAATGTATAACCTTCCATTCACCTCTCACTTTCGAAGAAGTTGTAGTTTTGAAATTTTACCTAGCAAAATACCAGAAGAGTATGACTCGTGAAAACTTTCGAGTTCACACATATTAGGAAGGCATAGGTTCAACCCATCAGGGTCTCTTAGGAACATATACCACAAACTTCAGGAGTAAATTACACCAGCTCGAAAGTAGAGCATTGTTCAAAAGAAGATGATACAATTTACCAAAGGCATTATATACCCATGGAAAGGCTCTCAAGGTTATTCAATATGAAGGACACTGTCGGATAAAATCCAACAAATGAACCGATGGTCCACAAGGGATCTGATGTGAGCATCGATACTCAACTAGAGGAAGAAGAATGCACGGGCATCATATTATAGAACATCTGAATAATTCGATGCTTAGATAACAAAGGAATTATGATTTCCAAAACAAAGGATCAGAAGCAGTCGCTCTGATCAAGGATGGATAAGTTGGATAGACCAGAGTCACAATTGACGACCAATAGTTTGGTCAAGAACCAGCTCATGTTCAGAATGACGTCTGAGTCGGGAAGATAAATTCTAGGATCTGACTGAGTTTTGTGAGCATTCGCAATATATTGAATCAACGAACTCGAAATGATAATGACAAAGGATACTATGAATATTGCTAGACATATGGAACACATCCATAATGCAAGCAGACAAGTATTTGCCGAGCAATAGCGGGCAGAGGATTTTTGAAAGATCAGATAGTATTTCAATGTATCTTGTGATTCATATGAACAACGGGGGAAGAACGGATACTCGACAAGTGCGAGGAATTATCCGTAGGGGGTATTCATGGGGCAGGAAATGCAAGGCAGTAGGCCAAAATGGATTTTCGGGATATAGGAAATATTTCAGGGTATCTTGTAATAAGAAGAGCAACTCAGGGTGAAGGTATGGACGACAAGGATATAAGGCTATCCATAAGTATACAACGGTGGTAGGGGATTGCAAAAGCAACGGGCACAAAGTCTCGCGAGAACTTTAGAGAGTATCTTCGGAATCTTCTGGTGCAGCAAGCGATCATCTGGAGTGAGGGGCTCTCCAGGAGAAAGTCTTTCAAGAACCTAAAGTTAGTCTTTTTAGCAAAATCATTTAACCCGAATAGAAGAGAGATTAGAATCCCAGAGTATAGACGAGGAATAAAAGATCCTACTACCACTCAATGGCGACGTGTGCCCGTAAGACACACAGCCATGTTAGTAAAAGTTTTTGCAACGTCTAGACTCGACTTCGGCCAAGGAGTGTGGAAGGGGGATTCCTATAGGCAGTCGGCTCTGATACCAACTTGTGACGCCCCGATTCAATCATACACTAATCATGCACGCAAATTTGTATGATCAAGATCAGGGACTCACGGGAAGATATCACAACACAACTCTAAAACTTAAATAAGTCATACAAGCATCATAATACAAGCCAGGGGCCTCGAGGGCTCGAATACAAGTGCTCGATCATAGACGAGTCAGCGGAAGCAAAAATATCTGAGTACAAACATAAGTTAAACAAGTTTGCCTTAAGAAGGCTAGCACAAACTGGGATACAGATCGAAAGAGGCGCAGGCCTCCTGCCTGGGATCCTCCTAACTACTCATGGTCGTCGTCAGCGGGCTGCACGTAGTAGTAGGCACCTCCGGTGTAGTAGGGGTCATCATCGACGGTGGTGTTTGGCTCCTGGACTCCAGCATCTGGTTGCGACAACCAGAAAGAAAGGAAAGGGGGGGAAAAGGGGGGAGAAAGCAACCGTGAGTACTCATCCAAAGTACTCGCAAGCAAGGAACTACACTACATATGCATGGGTATATGTGTAAGGAGGCCATATCAGTGGACTGAACTGCAGAATGCCAGAATAAGAGGGGGATAGCTAGTCCTATCAAAGACTACGCTTCTCGCAGCCTCCGTCTTGCAGCATGTAGAAGAGAGTAGATTGAAGTCCTCCAAGTAGCATCTCCAAGTAGCATCTCCAGTAGTTCCGCAGAGCATAATCCTACCCGGCGATCCTCCCCTCGTCGCCGTGTGGAAAAGCGATCACCGGGTTGTGTGTGGAACTTGTCTGGGTGTGTTTTATTAAGTATCCAGTTCTAGTTGTCATAAGGTCAAGGTTCAACTCCAAGTCGTCCTATTACCGAAGATCACGGCTATTCGAATAGATTAACTTCCCTGCAGGGGTGCACCACATAACCCAACACGCTCGATCCCATTTGGCCGGACACACTTTCCTGGGTCATGCCTGGCCTCGGAAGATCAACACGTCGCAACCCCACCTAGGCACAACAGAGAGGTCAGCCCGCCGGTCTAAATCCTATGTGCGCAGGGGTCTGGGCCCATCGCCCATTGCACACCTGCATGTTGCGAGGGCGGCCGGAAGCAGACCTAGTAACCTCCATTACAAAGGAAGTCACGTTACGCGGTCCAATCCGGCGCGCGCCGCTCCGTCGCTGACGTCAAGAAGGCTTCGGCTGATACCACGACGTCGAGTGCCCATAACTGTTCCCGCGTAGTTGGTTAGTGCGTATAGGCCAGTAGCCAGACTCAGATCAAATACCAAGATCTCGTTAAGCGTGTTAAGTATCCGCGAACGCCGAACAGGGCCAGGCCCACCTGTCTCCTAGGTGGTCTCAACCTGCCCTGTCACTCCGCCACAAAGTAACAGTCGGGGGCCGTCGGGAACCCAGGCCCACCTCTACCGGGATGGAGCCACCTGTCCTTTCAGCCCCCTCATCAGAATCACTTGTGGGTACTCATCGAGCTGACCCGACTTTAGTCACCATCTGTATAGTATGTATGTATGTATAGTATATACCCGTGATCACCTCCCGAGTGATCACGGCCCAATAGTATAGCAAGGCAGACTGACAAGAATGTAGGGCCAATGATGATAAACTAGCATCCTATACTAAGTATTTAGGATTGCAGGTAAGGTATCAACAGATGTAGCAACAATGTCAGGCTATGCATCAAAAAGGATTAACGGAAAGCAGTAACATGCTACACTACTCTAATGCAAGCAGAATAGAGGAGAATAGGTGATATCTGGTGATCAAGGGGGGGGGGCTTGCCTGGTTGCTCTGGCAAGAAGGAGGGGTCATCTTCGGTGTAGTCGAACACACGAACATCGGCACCGGTCTTAGAGTCTACCGGAAAGAAGTAACAGAGGGGGAACACAATAAATAACACAGCAATCAAATGTAACACAAAGCAAGACGCGGCAATATGCGGTGCTAGGGTGACCTAACATAGTGGTAGGTGATACCGGCGAAGGGGGGAAACATCTGAGAAAGTGTTCTCGGTGTTTCGCGTTTTTGGACAGATGAACCAGAGGTGAAATGTTGCAGGGTTGCTATGCTAGGGATGTGTGGCGGGCGAATGGACTATGTATCCGGATTCGTCCCGTCGTTCTGAGCAACTTTTATGTACAAAGTATTTTCATTCGAGCTACGGTTTATTTTATATGAATTTTAAAAGATTCAAATTAATTTTAGCATTTATTTAATTAATTTAATACAACATTGTCCAGAACAGTGCATGCTGTCATCATGATGTCAGCATGACGTCAGGGGTTTGTCAGCAGTCAACAGCCAGTTGACTTGGTCAAACTGACGCGTGGGTCCCGGTTGTCATTGTCTAAGACTAACTAATCAGGTTTAGTTAGTCTAACTAAAATGATTAGGTTTAGTAACTACAGTTAATTAGGTTAACTAATTTAATGAATTAATTTAAACAAAATTAATTAAATTAACTATTTAGTTAAATAATTGATTATTTAGTATTTAATTATATTTATTATTATTATTATTTTAAATCGTTCTGGGGCGCTGGGGCCCCCTTGTCATTTGCCATAGGGGCCAACCGGGGCAGGTGCGGCTTAACGGGCAGCGGGCGCGGGCGTAACGGGAGACGGGCGCCCGTAGCCTACCTAGGGCGGGGGTTGCCGCAGCGGGGCATGAGGGCCACGGTGGGCGGAGGCGGACAGGGGCAGCGGCAGCGGGCGCGCACACGGTGACGAACGACGGCGGCCCGAGGCAGGAGCAACAACCATGCAGCAGCGGTAGGAGGAGGAGAAGTCCACGGCGGAGCACGGCGAGGGGAAGGAGGCCGTGGCAGGTGAGGGGCGCGCGCGTGCGCGCACGCATGCGCGGCAGGCGGTGAGGGCGCGAGCGCCTCTGGCTTGGCCGGGTGCGGCTGTCCGCGGGCGACGTCAGGTGGCGGAGCCGAGCGCGGGGAGAGGGCACGACCACGGTAGAGAGAGGAGGAAGGAGGAGCTCACAAAGGAGTAGGGCATGGGCAGTGGGCTCGGGGAGGCTCGGGGTGGTCGACCGGGACGACGCCACAGAGCGGGAGGCAGGCCGGCGGAGTAGAACGACGAGGTGGAGGCGGCGGCGTCCCGGCGAGGTGCGATGGCGGCGGGGTCGGGCGAAGTGCGGCGTCGGGCACCGAGGGCGACGAGATCGGGCAGCGTCGGTGTTCGGGCGGCGAGCGGTAGCCTCCGGGGGCGGGGAGGTGACGAGGCGATCCGGCGACAGCAAGGTGGAGGTGGGACGATGCGGCGACGAGGAGAGCCGGCGGCATCGGCAGGGGTGGGGCGCCGAAGTGATGGGGTCGGGGCGCCGCTTTC
>NC_041393.1:281853740-281870797 GCF_002162155.2 Triticum dicoccoides | reverse complement strand
GTGGGGGGTTCGATGCCCTAGGGTTTCGGGGGTGAGTGGATAAGGGGGAGTTGGGGGGGAGTGCCCGGCTGGGCCTGGTGGGTTGGCCCAGTGGGGCTGATGGCCTGCTGGGCCGGAGCCCGTGGGGGGGGGTCCTTCTTTTTTTGTATTTATTTGTTTTCTGTTTTTATTTCTTTTATTTTATTTATTTTATTTTCTGTTTTAAATCACTTTAAAATACTTAGGCAATTTCTAAAAATGAGTTTTCTCCATAATAATTACCTAGGCATTTAACTACACACTCCGAACATTTTTATTTTTAACATTTGAAAACTTTTATTGTTTGCTTGATTTTGAATTTAAATCCGAACCGGTTTCGAACTAACTCGAGATTAGCAACAGTAATTAGGGTGATGTGGTATCATTAGCAGAGGTTCACTGTAGCTTAAATATCCGGGCGTCACAGTACCATCGCTAATGTATTGTCTATTTCTTCACATTGTATTGAGGGCTAAGGATAAAGAGACGAAGTTTATAATACGGTAAGCATAGTATGACATCATTCATATCACAAAACAACTGAGAATAGACAAACAGGTAGCTGTAATGTTGTGTGGGAATGTCCAGCACGGAACTAGATTACGGGTCAAGAACAAAGGAACATCACTCCTCCCTTTTAAACCTTGTAAGGTGCAATGATACGTTAAGACAATTGTGTATAAAATTGAAAAGAGTAATAGACATTGGCTGCAAACCATGCAGTTGAAGGCACAAGTCAGAGTAAGTAGTAGTTAAAAGGCATGAGGATTAAGGACTTACAACAGCGGCTTTGACTGGTGTAGTCGTGCCCTTCTTCTTGCTGGTGTGACAGTCCTTGAAGATTTCCACAGCATTTGGTTCAGGTACTTTTTGGTCCTTGTGGGCTTTCCTCTGCATTTCAAATAAGTCAATATAGATCTGATAATATGGTACAACGAAAAGAGTGAAACAACAGCTAATTACAAGAGCCTCGCAGTGTGCAATATAGCTACGAGATCCAGTCGTCTGTTGGAATTTCACTTTTGTACGATTGGCCTTGTTCTTTGAACAGTTCACCTACAAGAAGATAGATTTGTGTGGCACATGCGTCAATAGGACTTCAACATGTGATCTGGTCACATATATATAATGTACCTGATACTTCGGATCAGACCAGTGTTTAACAAGGCCCCTCCAGTCTTCATCCGATATATTTTCCACTAGAGATGTTTGGGAAAGTTCACTGTTAGTCTTGCCTTCAAAGTGAGTTTTCCTCAAGTTATACCGATACTGTCGCAGAGCAGACTTGAAAACATGGGTGCAAGCTTGTCTGGTTGCATCATCTTGGCTATCCAACTTGAACCTCATCTGTTGAAAATTATGGAAGTCTCATTATCAGCAACCTAGAAAGTATGGGACAAAGCAAGACGATATTACTAGTTTCTATACATAACCATACTTACAGATAAATCGTCGAGGAAGGTGTTGAACTGGGTTTCGCCTTTGTCATTCCTGTACTGAATCCATGTTGGGAGGATACGTACATGACACCTAACGGCAACCGCTGCCTCCGATACTAACTTGGCTGACTCTGTAGCATCACGTGGCCTTTTTAAACCTGCCTCAAAACGGATCTCCATTCTTCCTCCTCTAGATTTAGTTAACCTATCGAGCATTATCGCTGATGTTTGTTTCCTCTTGCGCCTAGGTGCTAGTCCAACAACGAACATAGGAAGTGTTAGTGTACATCAAACTATGAGACTACATATAAAGAAGCATGCAACTGTAACTTGACTCCAGCAACTACCTTCTTGCTATTGAAGCTCAAAAGGTTCATCTGATATTGCCAACTCGTCTTGTGTCAAGAGTGATTGGGAAGTAGTGGCAGGTGGCAAGGGAGCTTGGGAATGTGCTGCTAGCTCAGTTGACGCACGAGTATGTCGTGCAGCTGGTAGTACTGTGGTAGGTGTTGCAAGAACTAGGGCTGTCTCTGCTTGATTGGTGGCAGCTATTTGTTTCTGTTTGGCTTTTTTTGCAGCTCATGTAGCATGGGATGCCGTGTTTGTAGAATTTTCCGCTGGACTTTCACCTTCTATTGCACCATCAGTACCAGCAGAATCTACAGGATTCATCCGCTTCTCATTCCCAGCCATTCTGTGTTTCTTCCTCTTTCTCTGTGCCATGTTAAGTCAAGCCGACAAGAAAAACGAATAACAATTTAGTTCTTCAGAAAAAATTGATGCGTGATGCAGACGAACTGAACTTTGATGTGAGACAACCACATGATAGGAGGATGTAATATGTATGAAAACATGACGGAAGGGATAACCAGAACTATGATGTGTAAACTAAGAAGAAGACATTTCACCAAATTAGAAGCAATGCAATGGAAGGTAGACACCATATGAAAGATGCTACAAATATCGCTCTGCCAAGTTAATCGTGCCTCAGCATAAATGGCGTTTAAACAAATGTGAAGCAGTACAAGAAATAAATCATATGCAAGATGCAAAGAACATCACACTACCATGTTAGAGGTCTCTCGTCATTAGTGCCATTGCATATTCACAGCATTGCATATTCACAGCTTATGATGTGTAAACTAAGGAGAAGGCATTTCAAGAAATTCGAAGCAATGAAAGCTGGACACCATATGAAAGATGCGACGAATATCACTCTACCAAGTTAAAATTGTCTCGTCATAAGTGCCATTTCAACAAATTAGTAGTACAAGCTAGAAAAGAATGTGAGATGTAACCTGTATCACACTCCGAAGTCAAATGTCTCTTATGATAAGTGATTGTTGCAGGTTACACAACAGTAGTAATTCGGTGTAAGAACATGGTGTGATAGACAGATATTGTATGTTCTAGAAACAGGAACACGTGCCTTATTCAAGTATAATGTGTAAAGTAAGCAGATGGAATTCAACAAAATTAGAAGTAATACAAGCTAGACATCACACATAACATGCAACCACATATAACAGTGCCAAGTTAGAGGGAGCACCAGTGATGCTGCACTAGGGGAGACGTGCTCATCATAAACATAGCTTTGTTGAGTGTCTATGCATGTGTTGTCTTGGAAATCATCTTGGCGGTGTGGAGGAGTAGAAACTGTAGAGGCCCTCCGTTTGGAAGGAGCACCTTTATCCACTTCCTTGCTAACTTCCTTCCGCTTTATTAATTTTGAATTGTCAAGTAAAACCGACAAGAAAAAGCAATAAAATTCTGTCTTCAGAACTCATTCGTGCATGATACTGACAATCACTACTTTGATGTAAGGCAAACACATGATACCAGGATGGAATATGTACGAAAAACAGGATAGCATGGCATGTTCGCAATTGTTTGTGTAAACTAAGCAGAAACCATTCCAGCAAATAAGAAGCAATGCAAGCTAGACACCACATGAAAGATGCAACCAATATGACTCTGCCAAGTTAAAAGCGTCCCATCATAAATGGAATTTCAACAAATTAGAAGCAGCGCATGCTATAAATCATATGAAAGATGCAACTAATATCGCACTGCATATACTAAAGGTGTCTCGTCATATTGATTGATGCGGGATACAAAAAAACAATAGTTTTATGTAAGGACATGCTTAATAGATAGATGTACTATGTACTAAATACATGAAGGCATGTCACGTTAACAGGTATAATGTCACATTTACAGGAGTATAAGCTAAGCAGACTAGCACATGCAGTTTAACCAGATTGGAAGAATTACAATCTAGACACCATATGCAACATGCAACCACATATCACGCTGCCAAGTTAGAGCAAGCACCTGCGATGCTAGTGTAGGGAAAATGCTGTAATCAACTACAGAGCTACGTTCACTATCTTCATCTAGCATTTCTCTTTCTTGAGAATCATGTCGGGAGGTTGACGCTGCATTCTTTAAATGAGTAGTCCCCTTGCGTGTCTGCCTTGTCATAAGTGATTGATGAGGGATACACAAGAACATTAGTTTGATGTAAGAACATGGTTAATACACAGATGTACTAGTATGTAACAAAAACAGAAAGGCATGTCATATTCAAAGGTATAATGTGTAAGCTAAGCAGATGCAATTTAACCAAATTGGAAGCAATACAAGCTAGACATCCGGCTGGAGTGGTGAACATGATCATCTAGGACCTGAGAGCCTGGTGGTAGGCGGGCTGCTTCGCCACCATCGCGGCTTTTTAGTTGTCTTCCAGGTGATGCATGTCTTTGCTAGGCTTGTCACTGGCTCGGCCAGTGCCCTGACTAGCTATTGGTCTTCTGGTGCTCACGGGATGGTGGTTCATGTAAAAAATATCTTTCCTTATCTTAATAAAGACTGACTTCGGCCTTTCGAATACAAGCTAGACACCATATGGACCATGCAACCACATATGACACCACGAAGTTAAAGCAAGCACCTGGGATGGTGGTTCATTGCGAGCAAGGTCATCAACTCCAGAGCAACGTTTACCGTCTCCATCTGCTGACACTGCACCCTTTATAGCGCAGTAACGTGTCTTGCCTACCAGCATACGAAGCTGGAGCGACTTCTCTCTTTTCTTTGTTGCTTCTCTTTCGGCAGGAGAGTCTGGAATACCCTTGCATAAAAACACAATAGTGAGAGTATGGGTGAAGTGTGTGCAGAACTAGTGCACTATAAAAGTAGCAGATAGCAGGTGGCTGAAAAATAAATGACAGGAGACATATGATAGCTCTACAACATTGCATGGCAAACAAAATTAGATTTTACTCCATATGATTTTGTAATATATGAGCACCGGAAATGCAGGTACTCCTCCAGCACACCACCACATGTGGTCATATCTAAGATAACAATCGACTGAAAATAAATAGGTCAGTCGATTTTTTTAATGAACTGTCCGATCTATAAGGAACGGGCAGATGGCCTTCGTCTACCTCCCGCCAGGCACTGTTGACGATCTTTCTCGAACTGCCAGCGACCACAGGCCCAGACCCGTGTCTCCGCCGCCCCGCCCTCCCATCGACCTCACACCACCGCCATGCTTGGCAGCGCCCCCAAGCCATCCCTTTAATCCCGTCCGACCTCCATATCGGGCGCTAGTAGCTCTAGGCCGCAGATGCCCCTAAGATAAACACCAAGGCGCTGCTTCCCTGGTGTAATAGTCGTACTAGCGCCTGTTACGCCGGGGAATGCTTCTGTTAGTTGGGAATCAACTGGCTAGAAATTGAAATTCAGGGGGGTGACTGACCTCTAGCTAAGGTGAAATAGTATATGAGGAGAAACCTTGTGCATCGCGAGTTACTAGGAACATCTAGTATCAAGAAGAAACGGTCAACTAGTGTATTCTGTGGGATGAATACCGTGCAAGTAGAGACGTAAGATTTGCACGAATAAGGGAAGAGGAGTACCTTCTTCGGTTGCCGGTGTGGTCACCTCCACATGTCGCATCGATCTTCTTGTTTTTACCGGGGGAAAGCGATGTTCTGGAGGGTGCAGGCTTGGACGTACCCATGGCCAAATTGTTGACTGTGTTGCCATGGCTGTATGTCGGCGGAGGGGAAGCAGATCCGAGGCGGCGAAGGAGGGCATAGCAGGAACAACTCCGGTGCGGTGGAGGGTGGCAAAGTTGGAGCGGCAGCGGTGAGGCGCAGGACGGCGTGGTTGAACTGGCTCGGGTACGAATATCTCGGCCTCGGCTTCAACTACTAGTCGTGGAGGGTGAGGGAGTCCTGGACTAGGGGGTGTCCGGATAGCCGAACTATTATCATCGGCCAGACTCCAAGACTACGAAGATACAAGATTGAAGACTTCGTCCCGTGTACGGATGGGACTTTCCTTGGCATGGAAGGCAAGCTTGGCGATATGGATATGTAGATCTCCTACCATTGTAACCGACTCTGTGTAACCCTAGCCCTCTCCGGTGTCTATATAAACCGGATGGCTTTAGTCCGTAGGACGAACAACAATCATACCATAGGCTAGCTTCTAGGGTTTAGCCTCCTTGATCTCGTGGTAGATCTACTCTTGTAACACACATCATCAATATTAATCAAGCAGGACGTAGGGTTTTACCTCCATCAAGAGGGCCCGAACCTGGGTAAAACATCGTGTCCCTTATCTCGTGTTACCATCCGCCTAGACGCACAATTCGGGACCCCCTACCCGAGATCCGCCGGTTTTGACACCGACATTGGTGCTTTCATTGAGAGTTCCTCTGTGTCGTCACCGATAGGCTCGATGGCCTCTTCGATCATCAACAACGACGCAGTCTAGGGTGAGGCCTTCCTCCCCGGACAGATCTTCGTATTCGGCGGCTTTGCACTACGGGCCAATTCACTTGGCCATCTGGAGTAGACCAAAAGCTACACCCCTGGCCGTCAGGTCAGATTTGGAAGTTTGAACTTCACGGCTGACATCCGTGGGGACTTGATCTTCGATGGGTTCGAGCCACAGCCAAGCGCGCTGCACTGTTATGATGGGCATGATTTAGCTCTGCAGCCGGACAGTACCCTGGAGGCCGCACTCGAGTCTGCTCCGATCTTCAATTCGGAGCCGGCTGCGTAGATCGAGGACGGATGGCTAGACACCGCCTCGGGGGCTGCAACCTCTACGGCGATAGAGCCGAACACTGACCTTGTCCCTCACGAAGCTCGTGACTCCGAGGTGCCGGACTCCTTGCCGGACTCCAAACCTCCCGCGCCCCCTCCAATCGAATCCGATTGAGCGCCGGTCATGGAGTTCACCGCAGCGGACATCTTTCAATGCTCACCTTTTGGCGACATCTTGAGCTCGCTAAAGTATCTCTCGTTATCAGGAGAACCTTGGCCGGACTGCGGTCAGGACGGTTGGGATGCGGACGACGAAGAAATTCAAATCCCACCCACCACCCACTTAGTAGCCACTGTTGACGATCTAACCGACATGCTAGACTACGACTCCGAAGACATCGACGGTATGGACGACGATGCCGGAGACGACCAAGAACCAGCGCCTACCGGGCACTGGAAAGCCACCTCACCATATGACATATACATGGTGGATATCCCAAAGGATGGCAATGGCGAAGCAACAGCGGAGGATGACCCCTCCAAGAAACAGCCCAAGCACCGGCGTCAGCGGCGCCGCTCTAAATCCCGCCACAACAAGAATGAAGATTCTGGCACCAGAGATAATAACACACCGGATAGTGCCCACTCCAGCAAGATTCAACGCAAGAGGACGGAGATGCCAGCCCTCATGAGAGAGCGGCAGAAGAAGAGGTAGAGGATTATATGCCTCCCTCCAGAGACGAGGCAAGCCTCGACGATGACGAATTCGTCGTACCTGAGGATCCCATTAAACAAGAGCGTTTTAAACGCAGGCTTATGGCCACGACAAATAGCCTCAAGAAAAAGCAGCAACAGCTTAGAGCTGATCAAGATCTGCTAGCCGACAGATGGACTGAAGTCCTCGCGGCCGAAGAGCATGAGCTCGAACGCCCCTCCAAAAGTTACCCTAAAAGCAAGCTGCTCCCCCGATTAGAGGAGGAGGCGTATGAACCTGCATCACCAGCAGACAATACGGCTGACCGACCACCCCGCGTTCGCGACAGAGAGGCCCCTAGGCCCTTCACTAGAACCGTACGCCGGCATCGCTCGAAGAGCACAAAGCCACAGGGGAACGCTCCGGACTTGTGAGATATATTGGAGGATAAGGCAAGACAATCAAGATCGATCTATGGATCGCGTGGGCGCCCCATGATACATGACGACAACCGTCGCGCCGGACACAGTAAGTCCGGCTGGGCCAAACAAAATAGACAAAGCTCTTTCGAGCTCCATCGTGATATCGCCCAGTACAGAGGCACCGCACACCCACTATGCTTCACAGACGAAGTAATGGATCATCAAATCCCCAAAGGGTTTAAACCCGTGAACATCGAATCCTACGATGGCACAACAGACCCCGCGGTTTGGATCGAAGACTATCTCCTTCATGCCATCAAATATCTCCCACTCAAACTTAAAGGACCAGCCCGGCATTGGCTTAACAGCTTGCCAGCAGAGTCAATCGGGAGTTGGGAAGACCTGGAAGCCGCATTCCTCGATAACTTCCAAGGCACATATGTGCGACCACCAGACGCCGATGACCTAAGCCACATAATTCAGCAGCCAGACGAATCGGCCAGACAATTCTGGACACGGTTCTTAACCAAGAAGAACCAAATCGTCGATTGTCCGGATGCAGAGGCCCTAGCGGCCTTCAAGCACAACATCCGCGACGAGTGGCTTGCCCGGCACCTAGGACAGGAAAATCCAAAATCCATGGTAGCCGTCACATCACTCATGACCCGCTTCTGCGCGGGTGTGGACAGCTGGCTAGCACGCAGCAATAACCTCGGCAAAAATTCTGGCAGTCTGGATTTCAAGGACCGTAATGGCAGGTCGCGTCGCAACAAAAACAAACGCCGCATTAACGGCGATAACAACGAAGATACGGCAGTCAATGCCGGATTCAGAGGCTCTAAACCCGGTCAGCGGAAAAACCCATTCAAAAGAACTACTCCGGGTCCGTCCAATTTGGACCGAATACTAGACTGCTCATGCCAGATACACGGCATCCCCGAAAAGCCAGCCAACCACACCAACAGGGACTATTGGGTATTCAAACAGGCAGGCAAGTTAATTGCCGAAAACAATGACAAGGGGTTGCACAGCGATGACGAGGAAGAGACCCGACCGCCGAACAATAGAGGACAGAAGGGTTTCCCCCCATAGGTGCGGACGGTGAACATGATATACGCAACGCACATACCCAAAAGGGAGCGGAAGCGTGCACTCAGGGATGTATATGCGATGGAGCCAGTTGCCCCGAAGTTCAATCCATGGTCCTCCTGCCCGATCACTTTTGACCGAAGGGACCACCCCACCAACATCTGCCATGGTGGATTTGCCGCATTGGTTCTAGACCCAATCGTCGATGGATTTCACCTCACCGGAGTCCTGATGGACGGCGGCAGCAGCCTGAACCTGCTTTATCAGGACACAGTGCGCAAAATGGGCATAGACCCCTCAAGGATTAAACCTACCAAGATGACCTTTAAAGGCGTCATACCAGGTGTAGAAGCCAATTGTACAGGCTCAGTTACACTAGAAGTGGTCTTCGGATCCCCGGATAACTTCCGAAGCGAGGAGTTAATCTTTGACATAGTTCCGTTCCGTAGCGGCTATCATGCTCTGCTCGGACGTACCGCGTTCGCAAAGTTCAACGCGGTGCCGCACTATGCATACCTCAAGCTCAAGATGCCAGGCCCTCGAGGAGTCATCACGGTCAACAGAAACACTGAACGCTCTCTCCAAATGGAGGAACATACAGCGGCTCTCGTGGCAGAAGTACAGTGCAGCCTCTTAAGGCAATTCTCGAGTCCGGACGTTAAGCGACCGGACACGGCTAAACGCACCCGGAGTAACATACAACAAGACTACCTGGCACGTTCCGAGCACGCGTAGCAGTGCGGCCCCAACCCCAGCCCCTGCAAAACATCAAGAAAGGTCCTTCGCGTACACCATTACGCTCTGAAGATACCATGGGCATGGGGAGAGGGGCACGACCATGATTGGCCCAGAATACGGCTTAACCACACCAGGGGCTCTCAAGTGTGTCATTCTTTTTTTATTTTCTTTTTATTTTTACCCACAGGACTCCGTTCGTCAGAGGCCCTGTCCGGCAGTAGACCTGCCGAACTCACGATGCAACAGCCAGGGAAGGAGAAAGGCTACAACGAATATCCAGGTGGTCTCCATTACGAGCATTAAATCTGTTTTATGCACCATTCCGCAGCCTACCCCTGGAGGGGGACATATTTAACAGTCCCATCCCTTGCTTATCGCACCATTTGTATCATTCTGCACTTACAGCAGTTTTTCTTGAATAAGTAATGTAGCACGTTTTTGCTTCCAATTGCATTTCTCTCTTATACATATGTTCATTTGTGACATGTCGCATCCGTACGTTTTGGTACGGCTAAATACACTAGGGGCTTATGTTTCCCGCATCATGGTGTGATAAGTCTGAACACTTTCACAAGTGCGGCGCCCCGAACTTATAGCATTATATGCATCGGCTCCGAATCATGTCTTGGGTCAATAGTTGGGTTTGCCCGGCTCCCATGTTTTGGTACCTTACGTTCCATTGTATCGGCTAAGGTAGCACTGGGAGAACCACTGCGATTGCGCCCCGGTTGAGCTGGGCGAGCGCCTCAGTGGAGAAAGCTAAAACTGACCGTCATGATGAGGCGAGAGCTGGTCGCTGTTCGAGAGGTTTTTTGCGAGTCCTTAAAGACTTATGCCGCTTAGAGCGAGGAGTTGACTTTGTCCGGCCCAGGCGTGGATAGCGCCCCAAATTCGGCCTTCCGAAGACTAGGGGCTTCACCGAAATTTAAAATTATAGAATTCTATGGCTAAGTGAGAGTGTTCAAGTATTATAAGTCCGGTTGCCTTGTTCGTTGTGTTGAGCGCCTCCCTAGATGGACCCAAATATGGGAACAAGAGTGCTCAAATTTATCCCGAGCACCCCAGCACTCGTGGCATGGGGGCTAAAGCCGACGACTTGCCATCTCTCAGATTTGATAAGCATCCGCACAGAAGGTAATATTTTAAATTAAAATACATTGCTTAGCGCAAATGAACTAAGTTTTCAGCGCACAGGATAACAAAATGCGAGTCTACTCAAATATTACATCTTTGGAGCACTCACCCACAATAGTGCGGGCGCCCTTCAGCACACTCTTATAATACATCTCGGGCGTGCGATGCTCCCTGCGCTGCGGTGGCGGGTCCGTCACGAGCTTCTGGGCATCCATCTTGCCCCAGTGCACCTTTGCGCGGGCAAGGGCCTGACGGGCACCTTCAATACAGGCGGAGTGCTTGATGACTTCAACCCACGGGCACGCATCCACCAGCCGCCGCACCAGGCCAAAGTAGCTCCCAGGCATGGCCTCCTTAGGCCACAGCCGAACTATGAGGCCCTTCACGGCCTGTTCGGCCGCCTTGTGGAGCTCGACCAGCTGCTTCAGCTGGTCGCTAAGGGGCACCGGATGTCCGGCCTCAGCATACTGAGACCAGAAGACCTTCTCCGTCGAGCTCCCCTCCTCAGCCCGGTAGAACACGACAGCATCGGACATGCTGCGAGGAAGATCTGCGACCGCTCCTGGAGATCTCCGAATTCGGGTAAGCAACAGGTAATTAACACTCACATGCTTACTTTGCATAAAAAATGCCTTACCCGCTGCTATTTTCTTCAACGCCTCGATTTCCTGGAGGGCCTTGTAGGCTTCGGCCTTAGCGGCTTTGGCACTCTCAAGAGTCGTTGCAAGCTCAGACTCTCGAGTCTTCGAGTCACGCTCTAGGCTCTCATGTTTTTTCACGAGATCCTGGAGCTCTTGCTGTACCTCCGCCACCCGCGCCTCCTGCTTCTCTCGCTCGGTGCACTTCGCGGCCGCATTGCGTTCGGCCGCGGCCACCGCCTCTTTCAGGGTGGCCACCTCGTTAGTGGCCCCTGCAATACCCACGTTATCCTTGTCATTTTTTTTGCAACAAAAATCCTTTTCTGTAAGGTACAATTTTAATAAGGTGTTACTCAGCTTCCTTGTCCTCGAGCTGCTTCTTGGCACTGCCGAGCTCGTTCTCGGACCGCTCGAGGCTTTCCTTCAAAGTATTGACCTTCGCAGTCAGTGCGACAGAGGTCAGCAGCACAGCCTGCAATCCCATATTGACATATATTTTATGACTCCTGCGTATATCTTCTTAGATCCTCAGTCCGGCTTTTCATTCCGAACACCGAACCGAGCATCAGGGGCTACTGTCTATGCGGTACTATTTTACATATATCAAACTTCTTACCTCAAAGCCTGTTAGAAGGATGCTGCAGGCTTCGGTCAGCCCGCTCTTGGCGAGCTGCACCTTCTGAATCACCGCACTCATAACAGTGCGGTGTTCCTCTTCGATGGAGGCGCCATTGAGCGCCTCCAGCAAGCTATCCGGTGCCTCCGGTTGGACGGAGGCTGCCGGTGTCACGGTCTTGCCCTTCTTACGAAGGGGCCGCCCGCCAGACTCCGGAGCCACTATGGGATCCGGAGCCGAGTCAGGTGCAAAGTCCGGGAGGTTGTCCTGCGACACCTCCGGGGCCTCCTCCTCCTGGCGGGTCCCTTCCTGGGATCCCACCTTGGCATCATCTGTGTCACGGGGGGTGGAGGCGGTCAGAAGAGAATCCATATCCGACGCACCTAAGGACCCGCTCGACGAAGCGGGAAGATCGTCCTTGGGCGGACTGCAGAGTTGCATGCGGCATTAGAAAGACATTGGGTGGCAAAAAAGAAAAACCATGAAGTTATTCGGGAGTCTGGATACTCACGATCTCGCCAGGGGCTTGGCCCTTGGAGGCCAGTCCTCGTCGTCATCACTGGCGTTGGCAGAGCAGTCCGGGGGAAGAGTTTTTCCCTTCTTGGACCCTTCGGCCTCCCTCGTTGGGGAGGCCTTCCTTTTCTTCTCTCCCCCCACTGGGGGAGAGGCTTTCTTCTTCTCCTCCTCACCTTGGTGAGAGGAGTCAGCCTCGGAGTCATCATCCGATAGCACCTGAAAACGGGAACTCTTCCGAGTCTCCGTGGCCTTCTTCTCCGGCACCACATGGGGTGCCGGAGCCAGCAACCCCGTTAGGCGGGCATCCGCTGGGTCCTCTGGCAATGGGGCCGGACAGATAGTCCGCTCGGCCTTCGCCAGCCAATCCTGTCA
Source organism: Triticum dicoccoides (assembly GCF_002162155.2). Lineage (NCBI taxonomy): Eukaryota > Viridiplantae > Streptophyta > Magnoliopsida > Poales > Poaceae > Triticum > Triticum dicoccoides. The sequence goes on along the minus strand of NC_041393.1, from coordinate 281,858,055 downwards.
AAGGAAAGGGAGTTTAGATCCCGCATAGAGTCAAACTATGGAAAACAAGCGTCCCGTAAAGGACAAAATCACTTACCTCGTCAGCCGGACGCTGGGAGCTGAATCCGCAATCTTCGGTAGCGGATGCGGGAGCCTCGGCGCCCTTGAACAGCACCTTCCAGACATCTTCGTACGTAGTGTCGAAGAGCCCGCTCAAAGTCTGGTGCTGCGCCGGATCGAACTCCCACATGTTGAAGCCCCGTCGTTGGCACGGGAGGATCCGACGGATGAGCATGACCTGGACTATGTTGACAAGCTTGAGCTTCTTGTCCACCAGCTTTTGGACGCAGGCTTGGAGTCCGGTCAGCTCCTCCGAATCACCCCAAGTCCGGCCGCTCTCTTTCCAGGAGGTGAGCCATGTGGGGATGCCAGATCTAAATTCGGGGGCCGCTGCCCATTCAGGGTCACGCGGCTTGGTGATGTAGAACCACCCCGATTGCCACCCCTTGATGGTTTCCACGAAAGTGCCCTCAAGCCAAGTAACGTTGGACATCCTGCCCACCATGGCGCCTCTGCACTCCGCTTGGCTGCCCTTCACAACCTTCGGCTTGACACTGAAGGTCTTGAGCCACAAGCCGAAGTGGGGCTGGCAGAGGAAGGCCTCACACACGACGAGAAACGCCGAGATGTTGAGGATGAAATTCGGGGCCAGATCATGGAAATCCAGGCCGTAGTAGAACATGAGCCCCCGGACAAAGGGATGGAGTGGGAAGCCCAGTCCGCGGAGGAAATGGGTAAGAAATACTACCCTCTCATGGGGCCTGGGGGTGGGGATGAGCTCTCCCTCATCGGGGAGCCGATGCGCGATGTTGCTGGACAAATATCCAGCGCTGCGCAGCTTATGGATGTTCCCCTCCGTAACTGAGGAGGCCATCCAGTTGCCTCCCGCTCCGGACATAGTTGGAGAAGGTTGAGGTGAGATGTGCGGACTTGGGCGCTGGAGCTCGAGTTCGCAGAGATGGATAAGCCAAGGAGGAAGAAGGCGCAGGTAAAAGGGTTGGATCTTTATCCCCTTATATGGGCGGACAAAAACATGCGTCCCCGCCGGCCTGATAAAACTCGATTATCCCCCAAGCGCCGCAATCAATGGCGCGGTTGGGTTACCCACGTCCGTATTAATGGGAATCCCGAAATAAGGGGAACACGATCTCTGCTTCGACAAGACGTGCCAAGGAAACCGCTTCGCTAAACGCGCTGAGGTGGTACAATAAAAACAATTCGAGTAAAGGCTTGGTAGTGGTGTGACGACACGCCACGAAATACGTCAGCAGATTGAACTTGTGTTAATATTATTCTCCCTATGGTGGTATGTGGAAATTATTTTGCAGAGCCGGACACTATCCTGGTGTTCACAATCTTCTATAAATTATTCGGAGGAGGAACGCGCCTTGCAATGTCGAAGACAATATGCGCGCCGGACTCGTCGTCGTTGAAGCCTGGTTCAGGGGCTACTGAGGGAGTCCTGGACTAGGGGGTGTCCGGATAGCCGAACTATTATCATCGGCCGGACTCCAAGACTATGAAGATACAAGATTGAAGACTTCGTCCCGTGTCCGGATGGGACTTTCCTTGGCGTGGAAGGCAAGCTTGGTGATACGGATATGTAGATCTCCTACCATTGTAACCGACTCTGTGTAACCCTAGCCCTCTCCGGTGTCTATATAAACCGGATGGCTTTAGTCCGTAGGACGAACAACAATCATACCAAAGGCTAGCTTCTAGGGTTTAGCCTCCTTGATCTCGTGGTAGATCTACTCTTGTAACACACATCATCAATATTAATCAAGCAGGACGTAGGGTTTTACCTCCATCAAGAGGGCCTGAACCTGGGTAAAACATCGTGTCCCTTGTCTCCTGTTACCATCCGCCTAGATGCACAGTTCGGGACCCCCTACCCGAGATCCACCGGTTTTGACACCGACAGAGGAGGTTGTGGTGGACGACGACGTCGGGGTATCGGCTCCGGCGTGATGGAGGAGGGCGGTGGCTGATGGGTGGGATGGGGTGGCGGACAGAGGACGCCGGGGTTTCACACCTGGTGGAGAGATAGTTTTGGCGCCCACGGAGTACGAATGGGGAATCAGACGAGTTGGGGGAACAATATTTCGGTCTGGGACGCGCTTGTTTTTTGCTTTTTTGAACAGAAGATGGGACGCGCTTGTTTGAAATTTGGGGAAACTACAAACTTTGCCCCCCTCTTAAATTTCGGACCTACTGCGTGTCGGGGGTAGGATGGTAATCCTAGGTGTCCCAAATAGTGGGGGGAGCAATTTCGGCTGTGCGCATGTGTGCTTAGGCGTCCATTGTGTATGAATGTTTTTCGGAGGCCGTTGCGTGGCGTCTAGATGAAGCTACAAACCTACCCCGGTTTAGACCTTTGGACGTCGGGCCGGTAGGTTTCACAGGTCAGAGTTATTAGAAAATTAATTTCCTTCTACTACCAAACATTGGTCTCATGCGGTTTCGGGCGAGTAGAGGCTCTTTTGGCGCTTTGTTCGAAATTTTGAAACACAAGCATTCACATTTAGAGTACTCTTGAACTATGAGGATTGACCTAAATAGACAACATTATATTTGACCTTGTATGTTTAAAAACCTCATTAAATTATCCGCTTCCTTTTGAAATTTTGACACTTGAAAATCCTATAACTACGATTATTTTGGAATGGAGGAGCTAAATTTGAATCTATTTTGTACACGACTACATATGCTATTATGTACAAAATCAGAGCAAAGATTGGTACCCCCATAGTTTAGGTATGGTTTACAAATGCCATGATATCAAATTCAAATAATTGAATGGACTTCATGTTGAATTCGATTTTTTTAAACAACCTTAGGTTGAATTCAAATGTATGCTAGTTCATAGGTTGCTATTTATAAATGTCCATTGTGTGACTTTCGTATGTATAATGTGCTTTACACACACAACATGAACTATACTCACGTTTATATTCGATTTCTAAAGCGATGCATTGTCTGGAGTTCAAAATACTAACTATGTGGATCAATTGTGTCGAATAATAACATAGACATGCTCAAATTCGATAGAATATAGATGTCTGATGGATCAATGAGAGCTCCTTACGCGAATTGCAAATATCATGATCCCATCCTAATGTTTGGATAAAGTTTATATCTTTAATCAATGTGTAGAGCAGTCTTTTACGTGTAGTTTCACTCTCCATCGGTGGTCTCTCACACATGCTCACACACTCTCTTCCGAGGTGTCTTTCTCGCACACATGCACTAGATATAACCCTCCCTCCCTCTGGGAACCATTTACAACTATTTTCACTAACCTTTATCACAAGCACTCTTCCTCTCGCAAACATACACACACACAATCCTCATCGACCCTTTCTATATACATGGACCTGCCTACGTGTCTCATGTACGCACATTATCTTTATGCTTGTCTCTCATGCATTATCTCACACCTCTCTTCCTAATCGACAAGTATGATTCTAGCAGAGAATTCTGTAGGATGCCCCTTAAAGTTAGGTTGGATGAATAGTAATATCAGAGATGAATGGGTTACCTTAGTCTGAGAACCTAGGGTTACAAATCCTAGCCGGCTTTGTCAGTGGACACAGAGTCCTTCACAATTCTGCTATCTTTGTCTTGTACGACTAGTCATCCATGGGTCTTCCTAAATGTGTCATGGGCCGAACAATGTGGCGCCGGACGGAACCGAACGAAGGGACTACCTCGACCCATAGGACCTCACGCGGTGACACACCCTCTGCCCCCGCGTCTCATTATATTCTCACACCCACACATACCAACACAAACACCAGACACATAGAAAATTTCTCCTGGTGCCTCTATTGCCTCCCCCCTTGCATATACACACTCAAGGTAATGGAATCTCTTGTCGTGATGTCATATTCGTCTCTCTCTCTCTGGACCACTCTCATTTCTCGTGCTATCTCCCCCCCCGTCTGCCCCTCTATCCATGCCTCTCTCGAATACGTAATACACACGCATACCTCTCTAGGCCGCGCCAAATGCATCAACTACACATTCACACATGCTACAACACGTACCCCACTGATCTAAAAAGCCCTCTCTTCACGTTTATTTCCCATACAACATTCCTTTTGAATAAAGTGCGGCCAAAAAATTATTTTAGAGTTTCTACATATATACAACATTACGAAGTTATATGGAGGAGTACGAACGCTAATTTGCATTGCATGGTGCCCACAATGATATTTATTCCGCACCGTGAATTTGTATATTTTTGTACTATATACAAAGTTAGTCATAATAA
>NC_041393.1:281845153-281853172 GCF_002162155.2 Triticum dicoccoides | reverse complement strand
TTCACGTATGCACACAAAACTATCTCCAGGTCCTCTAAAAGTAAGCCCCCAGATAATTCACGCGTGTTTCATCTTTCTCTCACGATATATGCAATGACGATCATTGTATTTGAAGCGAAAGCACGATACATACATTGGACATCATAATCCACTCAATACGGTCATCGTTTACGTTTAGTGGTTATTATACAGTCACGGGCTCACCATACAACTCTGTATCTGCTCAAGACATGACTAGTTGACCAGTTAAATGCTCCACATGGCACCTCTAGTGTTGCATCACATTATCTCACTAACATCGTGCCCACCTGTCGACTTGTATCTACTCTACATCTACACTATTATAAAATAATACATAAAATACACTCTTATAAAAAACAAAGTTGGTGATGATGGTGTGCCTGCCATCCTGCAATATAGGTCGTCCGATTTATATCTGACGGATAGGAAAGAAACTATGGCAATTTTGCAAAAAGGTACCCACACACCTCTCCACATTTGCAAATAAGGCCTTCCCTCGTTCATCCATTTCTCTCACAAGATAAACAAGTCATACAAATGCATCTTGATGTTACGTGCAACGCACGGGCATCTTGCTAGTAAAAATGAAAACAAATGACAAAAAAATATTTTGACGGTGGTTCGAAGTCATGACCGCGGACACAGCGGACAAGCTGGCATTGTATTGGTATGCTAAGCCGTCTGTTTTAACACACATGAGCTGGTGTGGTGATTATACACACATGCACGCATGCACACGAACTCCATCCACGCAACACTCACACAAACACATGCACCCACGCACGCACGCAACACTCACACGTACACACGCAGCCACGCACGCACGCAGCACTCACACGCACACACGCACGCATGCATGCACACACCAGTACACCACACGACCAACACACACTGTCATGCTCAAGTGCTCAACCTACACGTGCATGCGCACACATCAGGCCCTGACAGACACATGCACAACCAGGTGATTCCCACACACGGGTTGGAGCCTTGTAGCACCTGCGTAAATTTGTGTTTATCTGACCTTTTCCCTATGCGAACTGACAAGTGGGACCCACAAGGAACATGGTCAATTTAACTCGTCAACATGGTGCCATGCAGACTATTTTGCCGGTTAACAGAGTGCAATCCGATGCTGAACTGTGAGCAAGTGACCGGATAATCACCGCAGAACGTATATAGTGACCGTAATCAGCTTATTCTGAAGTTTGGTGACCGTATTACGCTTTTCTCTCTGTAGGCCCTCCAAAACTACATATCTACACGTTCTCGCATGTTACATCTAACAACTATGCAATACAGCACTACTACTACACTCTAACACAATAAATCATATGTGTTTTTAGTTTTACTAGATATCATATTGTTACTTATAATTATTCAGTTTGCATACATTAAAATTGCCTTTGAAATGTATGGCCGGTATCATCTACCGCGCGGGAAAAATCCCGCCCTTTCCTGTTTAATCGGGTTTGTATCGATGGATCGTTCGAAACAGCAAAACTATAGTACTATACAGTACAAGTGACAGTTCACTGGGCCTTCGTGTCGTCTACTCCTCCGTTGTAAGAGTGGAGCGCTCGCTTTCATAAATCTTCTAGTCCCTTTCTCCGACATGTGGGACATCAAGCTACCGGGTCCACATGCCATACCGGAATACAGTGCAGAGCAGCCAGGGTGAAGCACCCCAGTCATGGCGCCGGTGTAGTAATGAGCAATGAGGCGTCAAATCACAAAGCTGCACCTTTCCCGCAGTTAAGTTGGAGGGACGGAGTAATAATGCTAAAAAAATAAGTTGGAGGCACGAAGCAACCATCATTTCACCCGTTGTTGAATCCGCTTCTCCCTCATCTTCTTCAACTTAACCATGTGTTGCTTCTGCCATTGTTCTGCCTCATGTGGGACGTGGATCAGCTTGGTAAAGCACTAACATGTGGGACCGCATGTTAGCAAACCGCCAGGACAACATCCTCCAAAAATAAGAAACCTCCCCCGCCATCCGCGCGGCAAAATCACCTCGTTTTTACTAATCTTTGATTCTATAATTTTTTAGATCTATATAATTGAGATTTGTATAGATAGCACACAGGAGCAAAACCAAGTGGTACGGTTAAGGGCATCCACAATGTGTAGCCAAATGTAAAATAGCTTTTGGCATCGTGGGAACCATTGTGGACGGTGTTGCCAAAGCCAAAAAGATGGAACCGAAGCTCCCTGAGTGATTGATTGAAGGAATAGAGAAATGCAACGTCTCTTCTCTTTCTCCCATGCTTGGACGCATGTAGTACAGTATAGAACACAGAGTCTACTCCCCTGTGCCTTCTATCACAAATCACAAAGCAATGAGGCGTCAAATCACAAAGCACGGACGAAGCAACCATCATTTCACTCTTCGCTGACTCCGCTTCTCCATCGTCTTCTTCTAGAAACCATCTCACCGCACTAGTACTCCTAGTAGTAGTACTAGTAAAGGACATCCTGGATGCAAATAAGGCGGTTGTCTCGGCTTGCAGGCGGCACTTGCGAACGACTTACCGTGGTCTCCCTGAATGGTGTTCTACGTCGAACGCACTTCACCAAACCATAAAAAAAAATAGTCGACGTCTCTGCAATGGGCAAGGAATTCAAATATAGTTACTACCTCCATTTTTTTGTACACAAGGCCAGTATATCAAAATTACAATTTGCAAAGGGCCACTAACACTAATCGAGGCAAAATTGATGGGGTTAGCAACCAAGGACATTAATATCCCATGCATGCATGCGGAAGTGAGAAGGTTCATTTGCAAGGCGCTGCATTAATCATGCGATGAGGAGTGAGATGGTTAGCTCTTTGGTCTTTCGAGAAAAAATACGCACTAATTGACACGTGAAACGAGGATTTGTATTGAAGGAAAACCCCGCCTTTGTTTTTAACACTAGTACTCCTAGTACGTACGTACTTATCCTGTTTGGGTCTTGGCCTTGCATTGCCAAACTTCGCCGCACATTTTTTCCAAGCTTTCTTAAAGTTTTCGAAATGAGAAGGAGGTACACTTGCGCACGGCTGTCGCAGTCACACCACACCCCCACACGGTCGCTCCTGCATGCCGCGGTCGCACCGCACCCTTACACAGTCGCTCCTGCACGCAGCAAACCCAACCAAGGGAGCGCACCCTCACTGACGCGTGCTATCGCATGTGAACAAACCAAACTCAGCCATCCTATCGCTGACACATAATTTTCGTTCATAGAGTATGTTTATCCAACCGGAGTATCCGTACGGCCCGTGCGGTGGTCTGTTGGGGAAGAAGAAGAGGTGAGAAAGAAGGAAAGAAGGGTTAGGAGATGTAGGATATTCATCCAACCGCCTGAAATGGTAGACTGACCCAAGTCAGGCGACTTGCATAACAAATAGTATGTTTTTACACAGCAAAATATCCATAAAAACAACAACATAAAGAAAAACTATCACTACTCGTGGAAAGAGACGACCTCGTCGTCTTCGGCTGCCTGCGCGAACCAGCCGTCACTGCCGACGTGTGTCTCCGCACCGTGGTTGTCCTCGTCCTCCAGCTACTCGTTCAAGCGGAGCATGCGGGCGCTCTGCACGGACGCGAGCACAGACCGGTTCAAGTCGAGGACGCCCGGTTCTGCCTGCAGGAGGGCCTCGATGGCAGCGGCATCCGCGCGCTCTAGGTCGAGTCGAGCCTCCGCCGCCCGGTTCAAGTCTAGGACTTCCGGTTCCGCCTGCAGGAGGGCGTCGATGAGAGCGGCATCCGCACGCTCCGCGGCGAGTCGAGCCTCCGCCGCCCGGTTCAAGTCCAGGACTTCCGGTTCCGCCCACGGGAGGGCGTCGATGAGAGCGGCATCCGCGCGCTCTACGTCGAGTCGAGCCTCTGCCGCCCGGTTCATGTCCAGGACGTCTGGTTCCGCCTGCAGGAGGGCCTCGATGGAAGCGGCATCCGCGCGCTCCGCCTCAAGTTGAGCCTCCACCGCCCGGTTCACATCCACGACATCCGGTTCCGCCTGCAGGAGAGCCTCGATGACACCGGCATGCGCGCGCTCCGCGTCGAGTTGAGCCTCTGCCTCCCGGTCCTCCTTTAGTATCGCCATGTTGAACCACTGGTCCGCCTACACCATGGGGGACTCGGACACCGGCACGAAGTCGACGTCCATCGTCTCATACCCATCGGAGGCCTTCTGCGCCATGACCTCTGCAGTGAACATTGGATCAGGTTCCTCCTCCTCGTAGCTTGGCTCCAGAGAACTCAGGGATTGGCCCGCCGCAAAGCGATCTTGGGAATGGAGGTCTGTGGCACCGACCGCCGCCGTGATTTCTGTGCGGTGCTCCCGCGTCAGCATCTTGTAGTAAGTGATCTTGCAGCGCACCATGGCTTTCCGGCGAACTAGGGAACGCTTGATGCGGGCTAGGGGATCGAAAGGTGGGGGAATGGGCTGGAGATTTGGTGTGGTTTTAGGGCAGTGGCTGGCGTAGGCTGAGCAGCGAAGGTTTTGGTGTGAATAATGGTTCCGGTGACGACCGGTCAATCGGTTTTGACTGTACATCGCTCTTGTCGAGTTCGCGTTGCAGCCCGGCACACTGGACCCTCCACATCGCTCACCAAATGGAACGCGCTTCGTCTTGCATTTTCGCTTGCTTGTGGGACCGCAGTTGAGAGCAAACCGACGTCCCTCCCCCTCCCCTGCCCGCGTCATTTATTATACCACCACTCCCTCCATTTTATGCAGAGTAAATAAAAACAGAGGGAGTATACTACGGATGAGGATCCCCTGACGTGGCCGAACCCGTTGAGTAACTGACATGCGGGGCCTAGCAAGCATGGGGTCCGCCAGTAAGTGACCGAAAGGGAGGGTAAGGCAGGGATACCTACGTCAGAGGATCCACTTCCAATATACTACTTTGACCAAATGTTAGAGTAATAATATATGACATGCAACTTACACAAATGTTAGAGTAATAATATATGACATCCAACTTACACAAAGCATACAGGGTCTAATGCGTTTTTCGAGGCTAACTTTGACCAAATGTTAGAGTAATAATATATGACATGCAACTTACACAAAGCATATGGTCAATTTCGTATGTGAATGGAATTTCCAATGATATAATTTTCACATTATACATCTCATGTACTCCCTCCGTCAAGGTGTGTAAGTCATCTTACGAAAACCAAATAATCCCAAAACACGTAGGCGCGGTGCATTAACTTCTACCTCGTTTCTTGTTTCTTGACATATGAACCAATAAGAGATGAGGGTGTGCATGCTTTTAATGACCTGAGACTATCAAACATGACATGCAGTGGTTAGTTCATTGCATGTAATACTATTAATTAGCAAATAAACATTAATGTCTCTCGTTTTCCCCTCCTCCCTGGTCACGGTGCACAGCCTAAGATGACTTACCCACCTATGTGAATGGAGTACTATTAATCTTGTCAATAGTCAAATTGGAAACCATCTCGAGTACAAACCTAGGAGTACGTATTAATCTAACAATATTGATTGGGCGTTATTGAAATTTGATACCTTTTTTATCATAGTAGAGATACTTTGACTACACATAAAATTTATATGTAAAGTAGAAAGGATAGGAGAGAGTATATTGTACGTTCAAAAACGAAACGAACATTGAATACCCTTTATATATGATTTGCGGATGCTATGATCACCGGTTCAAAATTTTGAATCCGCCTTAGGTATCACGTGCCCCCACTCGTTCCCTCTCGATTTCATCTCGGGGTCCGGAGATCTATTGAAAGAGGACTAGGGTGGGTACATGCGAATGATACTCGGTGGAATGTTAAAATGAGGCATGCGGGAGGATGGACTCGACTGGAGGGCGACATGATCGATGGAGAAGACGGTTGGAGAAGAATGAGAAATAAGCAAACACCACATGATTACACTTGAACGGCTCAAATAAACAATAAGTTGTCTTGCTTGGCCTACATAGTGAAAGGCCTAATGCGCAACGCGGCGCACTGATGCTCGAATATGGCCGGGAAAACAGGGAAACCGACATGTGGGGCACACCCGTCGGGACGACGTAGCGCAGAATAGTCCAATGAAGGATCACGCCCACGACCTCCTCGCCACCGACAACTGTTCATGTGGGTCGTTGGGGCCAACAACGGGGCGCAGCTCCAGCACTGCCTCTGGACATGACGACCATGGTGAGCGACACGCTCATATCATCGATAGACACAGTCGGTTTCAGTGTGTCGAGGGTGGCGTTAGTGCTATGGCACGACCAACGGTATGTTTGGTTTGTGCCGAAGGTTGCCCCATCAAAGCATTGGGTAGCCAAAATTTTGGTTGAGGTATTGGTTTCCCATGATTTGGCCGACATTGGCAAGAAAAGTGAACTAGAGTTGGCTAGAGTTCATTGGCATGCCAACGAAATGGCAACCATCCAAACAAAGACCAATCTTTGGGTCATGACCAAAATTTTGGTAAGGTTCACTTTGGCCACAATCAAAACACATCCAACACCCGGCTCGTCGAGGATGCACGGGGCGCACGACGCGTCCGCGGAGTGGTGTAGCGCGGCCAACTGCATCCTCCGGACCTGAGACCATGCTGGGTCGTCTTGCTTTTTCAATGACATGCGGGGGATCGCATTTGAGCAAAGGGCATCTCCAACATTGCCACGACCGCAGCTGACTACCCTGGCACACCAAAGCCCTCGTCCCTCGCACCGTCGCGCGGTGCGTTCCCAGTCGACGCCAGCTGCCCTCATTCAAGCCGTTTGTTCGTATGTCGTCGTTAAGAGGCTTGGTGCCCGAGGAACCAACTCCGGTGACTTAATGACGCACCCGGACGCTTGGCCTCACCGGAATGCTCTACTTAAAGCGGCAACGCCCAACTAACCTCCACACCATAGCGCATCGTCCTCCTACCTGGCACCACATCCGCCATGACTGCAAGTGCGAACGCTCTGCGGGAGAGCTTGTCTTCGGGGATGAAGCTCGAGGTCGCCGCCCTCACTCAAGTCGCCTCTCGCGATGCAATAGCGGCATACCCGAACACGGACGCGACCGCACAAGCGGTGGCCACGCTGGCGGACGACGACGGGAGCACCGTCAGCCACGCGTCCTACTTGCTGCTGTCCAACGTCCGGCACCGCCGAGGTTGGGGACTCCTCCGAGGATGAGTAGGGCATGGGAGGCGGCAGGGCATGGTGTGCCCACTGGCCGGTCCGTATCCCGTGTTCTACTCTTACTTGCCGGAGACCGCACCTTCACTTCACGGGTCTTGAACCCCGCCCCCGTACATAGAGATCGCAGATGGAGGACGTCGGTCGCCGCCGTAGAATAGGTTTAGGGTCGGGTTTCTTTTATTTTTCTGTCCTATAAAAGTTCGAAATGTAATGAAAATCTACCGTGTTTGCATTAATCTCGGCCGGTGTATATGAACTTTCACAATAATATACATATTGTAGGAGCACTAGCAAGATGCTCGTGCGTTGCACGAAAGATCAAGAACTTGTGGGAGAAAAGGATGAACGAGGGAAAGCCTTATCTGCAAATGTGGAGAGGAGTGCGGGTAAATTGTCATAGTTTCCTTCCTATCCTTTAGATATAGATCGGATGGCCTATATTGCGGGATGACAGGCACACCATCATCACCAACTCTGCTTTTTATTGAACCGAGACAAATCTAAAAAACCCAACTAAGCCAACCTCCCAGCATATCACGCGGGAAAAGACCCGGCCGCGCGATTTTAGTCGGGATTACCGGATTACTAGTAGTAGTATCAATGGATCGCGTGAAGCAACATTTTTTTGAGGGGGCGAAGCACCTAGTTTAAAAGGAAAAAAGGTGGTACACTCACAGCACTCCTGTCGCGGTCGCATTGCACCCCACACACGTTCGGTCATGCACACGGCTCACACAAATGGAACACGCCTCGTCTTGCCTCTTCACTGACACGTGGGACTACACTTGGAGAAACCGGCCATGCGCCAAACTCCCCCCGCCCACCACGTG
>NC_041393.1:281766375-281844799 GCF_002162155.2 Triticum dicoccoides | reverse complement strand
CCCCCTCCACTCCATTCGCTCTGCCAAAGCTGCCCTCCCCGCCGTGCCGATATGTCGGCACCGCGGTTCGTCGAGGGGACGCACAGCGATCCTCTCGTTCCCATAGTACGCTCTCATAGACTGTCGTCCTCTAGACGCGCCGCCACCTCTGGCTACATTCTTGTGGAGGCACACGGCGGTCAGCGCTGCCACCGCTGGCGCGTTCGTGTGGAGACGCACGGCGGTCAGCTTCTCCCACAGCATGCGCATTCTAGACTGAGGCCCCGTTCATGTCGGTGTAGCGCTGAATGTTAGCTGATAGACGTTGTTAATCTCACTGTTTGCCGAAGTAGTTTACTGTCAATATGCTCTGCTTAAGAAGCTTCCTTGCCCTGTTCTGCACTCAATCTGCTTAGCTGAGATGCCATGCCAAGGCCGATTAGTTGCTAAAATATCCTGCCATATATTTATTATGACGTAGATTGCCATGGTCTAGTAGCCAATCTATTAGGTGAAATAGCTCTACACCGTTTTATACTCGATCTTTGTTGCTGCGATGGCCTTCGATAGTTTGATGGCTGTGTGCTCGGCCTCATTGACTGCTGAAATAGCCTGCCATAATTTTGCGCTCAAATCTGTTTGCTGAATTAGCTTTACATATATTTCGTTACTTAGATCTGCTCGTCCAAATATCTTGCCATAGCTTTAGACATCGACCTAGGTATTTTTTTTCTGGATTCATAAAAAAGCATATATGTTTTTCCTGTAATATCTAGTAGAAGAACAAATTGGTATGTCTAACAGATGGACAGGACTTGGATAACTTCTGCTCGAAGATTCTCCACTTCATATGTCGAGGGGGTTCAAAACTTCATGAACTTTATCAGAGCTGAGTACGGTGGTCCAAAATCAGATGTACTCTGCCTGTGTAGCAGTTGTATGAATTCAGTTACAAGACCCTAGTCAACTGTGCAAAATCGTCTACACTTGTATGGGATGTCGGTCACATATACTAGGTGGGTTCATCATGGTGAAGCTGTGAACGTTAATGTTATTGACTACGTGGAAGCAAGAGATCACCATCTTGATCTGCCTGATGCTCAGGTGGAAGAGGAGGAGGAGGAGGTGGTGGCGGAGCAAGTGAGTTTGACCAACATTGAAACAATGCTACGAAATGCTCGTGCATTCCGTGAACTTTCACATGCAGAAGAAAAACAGTGGGCCCGCATGTTGGAACAATGCAACGTTGTTGTCACCCCAGGAAATAAGCTGTCAGTATTCTCACCTATGGTCACCTTTCTTCAGGTGAAGGCATCTGAGCGGATGACCAACAAATCATTCGATGCGATGTTGGCTGCTTTCCGCAAATCTTTCCCAGATGCGTCTGAGCTGCCACACACCTACAGTAAAATGAAGAATTTCCTTCATGTAGTTGGAATTGGATATGATATGATCCATGTTCGTAAGAATAATTGTGTTCTATTCCAGAAGGATTATGCCAACTTAAGTGAATGCCCGAAATGCAAATCATCAAGTTGGAAAGATGGCGATGCTGTGAAGAGGGTTCCTCATAATGTTCTGAGACATTTTTCAATTACACCAAGATTGCAGAGGTTGTTTCATGATTCTGAAACAAGAGAGGATGTAATGTATCATTCTAGGAACCAAGAGTACAGAGATCAGAATGTAATGAGCCATGCATCTCATGGTAGTGAGTGGAAAAGCTTCAATGATAAGCACAAAGAGTTTGCTGTTGACCTGAGAAACATTAGACTTGGCTTAGCTTCAGATGGATTTAACCCATTTGGCCACCAAAGCGCCACATATAGCATGTGGCAAGTGCTTGTTATCACTTACAACATGCCTCCAAATGTCTGCACCAAAGAATCAAACTACATGATGGCCTTGCTCATCCCAGGTCCAAAAAGTCCTGGAAAGGATTTTGATTTGTTCATGGAGCCTCTTGTGGAGGAACTTCAACAACTATGGAAGGGTGTTCTCACTCGAGACCTATATAGCCACCCACCTACTGATTTCTTTCTGCGTGCTATTGTAATTTGGTGCATCCATGATTATCCGGCTTTGGGCACTATGTGAGGGCGAATGCCACATGGTTACAATGCGTGTGTTCCCTGTGACAGGAATCCGCTGTCATACGCAATACTTAGCAAGATATGTTACATTGGACACCACCGTTTCCTTGCCAAGGACAAGCCGCATCCTAGAAAATACCGAAGACATGTGTTCAATGCAAAGCATGAAAACCGTGATGCACCAAAGAGGCTCACCGCCCATGAGTTGCAAGTGGAATTAGAGAAGGTCAAGCATATTACACCAGGAAACCATCCTGGTAATGGTAGCGGGAAAAGGAAGCGTGGCACGGTAGAAGAGAGATTATTGTTTACCCGCAGGTCCACTTTGTGGGACTTGGAGTATTGGAAAGATTTGGATCTGCGGCATAATCTTGATGTGATGCACATCGAGAAAAATATATGTGACAGCATTATCGGCACGCTTCTTAACATTGAAGGCAAGACTAAAGATACCTTAAAATCTAGGATTGATTTGACACACCTGGGTATCAGAAAGGATTTGCAGGTGCAAGATGAAGGTAAACCACGGGATATGGCACTAGCTGTGTACGTCTTGGACAAGGTAAAAAGAAAAGAATTCTGCGAGGTCCTGTCACGTGTGAGATTCCCACATGGATTTGCTTCCAACCCTGAAAGGAGAGTCAGTGCAGATGGAAACAAGGTACAAGGGTTGAAAACTCATGACTGCCACGTCCTACTTCAAAGGGTTTTACCTGTTATCCTTAGAGGATTGGGCCGCCCTGACTTATACAGAGCAGTTGCAGAGTTGGGACAATTCTTCAGGGAACTCTGCAGTAGAAATATCAGGATAGATGCTTTGGAGCATCTTAGAGACAAGATACCAACTATCCTATGCGACCTTGAGAAGATATATCCTCCAGCCTTCTTTGATGTGATGGTGCATTTGGCTGTTCATCTACCTGATGAGGCACTATTTAGAGGTCTAGTACAGTATGGCTGGATGTACCCTACTGAAAGGCGGCTAGGCACTTTCAAGGGATATGTTAGGAACAGAGCTAGACCCGAGGGTTCCATTGCAGAGGCCTACACTGCTATAGAAGCATTGACATTCTGCTCAAAATACATTGAAATAGTTGATCAGCTTAGCAAAGAGGTGGGTGAAGACAATCCCGGGCTCAATGTTTTCGATTATTCTGTTCGAGTTACAGGGAAGAGTCGACAAGAGGACAGACCTAAAGATTTGGACAAAATGGTTTGGTATGTGTTGAATAACTGTCCTGAGATACTACCTATATCAAGTAAGTGCAGTACTGCAGCTTATACATCGTAATCTACTAAACTTGTAGCGCATTCTTATATATTTAGATGTTTGACGCGATCACTATGTTGTGTAGCATCTACAAAGAGGAGTTACTACCGCAAAATCCAAGAAACATTGACAAATCTCAAAAAACAATTAGTGAAGAATAACCTCAAATGATGAATTTGAAAAGCATGACGAAATTGCAAATGAAAAAAAACTCAAATTTGAAGAATATTATATAGAGGTGGTGGCATTACCCACCGTATAAGAACTATGATGACTACACACACCGCGTACAATTATCGTAGGGTTCTGAAAGCCAAGTTCTTCATTAGTTTCTTCACACTTAGAGGGTTAGTGTTCATTGATTGAAGAAAAATGTTACTTCGTGTGTTGTGCGTCAAAATCATCAAAAAGGCATAAAAGTTAGGATGTGTGTGTCCACTTTTGAGGACATTCGAAGATTCTAGGATGTTTTAGCTCACACTGCAACATGCAGAACCTCTTTTCATCCAAGGGCTTAGTGAAGATATCGGCAAGCTGGTCTTCAGTCTTCACGTGGTCGATGAAAATGTCTCCTTTCAGCACATGATCATGAAAAAATGGTGACGAATCTGAATATGCTTCATCTTTGAAGGTTGCAGTGTGTTGCGGGCTATCTTGATAGGACTCTCATTGTCGCAGAAGAGAGGGACTTTCTTCACGATCACACCATAGTCCTTGAGGGTTTGCTTCATCGATAACAACTATGAGCATCAGGCACCATCGCCAATGTATTCAGCCTTAACTATGGAAAGTGCCACGCTAGTCTGCTTCTTTGAGGACCAACAGACCAGAGATCATCCGAGGAAATGGCATGTGCCTGATGTAGACTTATGATCCACATGATCTCCGGCGCGACTAGAATCAGAAAATCCAGCTAGATCAAAAGATGAGCCCTTGGGATACCATAATCCAAGCATTGGTGTGTGAGCTAAATATTGAAGAATCCATTTCACAACCTGGTGGTGTGCTTCCTTCAGTGTCGCTTGAAATCCGGCACACATGCAAATGCTAAGCATAATATCTGGCCTAGATGCACATTGGTAAAGAAGCGAACCAATGATGGAGCGATATACCTTCTAATCGAAATCTTTACCATTTTCATCATGCCGAGTTGACCATTAGTAGGTATTGGAATTTTGAGGCCTTTGCAGTCTTGCATGCAGAATTTCTTCAGGCAATCTTTCAGGTATTTCTCTTGAGAAATGAATATGCCATTGGGTTATTGACGAATACGTCCATTTTGCATCATGCTTTTATATTGATATTTATTGCATTATGGGCTGTTATTACACATTATGGTACAATACTTATGGCTTTTCTCTCTTATTTTACAAGGTTTACACAAAGAGGGAGAATGCCGACAGTTGGAATTCTGGACTGGAAGAAGCAAATTTGAGAGACCTATTCTACACAGCTCCAAAAGTCCTGAAATTTACGGAGAATTATTTTGGAATATATAAAAAATATTGGGCGAAGAAAATACCAGAGGGGACACACTAGGAGGCCACAAGCCTGAGGGGCACTCCCCTAGGGCTTGTGCCCCCCTGTCAGTTCTCCGGTGCCCATCTTCTGCTATATGGAGGGTTTTGACCTGAAAAAACAGAAGAGATCTTTTGGGACGAAGCGCCCCGTCTCGAGGCAGAACCTAGGCAGAATCAATCTAGGGCTTCGGCGGAGGAGTTCTGCCGGGGAAATTTCCCTCCCGGAGGGGGAAACCAAAGCCATCGTCATCACCAACGATCCTATCATCGAGAGGGGGTCACTCTCCATCAACATTTTCACCAGCACCATCTCCTCTCAAACCCTAGTTCATCTCTTGTATTGGATCTTTGTCTCAAAACCTCAGATTGGTACCTGTGGTTTGCTAGTAGTGTTGATTACTCCTTGTAGTTGATGCAGGTTGGTTTATTTGGTGGAAGATATATGTTCAGATCCTTAATGATATTTATTACCCCTCTGATTATGAACATTAATATGCTTTGTGAGTAGTTACGTTTGTTCCTAAGGATAAGGGAGAAGTCTTGTTATAAGTAATCATGTGAATTTGGTATTGATTCGATATTTTGATGAGATGTATGTTGTCTTTCCTCTGGTGGTGTTATGTGAACGTCGACTACATGACACATCACCATTGTTTGGGCCTAGGGGAAGGCATTGGGAAGTAATAAGTAGATGATGGGTTGCTAGACTGACATAAGATTAAACCCTAGTTTATGCGTTGCTCCGTAAGGGGCTGATTTGGATCCATATGTTTCATGCTATGGTTAGATTTACCTTAATTCTTATTTTGTAGTTGCGGATGCTTGCGAGAGTGGTTAATCATAAGTTGGAGGCTTGTCCAAGTAAGGACAACACCCAAGCACTGGGCCACCCACATATCAAATTATCAAAGTAACGGACGCGAATCATATGAGCATGATGAAAACTAACTTGACAATAATTCCTATGTGTCCTCGGGAGCGCTTTGCCTTATATAAGAGTTTGTCCAGGCTTATCCTTTGCTACAAAAAGGATTGGGACACCTTGCTTCACTTTAGTTACACTTTTTACTTGTTACCCTTTACGAATTATCTTATCACAAAACTATCTGTTATCGATAATTTCAGTGCTTGTAGAGAATACCTGACCGAAAACCACTTGTCATTTCCTCCTGCTCCTCGTTAGGTTCGACACTCTTACTTATCGAAAGGACTACGATAGATCCCCTATACTTGTGGGTCATCAAGACTCTTTTCTGGCACCGTTGCCGGGGAGTGAAGCGCCTTTGGTAAGTGGAATTTTGTAAGGAAAAATTTATATAGTGTGTTGAAGTTTGCTATCACTTGTTACTATGGGAAATCATCCTTTGAGGGGTTTGTTTGGGGTATATTCACCCCCACCGGAAGACCAAAGAGTTGATCCTCAACCTACTGAACCCACAAAAAATATTTATTATGAAATTCCTTCAGGTATGATAGAGAAACTGCTAGCTAATCCTTATGCAGGAGATGGATCATTACATCTTGATATGCATCTAATCTATGTGGATGAAGTTTGTGGATTACTTAAGCTTGCAGGTTGATACGTCTCCAATGTATCTATAATTTTTTATTGTTCCATGCTATTATATTATCATTCTTTGATGTTTTACAATCATTTTATAGCAACTTCATATCATTTCTTGGGACTAACCTATTGACATAGTGCCTAGTGCCAGTTGCTGTTTTTTGCTTGTTTTTTACATCGCACGAAATCAATATCAAACTGAGTCCAAACGCAGCAAAACTTTTTGGAGAATTTTTATGGACCAGAACACCCAGGATGGGCCAGAGAAGTTCCAGAGGAGTGCCTTGAGGGGGGGGCGAACAACCCACCCCAAGATCGCCCTGGTGGGTTGTGCCCACCTTGGTGGCCTCCTGCACCGCCTATTCTCCCTATAAATTGCCAAATATTCCAAAAACCCTCGGAAGAACCCTAGATCAGAAGTTCCGCCACCACAAGCCTCTGTAGCCACGAAAAACCAATCTAGACCCTGTTCCGGCACCCTGCCGGAGGGGAAATCATCACCGGTGGCTATCTTCATCATCCCGGAGGCCCCAATGATGAGGAGGGAGTAGTCCACCCTCGGGGCTGAGGGTTTGTACTAGTATCTATGTGTGTTAATCTCTCTCTCTCTCTCGTGTTCTTGAGATGTCACAATCTTGATGTATCACGGGCTTTGTTAATATAGTTGGATCATATGGTGTTTCTCCCTCTCTATCTTGTTGTGATGAATTGAGTTTTCGCTTTGAGATTTCGTTTTATCGGATTGAATATTTTTGTGGATTTGAGAGCACTTGATATATGTCCTACATATGAATACCCGTGGTGACAATGGGGTATTGTATTGATTCACTTGATATGTGTTTTGGCACTCAACTCGTGGATTCCCAAGGTGACATTGGGGTAATCTGTGCATCGGGGTTGATGCACGTTATCATCTTTGTTTCTTCGGTAGATATATTGGGGCACCCTTTGAGGTTCTTTGTGTTGGATTTAGTATTATGAATATGAAATTGTTTGATACATATCACATAATCAAATCACAGATTCTCACGGTGACATTGGAGTATCTAGGTGACATTAGAGTTGGTTGATGTGTATCATATGGTGTTATTTTAGTACGAACTCTTGGTTAGATTGATTGTAAAGAATAGCTTTGTGTTATTTTAGTACGAAATAGATTGATCGGAAAGTATAGCTTTGAGTTGGTTTCTGATGACCCACAAGTATAGGGGATTTATCACAGTCCATTCGATAAGTAAGAGTCTCGAACCCAACGAGTAGCAAAAGGAAATGACTAGCGGTTTTCAGTAAGGTATTCTCTGCAAGCACTGAAATTATCGGTAACAAATAGTTTTGTGATATGGTAATTCGTAACGGGTAACAAGTCCCAAAAGTAACTAAGGTGCAGAAAGGTGGCCCAATCCTTTTTGTAGCAAAGGACAAGCGTGGACAAACTCTTATATAAAGCAAAGCGCTCCCGAGGAAACATGGGAATTACGGTCAAGCTAGTTTTCATCATGCTCATATGATTCGCGTACGTTACTTTGATAATTTGATATATGGGTGGACCAATGTGTGCGGCCCCCGACTCATAAGTCATGATCACCGAATGCACATGTACAGTGATCCCACAGATCAATGCTCACTGAAAACACAGAGGCTGAATAACAAGAGTCTTACATCCGTACATACCGTCTTACATAAATTATGACCATTATGGTCAAGTCTTGAGTATAACATCGAAGCAGAAATCTTCATCAATAACTTGGACCCATGCCATTTGCCTTAACCCTACAGGCATTCTGACTGGGAAAGCGTCCTAGCTCGCGCAATCGTCATCAAAGAACTCTTCTTCACATCATGTTCTTTCATGCCTAGCCAATTAAATAACCAGTGGCAAGCCAATGAGTACTTTGAATGTACTCGCAAGCAACCCATGTTTTGAAACAAGGTACAACAATGCATGATATAGCACTAAGTAGGTCATTTTGCAGAAAGCTAGTTTTGAGTGCAATGACATGTTCAACAACTTGTAAGACATGCATCAGGAGAATCCAATTAACAATGAGAACATGTTACAGATATCAACATAAATAGAGTTGGAAACAATCCAACTTAATCATCATGTCAAGTCTTTTGACGTGACCCAGGTAGTTCTTACCACTTATCCATACACACTCACCAGGTTTCACAAGCATTTGGACGTAGCCCAAGAGGGGTTACCCAACTGTCCTTGAACGTGGACACGGCTATTCTATTAGTTTGACACTCTGCAGAGGTTGCACACTTTACCCACAAGATCCAGGGAACTTCCGTGTCATCCACGACCTGCAGTACCTCAAGTACCCGGGGTAAGCACCCGATCACGATCTTTCCCTAGAAGACACTAACATAGAGTCCACTCGATTGGTAGTAACCCCCGTGCCCAACATTATCACATAACATTTTCGTGGAGCCACGCTCCATAATCATCTCACATCACAAGCACGGGGTACCAACGGTGTGTCTGGTGCCCCATAAAAATGTTCTTGGCCGCCCTACCTGGCACGACCCCGTCCCGAGAGAGAGCACCAACTCTCCCCCATCACTAGTAATGCGGGCAACATGCTAATATGGGCCTAGGTAATCAATAATGCCCTTTTCCATATAAGGGTAGAGTGGTTGCACATCTAAGGTTGGAATAACGATCGCAACTTAAACCAAGCCGTTTTGAAAACAACACCCACACTTGCCTCGGTACACCACTTCGTCATCAAGTGGTTACCCAACTCATTATCTCCCTCGGGCATAAGTGGCAGCCGACAGAGTTTTCGAAAAGTCGTTTGAAAGTACTCTGCCTCCTTCATCGTGCATATTCCCGTCCCATTTTCATAGCCACTACTATAGCATCCTATCTACTCCCACCGGCATAACCCTCATAGGAAGGTAGGGTCATGCATAATGCAAGTATCAACAAGGAAGTAACAGAGGCAACCCACCAAGGTGGTTACCACCTCATCATGATTCCGTTGCAACAACAATATGGTGCTATATGACATTCATAAAAAGGGTTTCATAGACATGGTCAAAGGGCACCTTGCCTAGTTCATCAGAGTCTTGAAAGCTTCTAGTCCTTCTCCAAGTACTCCGTCTACTTTGTCAACTAACGCCGGAAACAATCACAATAAGCAACACAAGAAGGCCAAAATAAAAGTGCTCTAAAAATATGAATTTCTAGGATACCTTTGGTCATATGTGAAATGACCAAGGTGGTTTCATTGGGATTTGATCAACGAATATTTCTGAACATTTCAATATGATGGAATCAATGGTTTTGTGTATTTGCAAGAAGTGTACAGAAATATTATTTTGAAAAATGAGCAAAGACACCCATTTAACAAGGAATGATTTTTGAAACACCTAGGATTTGGTTTCACTGGATTTGGAGTTCAAATGAATATTCTATGGATTTTCAAAGTTTGCTACATATGAAGAAATAGACCATTATTTGATGTGGCACAGAAAGTATTTGGAAAAATGTTCAAAACTAAGTTATGAACTTAGAGGTACCCATGAATTTGGGTCATGGCACTTGGATCAAATATGAGCTCTCTTTGATTTTCTAAAGTTCATCCCAAAAATAGGAAAATAGGGTTTTACGAAATATATGTGAAGAAAAGTTTCCTAGAAAAATGTGCAAACAGCACCATGTATAGATCATGAATTTATGAACTACTAGAATTTTGAATCATCAAATTTGGAGTCCATTTTAATTACTTGTGGATTTTGTAAGTCATCCGAGAAAAGAAAATAAGAAAAAGGCTATACCCTTATTCTGCGCACTGCGCGAGAGATAGGCAGTGGGCCGGCCCAGCTGCTCGGCCGCGCGGGCAACAGGGCGACGTCGAAGGCGAGAGAGGGTGAACCCGTCTACACTTGCCTGCGTGGCCCGATGGCTGGGCCACTGACGAGTGGGGCCCTCCCGCAGGTCGTCGCCTTCCTCTTCCTCCCACGCGTTCGCCTGGCCGAGGGAGCAGAGTGCCCCGACGGCGACTACCGGCGCTACAGAGCACCTCCAGTAACGCTCTGGCTATGGATGAGCTTGGCGTCGAATGTCGCATCCATAGGTGTATGCCACGTCTATCGGGGATGGTCGAGACGACGGTGGCTTGGACGCCGGCGGACGGTGCCGTCGGGCGAGGTTGGGCACGGTGCTTCGGTGCGCCCTCGGATAATGGGAAGAGCTTGGGAGCTCCGACTTGCCCAGGGGAGCCTCCCGGTGTAGAGAGTAGAGGGAGAGGAGCTTGAGCTAGACTGACTTTGAGGGGAGGGCAGCGGCGGCCATGGCGGCCCTGAGAAGCGAGGGTTGGCTCTAGAGGCCAAGTGAGTGGTTAGGGAGAAGGTTGGAAGGGCGGTGAGTCGCATTGTGAGCATGAAGAGGGTGGGGAAGGCCAGATGAGGAGGGAGCGAAGGCATGCCGCGGACCGCGTCCACAGTTTCGAGCTGGGCAACACCAGGGCCATATTGGCGCTCCTTGTCATGTCTGGGGCACTCGTGGGCATGTACCAGGTTGAGGGGGGAGGAAAGGGAAAGCAGGGCGAGTTCCTGACGGGACCCGAACTCGCGCGCCCACTGGCCGAGCCGGGCGGCGTCGGGCACGGGCAGCAGGGGGTGAGAGAGTGGGGGAGAGAGTGGGGCCTACACGGCTGTCGTGCTACGGACGTCGAGGGCCTCGACTGGTGTGAGGGGGAGGCTCGAGGTGGTACTGGAATGCTACATCAATGGTTGGGAGCGCGATGACGTGCTCCAGAGCGCATCTTTGGCCGGCATCCGTGGCTTTTCCACGCGCACTTGCGCGTCCACTTGTGTCTGGCGTCTGCAGGAAGAATAAATAAGAGGGATCGAGGCTTTGGATGCTCTGGAACTTCCCAGGAGTAAGAGAGAGATGAGAAAGGGAGGGGAAGTTGGCTGTCCAAAGAAGAAAATTGGGTCTCTGCCACCCTTAATCATTGCTCCTTGCGCAGCCAAGCATGCAGGAGGTAGAGGACGAGTAGATGAGGCTGTGGGAAAAAGTTGAGCTCATGGAGATTAGTGGAAATGGACAAAACATGCATTTTAAATTTCTTCCTGAAAGTGTTTGATGTAGGTTTGGGCAAGCAACTGGAGTTCCCTTTTCATGAGGCTTGACAGGGTCAAATGGCCTGAGAAAATAAGCGGTTCCACCAAGATTGAGTTCATTTGGGAAAAGTTGCCAACACAACTTTTGTGAACCCTAGAAATCAGTAGAAATGAACTTTCCAAGATTTAGTCATGAAAATCTATTCTCCTTGATGCACCACTTTGTTTAGTTTCATCATTTGAGGTTCTGAACATCTCCACAAAAGTTGAGATCAAAAGGAGAAAGTTGCCAATGTAAAGTTGTTCAAATTTGGTTCTGGACAGAGAGGGTTTTGGGGAACTTTGATCAAGATAATATTCTCTCCAACTTCTGCCATTTGGTATAGATGAATAATTAGACCATCTGAGCATGTGCACCAAGTTTTAGAACATTTGGACATGTTTGGCAATGTAAAGTTGCTCAAACTTCAAAATGGACAGAAATGGTTTTGAGTGGATTTCATGGGGGTATACTATTCTCCATGACATGAGACTAGGCAAGATCATCAATCATGTCATATGTGACATGCTAGAATTTTCTTGGAATTTTTGGGGAATATTTCCTTTGTAAATATTTCAAAAGCTTGAAATATCCAGAAAGGGTTTTTGAGAGATTTGACCAATATTTTGAACATGACCATGTGTTGAAACTCTTATATATGGACAATCTATGTCCACTGAGTTTCCCTAGGTTTTTAAAGCATTAAAATAATTTTAACCTGTTAAAGACCATTTCTGGCCTAAAGAAATAGCCTTTAAATAAAATAGGTAAATAACTTTTAAAATTATATTTTTGTGGGTTTTGGTAGTCCTATACCTAATTGGAGTCAAACATACTCTTTGAAAGATTTTTCATACCCCAAATCAAGTACTTGCAGTGCAAACCTCAATTCAGGGGTTTTTGGAAAAACTAAATTTAGAAAATACTTTTTGGCCAAATTACTTTGTAAGAAAATTCTATAATGTACTATACACATGGCATGATCATTGGTTCAAGAGTTTATAGCAAGGAGATGAAGTATAGGAGTTGGAGGATTTTTTTGATTTTTAGAGCACTTGCAAACAACAAACAAAATCCAATCAAGGCATGGGCCAAAACACTCAAAAGTTTTTGTCGAACCACATTTTATCATGATTGTTAGCTTAAGTGTAGTGGCATGAAAATCTGGATGTGACAGACCTACCCCGCCCCTTACAAGAATCTCGTCCCCGAGATTCCCAAACTAGGCACGGAAAGGTGTATGGAGACTTGGATTTGGGGTAGTCTTCACGTCCTCATACTGCTTCTGCTTCCGAGTGGTGCTCCATTGAACCTTGAAGTACTTGATGGTGTGGCTTCGTGTATGATGTTCTGCTAGATCCAGGTTGCTAATGGGTTTCTCATGTAGGTCAGGTTGGGCTGGGGGTCGATGGCTCGATGATCAATGTCCTTGTTAGTGATCGGGCTAGCTAGGAAGTGGAAAACACTTCCAGAGTTGTGTCATGTGGAAACATTACGCACAGTGGGCAACTCAGGTGGTGACTCCAGCTGGTAGTTGTCTACTTTTCGTCTTGTAGTGATCTCGAAGGGGGACGGTAAATCTTCGTGTGAGCTTCCTTTTGACATGGAGATGCTCAGTTTCTTTAATAGGAGTGGTTTGAGGATACGCGCGGTCTTCGACGAGGAAGTTCACTTATTAATGATGGTGGTTGGTATAGTTCTTCCTCCTTGACATGGCGGTCTTCAGATGTTCCCTAACAAGCTGAACAACTCTTATTCCGTCTTCAGGTGGACATGCATGTCCTCAAATAATGATGATAACTAACTTGCCAAGTACTCTATGAAGTATATGGGGTACGTAGAGTGGGTTGAGGCATTGGTGGTGGTCACGGTTGAATATTGGCCAAGGTCGTATCGATCTAGAGCCAAAGCCCAAGGTCAAGATCCGACCATGTTGTGGCTTGGTCAGGCATAAGGGTCTCAAGGACTCTAGTGTGCGAGTGAAGGTTTATCATCCCATCCTTGAGCATAGTTTCTGAGATGCCAATTGTCCTATATCCTCATGGCTTCCGCGAGGAGGTCTAACAGAATCATACATCTCAACCATCCCCAAACTCATATCTATGCAAAACTCCATGGGTAGAATATACACGCTTCCAAGCTTGAATGAATCATGACAATCCAATTGCTCGGCCTATCCTTCCAAGGTCCAAGATAGTGCATCTCTATCCTAAGGAAACACGTCGTATGCCACTCCAAGATCTTGTTTCCTTCCTATGAGCCAACCCCAACAGCCCATTAAGTTCCATCAATCACTACACAATCCATTAATTCTACCAACCCAAAGTTTATGGTGTTCCACCTGATCTACTAAAGTCCATATAATCCCCAAATACTTGAAAGGGCTATCTCTACTATAGTAAGTCCACCAATTCCCATTTATCTTTGTCAAGTAAACTCCAAGGTCAGGCTTATATAGATCCCTAAATATACTCCGACAATTCATCGAATCCCCTAGTTTATTGTCCATCGAGAAACATGGTATCATGTTCGAGATCATCAGTCTATATCCAATTTACTCCGGGGTGATGAAAGCTATGCTACTCTATCCACATGATTCCACCAACTTCATCTACCAATATGGAAACCTCATACTCCACCAAAGAGCGTCGGATACTTCCTCAAGGTTACAAGTATAGCTCCATCAAGTCATTTGTCCTCTATTCCTATATACTCAAACTGGTCTTTCCTATGGCATCGCCAATTCTTGTGCTATATTAGGATGACAATGTGCTTGCTCATTACGTCCACTAGTTCCATAATGAACCCAGTGCTGAACATGGTTACGGAGGCTTAATTGGTTATCCTGCAATTCTGTGGGTTAAGCACATGGTTAAGGATTCGAGTTAGGTATCTTGCAAAGTCTCGAAGGGTCTAGGGATGGGCTTCTAATCTTGAGGAGTAAACATATCTCTACGGGGTTGCACTTGGTCGAGGATCCTGTAGCAAAAGTCTTCAGCGCTAGTTGGTTGTCGAAGTAGAATCCTTAGTGTACCTTGTCTTGCCGACCTTCAGCTGAGGAGAGAGAGATGAGAGGGAAAATTAGCATAGAGGAGGGGGAATGCCTAAAGGGGGTTCTATAGTGCAAGTGCAAACAACAAGTGCCGAAAGGGCCAAACACAAGCATTAAGATAAGGAAGGTGATATAGTCATGTACTTGTTGCCTAGGGAAAAAAGGGAAACTCATATCAAAACACGAACAAATAAAAACAAGCAACACACAATCATGGTTCTATTCGAACCATCATACGGACTCGACTGCGCATAGGGGGTACACAACACATCCTACCCTAGGGGTTCTCAGACTCAGTAGTTGTGCCTTGTGCCTCGTGCAGTCTCCTGAGTTTTCCTCAGGTGTTGTTACATCTCTTGTTTGATGAAACGATCTGGGTTGAGCCTGAAGAATCTTCAACAACTTCTCGCCTGATGGGGTGATGGGGTGATGGGGTGTAGGTGGCTCCTCGTGGCTGGCATCGACTTGGTCTTCTCTTGTCTTCTTAATCATGACAATCACTTTTGCCTTTTTAAGCTGTCGGCGGTTCCAGGTGGCAATCCTTTATGTAATGACATTAACAAGGCATAATAGAGGTCCAATCTGCCGGACACATTGTTGACAATATCATCACCGATAGCGGGGGATGAAGAGAACCGTTTTACTACTCACTATAGTGAGGCGTAACAAATGGCTAGGTTCTCATCCACCGGGGGTTGCTGATGCAACAATGATAAGGACATGGTTGCTCTATTAGCAATGTATATCATGATCTTGCATTTCCTATGCCCTGATCATCATAGGCTAAGGTTGCATCATCTTGGGGTAGTGTCACCATCTTCTGGGTCTTCATGTCCTCATTCCTCGAGGATGTATCTTCTATTGGTATCGTCTTGTTGTGGTGTCGCCAATCTTGTGTTCAGAATATGTGGGTGAATGTCTGACAAGGCATCCTCCTTCTAGACTATCCATGAGGATTTCAAGGAATCCAGTGGTCAGGGGCATAAGGGTTCTAGCGACCAAAAGTTTTGAAGGGGGGAGAGATCAATAAGGAAAGTTTACCTTAGTTTTTTAAAAACTAAGAAGGGATGAGAAGTATAGATAGCTTTTAAAATTTGTAATAGCTTTGAAAATAGTTTTACTCTAAATAACGACCTTGCTAACCAAGGCTTCCTACAGCCAGGATGGCTCTGATACCAGCTCTGTGGGGACCCCGACTCATAAGTCGTGATCACCGAATGCACGTGTACAGTGATCCCAGAGATCAATGCTCACTGAACACATAGAAGTTGAATAACAAGAGTCTTACATCCGTACATACCATCTTACATAAATTATGACTATTATGGTCAAGTCTTGAGTATAACATTGCAGCGGAAATCTTCGTCAATAACTTGCAGCCATGCCATCTGCCTTAACCCTACAAGCATTCTGACTGGGAAAGCGTCCTAGCTCGCATGATCGTCACCAAAGAACTCTTCTTCACATCATGTTCTTTCATGCCTGGCCAATTAAATAACTAGTGGCAAGCCAATGAGTAATTTGAATGTACTCGCAAGCAACCCATATTTTGAAACAAGGTACAACAATGCATGATATAGCACTAAGTAGGTCATTTTGCAGAAAGCTAGTTTTGAGTCCAATGACATGTTCAACCACTTGTATGACATGCATCAGGAGAATCCAAGTAACCATGAGAACAGGTTACAGATATCAACATAAATAGAGTGGGAAACAGTCCAACTTAATCA
Organism: Triticum dicoccoides; assembly: GCF_002162155.2. Taxonomy (NCBI): domain Eukaryota; kingdom Viridiplantae; phylum Streptophyta; class Magnoliopsida; order Poales; family Poaceae; genus Triticum; species Triticum dicoccoides. Next base: position 281,828,475 of record NC_041393.1, on the reverse strand, counting down.
TCATGTCAAGTCTTTTGACGTGACCTAGGTAGTTCTTACCACTTATCCATACACACTCACCAGGTTTCACAAGCATTTGGACGTAGCCCAAGAGCGGTTACCCAACTGTCATTGACAATGGGCACGGCTATTTGAATAGTTTGACACTCTGCAGAGGTTGCACACTTTACCCACAAGATCCGGGGAACTTCTGTGTGATCCACGACCCGCGGTACCTCAAGTACCCGGGGTAAGCACCCGATCATGATCTTTCCCTAGACGACACTAACATAGAGTCCACTCGATTGGTATTAACCCCCATGCCCAACATTATCACATAATATTTTCGTGGAGCCACGCTTCATAATCATCTCACATCACAAGCACGGGGTACCAACGGTGTGTCCGGTGCCCCATAAAAATGTTCTTGGCCGCCCTACGTGGCACGACCCTGTCCCGAGAGAGAGCACCAACTCTCCCCCATCACTAGTAATGTGGGCACCATGCTAGTATCGGCCCAGGTAAAAAATAATGCCCTTTCCCATATAAGGGTAGAGTGGTTGCGCATGTAAGGTTGGAATAACGGTCGCAACTTAAACCAATCCATTCTGAAAACAACACACACACTTGCCTCGGTACACCACTTCGTCATCAAGTGGTTACCCAACTCATCATATCCCTTGGGTATAAGTGGCACCCGACAGAGTTTTCGAGAAGTCTTTTGAAAGTACTCTGCCTCCTTCATCATGCATATTCCCGTCCCATTTGTGTAGCCACTACTGTAGCATCCTATCTACTCCCACCGACATAATCCTCATAGGAAGGTAGGGTCATGCATAATGCAAGTATCAACAAGGAAGTAACAGAGGCAACCCATCAAGGTGGTTACCACCTCATCATGATTCCGTTGCAACAACAATATGGTGCTATATGACATGCATAAAAAGGGTTTCATAGACATGGTCAAAGGGCTGCTTGCCTGGTTCATTAGAGTGTTGAAATCTTTTGGTCCTTCTCCAAGTACTCCATCTACTTCGTCAACTAACGCCGGAATCAATCACAATAAGCAACACAACAAGGCCAAAATAAAAGTGCTCTAAAAATATGAATTTGACTTTTCTATGATACCTTTGGTCATATGTGAAATGACCAAGGTGGTTTCATTGGGATTTGATCAATGGATATTTCTGAACATTTCAATATGATGGAATCAACGGTTTTGTGGATTTGCAAGAAGTGTACAGAAATAATATTTTGAAAAATGAGCAAAAACACCCATTTAACAAGGAATGATTTTTGAAACACCTAGTATTTGGTTTCACTGGATCTGGAGTTCAAATGAATATTCTATGGATTTTCAAAGTTTGTTATATATGAAGAAACATACCATTATTTGATGTGGCACAGAAAGTATTAGGAAAAATGTTCAAAAACTAAGTTGTCAATAGGGCAGAACCGGGCTATAGCACCGGTTCGTAAGGGCTATTAGTGTCGGTTTTGTAACTGCCACTAAACGTTGAGGACTAAAGGTCCCCCCCTTTAGTACTGGTTCGTCATGAACCGCCACTAAAGTGCCACCACGTGGCACGAGGCAGGGCCGGGTGCGGGGAGACCTATAGTACCGGTTGGTAACACCAACCGGTACTAAGTGTTCGTGTTGTTTTTTTATTATTTTTCCTTTAGTTTTGTGTTTTCAATTTCATTTAGAGATTGTTTTTACATTATAATGAGTTGTTAAATCATTAGGTGAAAGTACCCGCAGATTAGTTTCAACTAGATGCATGCATATGGATCCTAGCTAAGTGATGAAAGTATATATGCCATATCCATATATATTACTTGATAACTTATACTAGGTGAGCAAGTAATTAATATGGATATGGCATATATATACTTGATCACTTAGCTAGCTAGGATCCATCCAGTCGAAACTAATCTATGGTTTCTTTCATAAATGATATAATAACTCATCATCATCATATTACTATAAAAACTATTGCATCATATATATCAGCACCAACAAGTTAACGACATACTAGCTAGCTAAAAATCATGATAGTGGTCATTACCACTATTTAATCATCATAGTCATTACCGCTATCTAATTATCACCAATACCAGTTTAAAGAAGAAACATTCACTTTGTACTAGAAGGAAAGATATCATCGAGTTCAACATGATCACTCTTTGAGATTAAGTTCAGGACGAAGAACACGGACATGAGAGGACAAGTACTAAGAGCATGCTAATCACTCCTGCTACTCTCTCTCAGGTAAAATGGCATATAACATGTGCAGCTGTCCTGATTCATCATATTGGAGCATGCAGATGAACCTGTCTCCTAATCGTGGGTTGCGCTTCTGCTTGTTGACTCCTAGTACTTCTCTGCGATCATTCACAATTTTGCTCCAGTCTTTCACTATTAAGCATTCCTCGGTTCTAGAAATCTTGAATGCACTCGTGTGCAATGTAGGATGTCTTGGCCGTAAGCTAACATTTGACATGCGACCATTAGTCAAGATCCACTGAGGCACAACTATCATCGGGAGTCCCTGTTGAAGAGAACATCATATAGTATCATACTTAGAAACATGAAGTTTAGCTTAAAAAATAATGTATGCAAAAGATGCACTGAGGACAAATAGTAAAAATCTTACCATCTTTCCTAAATACATGTGACCATAGTTCACTACGAACACTATTGGTCGCACGTTTTGAGTACTAAGATTTGCAAGTCTAGGAAAATAATTTCTCTTGACAACATCAAGATACTCAAGCCATGAAACATATTGACTTATCTCCTCGCAGTTTAGTTCAGCCCCGGCACAGTGGACGGTCCTGTCTACCAAGCGCTGGACATGTTTGCTCGAATGGAGAGAAGCTGTCAATAGAAATTAGTTGTCAAATATTTTCGAAAAAACAATATCAACATAAATATGGCATGAGAAACTCACATAATGGTAGAACTGGAGGCATCTGCACATAGACCCAAATGTCTCTATTACCTTCAATATCATCTTCGGGACGAATATCAAATGTGATAAACATATCAGGCTCAAATCCATAAGCCTTGCATAGTGCTTGCCAAGTTTTGCATTCAAAATGGGTGTAGATTTCTTGATTGTATAATTTGAAGTTGAAGGTATAACCATGCTCGGTCTTCAAGTAACTCTCTTTACCTCCATAGTTTTGTCACGACTGAAACCTATCTTATCCAAGACAAAAATTCTTGCATGGCAGGGGATACACTAGTAGAATAGTGAAAATTTAAAATAATAAGTTGAAGCAAATGAAGCATATATAAGTCATGCTTAATTACGAAAAAGACTTGTCGTTGTGACTTACTGTATCCACTTCGAAAGTCTCATCCAGCTTGATGCTGAAGCGCCTATCATCAACTAGGAAAATTCTGTCGCACAGGCCGCGTTGGTCTTCGCAGTCTTCGCACATAATGAAATCGTTTTCATCGTCAGACGACATTTCCTATGTTTATAGGTGAAACATTAAACACTTATTAGTTATATATTAATTCAACTAATTAGACTAGTTCTATTAATTCAACTAGCTAGTTCAATTAATTAATTCAACTAAGCACTTACTAAAAATATACCTAAATAAAGTATAGCTCCTAATTCAAGTAATTCAACTAATTAACTAGTTCTATTAATTTTCTTACTAAAAATAAAGTAGCTAGTTCTATATACTAAATTTTTCATTAGATGATCAAATCTCATATACCTAAATTTAGTATATATTAATTCATCTAACATTAATATAAATTCATCTATAACTAAAAGAATAAAAAACTAACTTTCATCTAACATTATCTAATTCTTATATAATCTAACATTTATATAATCAAACATTTTGACATTAAACATTTGTGTGTGTGTGTGTGTTTGTGTGTGTGTGTGTGCGTGTGTGTGCGTGCATCCGTGTGTGTGTGTGTGTAGGAGCCCGCCGGCGAGCGTGCCAATCGATCTTACAGCGGGGGGGGGAGGGGGTGGCGACGAAGGCGACAGGGACGGCGACGGGGACGGGGACGACGTACGGCGACGGGGGCGACGCGCGGGCGGCGGGCCAGGGGGCGACGCGACGTACGGGGGCGGCGACGACGAACGGCGATGGGGGAGCGTGGCAACGACGGCGACGGCGTATGGCGACGGGGGAGCGCGGCGACGACGGCGACGATGTACGGCGACGAGGGAGTGCGGCGATGACGGCGACGGGGGGGCCACGATGGCAACAAGGGCGGCGCGCGCGGGGAGGGCGCGATGAAGATGATAACTGAAAATTTTCGTAAGTGCTGGTTATATAGGGGAGGCCTTTAGTACCTGTTGGAGACAGGAACTGGTAGTAAAGGTTAAATTTGGCCAGGCTAAGCGGCGGGAAGCGACCCCTTTTAGTATCGGTTCGTGGCTTCAACCGGTACTAAAGACCCGCCCTTTAGTACTGGTTAAAGCCACGGACCGGTACTAAAGGGGGTGCACGCGGTGCTCAATGTTTAGTCCCACCTCGCCGAGCGAAGGGCAGTTGCACTGGTTTATAAACCCAGTCACGGCTGCTCCTTCGAGCTCCTATCAAATGCAGGCCTCTGGGCCTAACTTTCCCGCGCTGCCCTGTGAGCCTGCTGGGCCTTATGGTCCTGCACAAGCACGGCCAAGGCCGAGCAGGCCCACTGGGCAGCGCGAAAATAACTTTTTTCAAATAGTTTTTTTCTTTTGTGGTTTATATATTTTCATCTATTTATTTCTGAGTAGTTTTTTGCTGTATTTAGAGTTTCTTATGTTTAATATTAGTGTGTTTTATCATTATATTCATATTTGTAGTGATTTTTCAATTCATTTTGTAGTGCTTTTCACTTTCACGGTGATTTAGCTCTAAAACAAATCAGTAAATGCATCGAAAATAGCAAATTATGTCAGAAAGGGTTGAAAGTTGATGACGTGGATTTGAATTGTGCATCTGAACGCAAAAAAAGTCTAGAGTTGTACTAAGTTATTTAAATATTGAATAGCCGGTGTAACAGATGAGTTTTCGTCCGAAACCTGATACTTCTTAAGAGATTGTCCAGTTTATACATGAAGTGCATCCAGTTTTTGCCGTAACCCTCTCTACTTTTTTGCAAATGCTATGCGGGTGAAATGATGATACCTTGCCAAGTTTCAACCTTTTCAGAGTTCATTTTGTACTGCTTTTCACTTTCATGGTTATTAACTATGAAAACAAATCAGTAAATGCATCGAAAATAGCAAATTATATCAGAAAGTGTTGAAAGTTGATGCCGTGGATTTGAAGTGTGCATCTAAATGCCTGGAGTTGTACTAAGTTATTAAAATATTGAATAGCCGGTGTAACAGATGAGTTTTCGTCCGAAACCCTGATACTTTCTAAGAGATTGTCCAGTTTATACACGAAGTGCATTCAGTTTTTGCCGCAACCCTATATACTTTTTTGCACATGCTGTGCGGGTGAAATGATGATATCTTGCCAAGTTTCAATCTTTTCAGAGTTCATTTTGTACTGCTTTTCACTTTCCCGGTGATTTAGCTCTAAAACAAATCAGTTAATGCATCGAAAATAACAAATTATGTCAGAAAGGGTTTAAAGTTGATGACATGGATTTGAATTGTGCATCTGAACATAATAAAAGTTCGGAGTTGTACCAAGTTACTAAAATATTGAATAGCCGGTGTAACAGATGAGTTTTCGTCTGAAACCCTGATACTTCCTAAGAGATTGTCCAGTTTGTACACGAAGTGCATCCAGTTTTTGCCTAACCCTCTCGACTTTTTTGCACATGCTATGCTGATGAAATGATGATACCTTGCCAAGTTTCAACCTTTTCAGAGTTCATTTTGTAGTGCTTTTCACTTTCACGGTGATTTAGCTCTGAAAACAAATCAGTAAATGCATCGAAAATAGCAAATTATGTCAGAAAGGGTTGAAAGTTGATGACGTGGATTTGAATTGCGCATGTGAACGCAAAAAAAGTCCAGAGTTGTACTAAGATATTAAAATATTGAATAGCCGGTGTAACAGATGAGTTTTCGTCCGAAACCCTGATACTTCCTAAGAGATTGTCCAGTTTGTACACGAAGTGCATCCTGTTTTTGCCGTAACCCTCTCTACTTTTTTGCACATTCTATGTGGGTGAAATGATGATACCTTGACAAGTTTCAACCTTTTTAGAGTTCATTTTGTACTACTTTTCAATTTCACAGTGATTAGGCTCTGAAAATAAATCAGTAAATGCATCGAAAATAGCAAATTATGTCAGAAAGGGTTGAAAGTTGATGACGTGGATTTGAATTGTGCATTTGAAAGCAAAAAAGTCCAGAGTTGTACTAAGTTATTAAAATATTGAATAGCCGGTGTAACAGATGAGTTTTCGTCCGAAACCCTGATACTTCCTGAGAGGTTGTCTAGTTTGTACACGAAGTGCATCAAGTTTTTGCTGTAACCCTCTCTACTTTTCTGCACATGCTATGCGGGTGAAATGATGATACCTTGCCAAGTTTCAACCTTTTCAGAGTTCATTTTGTACTGCTTTTCACTTTCACGGTGATTTAGCTCTGAAAACAAATCAATAAAGGCATCGAAAATAGCAAATTATGTCAAAAAGGGTTGAAAGTTGATGATGTGGATTTGAATTATGCATCTGAACACACAAAAAAGTCCGGAGTTGTACTAAGTTATTAAAATATTGAATAGATGGTGTAACAGATGAGTTTTCGTCCGGAACCCTGGTATACTTCCTAAGAAATTGTCCAATTCGAACTGGCTCTTGTGTAAACATGTAAAAATATACATAAAATACATTGATCAGTACCTCCTTTCAGCCAAAACACTATTGCTACATAGAAATACATCAAAAATACATTGATCATCAATGATCTTTTTGTGTACAATCTGAACTGTCAATATGAGTCCTCTCTGGTAGGAACCGGAGAAGACTCATATTGCAGCCACAAATTCTACACATAGAGTTCAATGAAGACCAAGTGGTTGCGATAGTTTGAGAAGTAACATATTTAAGGTGGTAAAAACTCTGTTAGCAGATCAAGGTGGGACTAAAAACCCGATGTTAACTAGGAACCTCTAGTGCCGGTTTGTGGCATGAACCGATATAAAGGTGCCGGTGGGCCCCCAGCCTGACCCCAGCCTGCAACAGCCACTTTAGTACCGGTTTGTGGCACGAGCCGGTACTAAAGCATCACCACAAACCGGTACTAATGATCTCCGCCCCCTAGCCATTTGGACCGGCACTAATGATCACATTAGTGCCGGTTTTGTTACAAACCCGGACTAATGTGCTTCACATTAGGCCCTTTTTCTACTAGTGTATGAACTTAGAAGTACCCAGGAATTTGAGTCACGACACTTGGATCAAATATGAGCTCTCTGTGATTTTCTAAAGTTCATCATAGAAATAGGAAAATAGGGTTTTACGAAATATATGTGAAGAAAAGTATCCTGGAAAAATGTGCAAACAACACCACGTGATAGATCATGAATTTATGAACTACTAGAATTTTGAATCATCAAATTTGGAGTCCATTTTAACTACTTGTGGATTTTATAAGTCATCTGAGGAAAGAAAATAAGAAAAAGGCTATACCCTTATTCTGCGCACTGGGCGAGAGATAGGCAGTGGGCCGTCCCAGCTGCTCGGCCGCGCGAGCAATAGGGCGACGTCGAAGGCGGGAGAGGGCGAACCCGTCTCCACTTGCCAGCATGGCCCGATGGCTGGGCCACTGACGAGCGGGGCGCTCCTGCAGTTCGTCGCCTTCATCTTCCTCCCGCGCATTCGGCTGGCCGAGGGAGCAGAGAGCCCCGACGGCGACTGCCGGCCTACGGAGCACCTCTAGCGACGCTCTAGCTATGGATGAGCTTGGCGTCGATTGCCGCATCCATTGGTGTATGCCGCGGCTGTCGGAGATAGTCGAGACGACGGTGGCTCGGACGCCGGCGGACGGTGGCGTTGGGCAAGGTTGGGCATGGTGCTTCGGTGTGCCCTCGGACGAGGGGAGGAGCTCGGGAGCTCCGACTTACCCAGGGGAGCCTCCCAGTGTAGATATTAGAGGGAGATGAGCTCGGGCTCGACTGAATTCGAGGGGAGGGAAGCGGCGGCCATGGCAGCCCTGAGAAGCGAGGAGTGGCTCTGGAGGGCAAGTGAGTGGTTAGGGAGAAGGTTGGGAGGGAAATGAGTCGCATTGTGATCTTGAAGGCGGTCGGGAAGTCCAGATGAGGTGGGGGCGAAGGCGTGCCACGGACCGCGTCCACGGTTTAAAGCTGGGCAACACCAGGGCCATATTGGCACCCCTAGTCGTGGCTGGGGCACTCGTGGGCATGTACCAGGTTGAGGGGGGAGGAAAGGGAAAGCAGGGCGAGTTCCTGGCGGGACCCAAGCTCACGCGCCCACTGGCCGAGCCGGGCGGCGTCAGGCACGGGCAGCATGGGGTGAGAGAGTGGGGGAGAGAAGGGGGCCTACACGGCCGTCGTGCTGCAGACGTCGAGGGCCTTGACTGGCGCGAGGGGGAGGCTCGAGGTGGTAGGGGAATGCGGCGTCAACGGTCGGGAGCGCGATGACGTGCTCCAGAGCGCGTCTTTGGCTGGCATCCGCGGCTTTTCCGCGCACACTCGCGCATCCACTTGTGTCTGGCGTCTGCAGGAAGAATAAACAAGAGGGCTGGAGGCTTTGGATGCTGTAGAACTTGCCAGGAGTGAGAGAGAGATGAGAAAGGGACGGGAAGGTGGCTGTCCAGAGAGGAAAATTGGGTCTTTGCCCCCCTTAATCATTGCTCCTTGGGCAGCCAAGCATGTAGGAGGTAGAGGAGGAGCAGATGAGGCAGTGGGAAAAAGTTGAGCTCATCGAGATTAGTGGAAATAGACAAAACATGCATTTTAAATTTCTGCCAGAAGGTGTTTGATGTAGGTTTGGGCAAGCAAATGGACTTGCCTTGCCATGAGGCTTGACAGGGTCAAATGGCCTGAGAAAATAAGAGGTTCCACCAAGATTGAGTTCATTTGGGCAAAGTTGCTAATGCAACTTTTGTAAACCCTAGAAATTAATAGAAATAGACATTCCAAGATTTAGTCATGCCAATCTACTCTCGTTGATGCACCATTTAGTGTAGTGTCATCATTTGAGGTTCTGAACATGTCCTCAAAAGTTGAGATCAAAAGGAGAAAGTTGCCAATGTAAAGTTGTTCAAATTTGGTTCTAGACGGAGAGCGTTTTGGGGCACTTTGATCAAGATAACATTCTCTCCAACTTCTGCCATTTGGTATAGATGAATAGTTAGACCATTTGAGCAGGTGCATCAAGTTTTAGAACATTTGGACATGTTTGGCAATGTAAAGTTCCTCAAACTTCAAAATGGACAGAAAAGGTTTTGTGGGGATTTCATGGGGTTATACTATTCTCCATGGTATGAGACTTGGCAAGATCATCAAACATGTCATATGTGACATGATAGAATTTTCTTGGAATTTTTGGGGAAAATTTCCTTTGTAAATATTTCGAAAGCTTGAAATATCCAGAAAGGGTTTTTGTGGGATTTGACCAATATTTTGAACATGACCATGTGTTGAAACTCTTATATATGGACAATATATGTCCACTGAGTTTTCCTAGGTTTTTCCCAAATATTTTTAAAGCATTAAAATAATTTTAACCTATTAAAGACCATTTCTGGCCTAAAGAAAAAGCCTTTAAATAAGATAGGAAATGACTTTTAAAAATATATTTTTGTGGTTTTTGGTAGTCCTATACCTAATAAGAGTCAAACATACTCTTTGAAAGATTTTTCATAGCCCGAATCAAGTACTTGTAGTGCAAACCTCAATTGAGGGGGTTTTGGAAAAACTAAATTTAGAAAATACTTTTTGGCCAAATTATTTTTGCAAGAAAATTATATAATGTACTATACACATGGCATGATCATTGGTTCAAGAGTTTGGAGCAAGGACATGAAGTATAGGAGTTGGAGGATTTATTTGAGTTTTAGAGCACTTGCAAACAACAGACAAAATCCAATCAAGGCAAGGTCCAAAACACTCAAAAGTTTTTGTCGAACCACATTTTATCATGATTGTTAGCTTAAGTGTAGTAGCATCAAAATCAGTGTGTGACACAATGCTTGGGTACTGCCCTTCCTTGGATAGGCATCCCACCTATGATTAACCCCTCTCACAAGCATCCTCAACTACGAAAGAAGAATTAAGGTAAACCTAAACATAGGATGAAAATATGGATCCAAATCAGCCCCTTACGAAGCAACACATAAACTAGGGTTTAAGCTTCTGTCACTCTAGCAACCCATCATCTACTTATTACTTCCCAGTGTCTTCCCCTAGGCACTAATCATGGTGAAGTGTTAGGTAGTCCACATTCACGTAACACCACTAGAGGAGAGACAATATACATCTCATCAAAATATCGAACGAATACCAATTCACATGATTACTTATAACAAGACTTCTCCCATGTCCTCAGGAACAAACGTAACTACTCACAAATCATATTCATGTTCATAATCAGAGGGGTATTAATAAGCATTAAGGATCTGAACATATGATCTTCCACCGAATAAACCAACTAGCATCAACTACAAGGAGTAATCAACACTATTAGCAACCTACAGGTACCAACCTGAGGTTTTGAGACAAATATTGGATACAAGAGATGAAATAGGGTTTGAGAGGAGATAGTGCTGGTTAAGATGTTGATGGAGATTGACCCATTCTCGATAAGAGGATCGATGGTGATGAAGAAGGCGACGATTTCCCCCTCCCGGAGGGATGTTTCCCCGGCAGAACAGCTCTGTCGGAGCCCTAGATTGGTCCTGCCCGGGTTCCGCCTCGAGACAGCGGCGCTTCGTCCCGAAAGCTTCCATATGATTTTTTCAGGGGAAAGGACACCATATAGCAGAAGATGGACGTCGGGGGCCTGCCAGGTGGCCCACGAGGCAGGGGGGCGCCTAGGGGGGTAGGGCGCGCCCTCCACCCTCGTGGATGGTGGGTGGCCCCCCTCTGGTGCTTTCTTCGTACAATATTTTTAAAATATTCAAAAACTGATTTCTGTGGAGTTTCAGGACTTTTGGAATTGTGCAGAATAGGTCTCTAATATTTGCTCCTTTTCGAGTATAGAATTCGAGCTGGCGGCATTCTCCCTCTTCATGTAAACCTTATAAAATAAGCGAGAAAAGGCATAAGTATTGTGACATAACGTGTGATAACCGCCCATAATGCAATAAATCTATACCTACTAATAAAAGAAATAGGAATTCTTAGTCCGTCATGCTATTTTATAGAAAACACCCTAATGTGTCTGACATTAAACCCATAAGTACGTATAAATTGTTTTTTAAAATAGTCATATCTTCTAAACCCTATATACCTACTAATAAAAGAAATATGTATTCTTAATCCGTCATGCTATGCATTATCCGTCTTTCTTTCATATCGGTACAGATCCAAATTGTGGATGAACATGTCAGCAAAATCAGGATTGGGGAAGAAATTGAAGATCACTTTCCTTTTTTTGTACGTATTAAATCTACATGCAAGCTGTGTTTAAATAGAAGACATGTGAAATCTTGAACTTGCTCTTTGGTAGTCAAAGACCATCTTTGTTTTGGCCGTACCTACAAATACTTAGATCATAGACCACTTTTTGTAAATTAAGAGTGTGTAGTATTCTTTTCTCCCATTGCAACGCACGGGCCCTTTTGCTAGTATTGATATAAAATCATCATGCAAAATGGATGTATCACCTCCCCCAAGCTTAGACCTCGCTTGTCCTCAAGTGAAAGCCGATATCGAAAAATATGTCCACATGTTTAGAGATAGAGGTGTCGATAAAATAAACTACGGACATGAGGGTATCATGATCATCTTTAGAATAGCAACATATATTGTCATATGATTTCTTATGCTAAAGTAACAATCTATTCATGAGGTAAAGTATGAATCAGAAACTTCATTGAAAACTAACAAACTATGATATCAGTCATTGAGGCAATTGCAATTTATCATAACATCGGAAACAGTCAATATAAGAGCTTTTCAGCAAGTCCACATACTCAACTATCATTTAGTATTTCACAATTGCTAACACTCAGGCGATACTTATGGGTACAAAGTTTCAATCAGACACAGAGAAAGATAGGGGCTTATAGTTTCGCCTCCCAACCTTTTACCTCAAGGGTAATGTCAACAATAATACTTTATAAGAACCTACATCCGAGTGGCTATATATATCAGGATCTTTCCAACACATAGTGCTTGCCAAAGGATAAAGTGTAAAAAGGAAAGGTGAAGACCACCACAACTCTTGTATAAGGGTAAAAGGTGAAAATAAAAGATAGGCCCTTCGCAGAGGGAAGCAGAGGTTGTCATGCGCCTTTATGGTTGGATGCACAAAATCTTAATGCAAAGGAACGTCACTTTATATTGCCACTTGTGATAAGGAACTTTATTATGCAGTCCGTCACTTTTATTTCTTCCATATCACACACTCGTATAAAGCTTACTTTCTTCAAACTAATAGATCATACATATTTAGAGAGAAATTTTTATTTCTTGCACCGATGACAACTTACTTGAAGGATCTTACTCAATCCATAGGTAGGTATGGTGGACTCTCATGGCAAAACTGGGTCTATGGATGTTTGGAAGCACAAGTAGTATCTCTGTTTGGTGCAAAGAATTTGGCTAGCACGAGGGGGAAAGGAAAGGTCAACAAGTTGGATGATCTATGACAATATAAATTTTTCAGATATAAGAAAACATAAGTCATTATGCTGTCTTCCTTGTCCAACATCAACCTTTTAGCATGTCATATTTTAATGAGTGCTCACAATTACAAAAGATTTCCAAGATAGTATATTTAGATGTGAAAACCTCTCTTTCTTTCTTACTTCCTATTAATTGTAACGATGACCAAAACTATGTTTGTTAACTCTCAACAACTTTTATTCATCATACACTTTATATGTAATGTCATTACTCTCCATAATATCAATATGATCTTTTTATTTCTTTTTATTCTTTCTGTAATTACCTCAAGATCATAGAAAGATAGCAAAGCCCTCAACTCAAAACTACTCTTTATTATATAACTAACGAACTCAATTACATAGATAGAGATAAAAACAAAACTCAAAGCTAGATCGAAATAAAACTTTATTCTACTCGATCAAGATATAACTAAAAGGATCAAACTAAGAAAAACAAAGATAGACGTGTGATGGTGATATGATACCGGGGCACCTCCCCCAAGCTTGGCAGTTGCCAAGGGGAGTGCCCATACCCATGTGTTTACGTCTCTTTCTTCGGAGGTGGTGATGATGGGGTTGTTGATGACGTAGGCTTCTTCCTTAGCTTGCGCTTGAGGATAGAATTTTTGCTCCCTTAAGTCATCGATCCCCTCCTCAAGGATTAGTATCTTTTTACATAGTTCCTATTTGTTTCCATGCAAGAGACGAAAAGGGATAAACTTGATCTTAGGTTTCTTTGATTTATCAGGGAGACTTGACACTTTAAACTCCACATGCATGTCCCCAGGTTGAGGTAGTGGGACTTCATCTTCATCTGAGGTTGTCTCCTCCTTTCCCTTAGGATCATAGTCTTCTTCTTCCTCCGTGTCCAACCACAATGCTCCGAGTCCCCATAAACTTTGGGGTCTACAAGGTAACCAACCACATAGCTTTCTCCTTCCGAATTCTGGGACGATCGACATATTGCTCTAAATCTGTGGCAGAAACAACTCAAAACAAAAATAGAGGATTTCGTCGTGGTGCGGTGGTCAAAACCTTTGGGAGATTATATAATGAATTTTTACCGACCAAAATAATTATCATGCAAGAAAACGGAGTCCGGAGGGAACATGAGGTGGCCACGAGGCAGGGGGCGCGCCCTCCACCCTCGTGGATGCCACATGTCTCTTTCGTACTACTTTTAATTTTCCTAATTTTCTAAATATTCCAAAACGGAGCGGAATTGCTATTTGAACAGTTTTGGAGTTGGTTTACTTACCGTGCCACATACCTATTCCTTTTTGCAGTCTAAAATATTCTGGAAAGTGTCCCTTATGTACTCCTCCGGGGTTACGGTGTCAATAACATTGGTTTCCACATTTATGGGATTACGTGAGATATAATTTTCGATTCTTTGACCGTTTACCACCTTCAGATGCCTTCGGTGTTGTTGATTTTGATGGCACCGGAACGATAGACCTCCTCAACAATGTAAGGACCTTCCCATTTAGTGAGAAGTTTTCCTGCAAAAAATCTTAAACGAGAGTTGTATAGCAAAACATAATCACCAACATTAAACTCACGCTTTTGTATCCTTTTGCCATGCCATCTTTTAACTTTTTCTTTAAACATTTAGCGTTCTCATAGGCCTGCGTTCCCCATTCATCAAGTGAGCTAATGTCAAATAGCCTCTTCTCACCGGCAAGTTTGAAATCATAATTGGGCTCTTCAATAGCCCAATATGCCTTATGTTCTAGTTCGAGAGGTAAGTGACAAGCTTTTCCATAAACTATTTTATATGGAGACATACCCATAGGACTTTTATATGCAGTTCTATAGGCCCATAATGCATCATCAAGTTTCTTGGACCAATTCTTTCTAGATCTATTAATAGTCTTTTGCAAGATCAATTTAATATCTCTATTACTCAATTCTACCTGACCACTAGACTGAGTATGGTATGGAGATGCAATTCTATGATTAACAAGCATTTTACGAAAAGCACCATGAATAAAAGGTGAACCACCATCACCCATTAAATATCTACGGACTCCAAACCTCGGAAAAATAACTTCTTTAAGCATCTTAATAGAGGTGTTATGATCAGCACTACTAGTTGGAATAGCTTCTACCCACTTAGTAACGTAATCAACAACAACTAAAATATGTGTATACCCATTAGAGGAAGGAAAAGGTCCCATATAATCAAATCCCCAAACATCAAATGGTTCAATAACAACTGAATAATTCATAGGCATTTCTTGACGTCTACTAATATTACCAATTCTTTGACATTCATCGCAAGACAAGACAAACATACGAGCATCTTTAAAAAGAGTAGGCCAATAAAATCCGGATTCCAATACCTTATGTGCAGTTCTATCTCCAGCGTGGTGTACTCCGTCAGCCTCGGAGTGACACTTGCTAGGATGTGTTCCTGTTCATGCTCAAGTACACAACATCTAATAACACCATCTACTCCTTCTTTATAAACACTGCAAAAAAATACACTTCCGTGATGATACATGTTTGTCACAGTAGGTCGCATTTTCTATCATGCATGTACATCCATGATGATTTTATGAAAGAATCAAGATAGTCATACCTGTGCTGTCCTAGAAGTATTCCATGACATTACCAAAATTATGATCACGGAAGTGTCCACTTCCATGACGATAAATCGCGCGTCATAGAAGTGCTTTCGTCAAGGGTGACCGACATGTGGTATCCACCGTAACGGAACGCTGTTAAGCTATCGGGCCCGTTTTTGGATTCGATAACCCGTTAACAGCCCCGACCAATGGGGATTTTCCACGTGTAAAATCATCATTGGCTGGAGGAAACACGTGTCGGCTCACCGTTGGAACAGATGTCATCCACTCATTGGACCCAATGCGCCTATGATACGTCGACACGTGGCATGGCCCAACAGAGGCCCATTCCTGCGAAAAGGCCGGCCCATTTGAGTTAGTCAAAAGGTGGCGGGCCAGCCCACGGAAAGCCTGTTAACGGCCTGTCCGCATATAGCCCATTTACAACCCGCTAACCTAGGGCCCGTTACGCCCTATCTGAATTAGGCCCAGTAGCGTCATGTGGGCCGTCCAATATGATTCAAGCCTGTTTTAACTTCCAGCCCATGTGTGGCCCATGACTTCTTTCGTCCCATATGAGGCCCTTTGTAACTCTTGGCCCATTAACGGCCCGTGGTGAAACTGTCCCATTATTCCACTGGGAAGTTTCCAGCCCAAGTTATCTTTCGGCCTTCTCACGGCCCATTTATTCTTGGGCTCATTTGCAGCATTCGGTTACTTACGGCCCATTACTGTCATTTTCTGCTTGTGGGCCAAATTCAGCCCATCGTTACAGTCGGCCCGTTTGTGGACCGCTAATACGTTGGGCCATTTTCATGTCAAAACAAACTCGTTGGGCTGTTTTCATACAGTTATCAAATACGACCCATTAACGACCTGTTATGGTCCATCTATAGTATGGCCCATGTTTGGCGAAATGATGATACGCCCCATAGAAGGCCCATGGATCCTACGGCCCATAGAAGGCCCATGGAACCTACGGCCCGTAGAAGGCCCATGGATCCTACGGCCCGTACAGAAGGCCAATGGATCCTACGACCGTAGAAGGCCCATGGATCATACGGCTCGCAGGAGGCCCTTGGTTACAACAGTCTGTGTGCTGCCATGATTATTTTGGCCTAGTTACCAAAAATAGGCTATTGTGGCCACTAGAAAAACACAGAAAAAGAACTGCGATGACTACAAGAAAACAAGTAAACAAGACAATGAGGAAATAAATAAGCAAGCAATTAACGCTAGCCTATTACCGCTATTACACATATTACATCCACTGGGCATCAAAGTTCGCCACCAGTGCAAATATAGGGAACAAAGCAGCATATTACATACACTGGCCGTCAAATTGGCTACCAGTGCAAGTAAACGCGGCAGCAAAACAAGAGCATAACTGAAACAACTTCAGAAAAGCTCGAGAAACGTTATCCTTGGTATCCACCATGCTAGCAATAAGCTTAGCAAGCTTATTAGCTTTGTCCTGTTTGGCACTAAAATCCTCCAACACTTGTTGTTGCACCAGAAAGTATGCATCTGAATGCTCCAGGGACTTCCGAAGTCCTTCCGCTTCTTGTCGCAGCATAGCTGATCGATGTCTTTCAGCTTGTAGTTGAGACTCAAGAAACCGAATTGATTCAAATGGTGAGTTTGAATAGCTTGTGCAAGCGGTAGTGGCCAGTAACTCAAACACTAAACCAAGACAGGACTTTGGGGTTGTCTCACTGTCTTCAAGATAGTCTTCCTTAGCTGTTTTATCAGCTTTGTTGGAGACCAACAAGGATGTGTCACTATCCTGAACCTTATATGAATTACATCCTTTACCATTGCTTAATAAGGCACTCTTCCCCAATATTCTGTCAGCATTCTTAAAGAAGAAACAAGCTGACACATAACAGGTTTAGCATGTACTAGTATATGAAACTCATTTCGGTGAACCAGTTCATTAGTAAGGTGGACATGATTAAACTACCAATTCTTCTATTGCCAAGTACTAGTACATAATAAAAGCATCAAACAAACATATATCTATGTCCTATGGTCACTACATTGTCTTGCCAAATCAAAAAAGAGACACAGTTCAAATCATATTAGATCAAGAAAGCAGCAGTGAAAGAATACAAAGCGTGGGAAACTACACGGCACAACAAGATTTCAGATGGGTACCATGGGTCTACATGTACAACAACACTATTGGCTCTGTTGTGATGCTCATAATATGCATGATATGAGAAGTCAACTGTATACACAATTGAAATTGAAATCAACAGAGCTATTGATAAGAGCAAACCTGTTAAAGAAACATGCGTGAACATACCTACTGTGCCATTGGAGTTTCGATTGGATCCTTCAATTTAAAAATAAGTTTGTATGAGTAAATACAGTGATACAAGAGCAAAGCAGTATGCACGATAACAATCATTGTTAAAAAAGGCGCACCTAGGCTCTAGGCATTGGCAAAACGCATTGCGCATAACTACGCTTAATCTGTGCATAACTACGCATAAGCATGCGCTTTGGTCAGTAAAGCGCAAGGCAGTGGCAAAACGTACAATTAACGCCTAGCGCTTTTTGAAACTATGATAGCAACGGAATCTTAAATTAGAACAGTTGTTCTTCAGTTTTAGGCACTTGTTCTACATGAACAAAGTACAGTAAGATGCAAGAATATAGTACCTAAAAATAGAAAATGAACTCATAGTCCTTACCACATTCTTGGTTCGGGACCAGTATAGAACAAGGCGTTCCCAGTCATCGTCCAGTAAATATGTATCAGGAGAACATAAGGGAATTTGATGAGTTTCTTTGCCAGTGAAGTACGTTTTCTTCAGGTAATTTCGATACTGCCACCAAGCATTCTTGAAGAGAGCAGAGGTATTAGCACAGATTACCTCATCCTGAGTTTCCAAATCGGCCCTTCTCTATAGATAAAAATGGGAAATTTGCTGTATTATAACCATCATGGAAGTAGGATGTATGGGACAAAGCAAAGTAATTGCCATGAATAACATTACTTACACATAACTCCTGGACAAACACCTGCAACTGACATTTTCCTTCATATTCAGTATAATTTCCAAGATGGGAGGATATGCACATACGATTTAAAAACATCAAATGCAATAGCTGCTAAACTACGTCTAGCTGGTTGTGCTTCCTCCACAGGAATAGGCGTACTAACTGGTGGAGTTGGGGTTCGCCGTGGTAGTACTGGCCCTTTGGGCACTGGAGCTGCCTTACTAACTGCTCTTGTTTGGGAGCTCTGTGGTGGAGATGGTGCTATGTCAACATGAACTGGGTTACTATCTGCTGGGGTTGGGGTTAGATTGGGTGAAGCTGGTTCTCTGTCCATCGCAGTAGGGGTACAATCTGTGAGAGTTTGGGTTATGTGTGGTAGGGCTGGTTCTTGTGCATGTACAACCGGGGTGCTACCTCCACCAAGAGGTAGCACTGTTTTATTTGAAGACCGTGTTTTTGGTCTGCTGGATACTGGCATCACCCGCTCCAGTTCAAATGGCTGATAAACAGGAAACATAGTTGAATGTACAGACATTGTATGAGACACAGATGCAATAGGTAGTGTGGAAAAAAGGCATGAAATAGTTGACATGTATATTTTTAACTAAAACGGATAGCATGACATAATTTCACATATATGATGTCTATCTAAACTGGATAGCATAGCATAACATAATTGAAAGATATGATGAATAACTAAACAGGATCGCATGACATATTTCACCTACATGGTATCTAAGTAATCAGGATCGCATCATTTAATTCACATATGTGATTTATATGCTAAACAGAGGGCACTCGATATGATGTCTGAACTAAGAACATGGTGTTGAATATTGTGTATATGATGTCTAAACTATGCAATGCAAGACACCATATGCATGATATGAGCAGCATGACCATGCCAAGTTTGAGCATACACCTCGGTGGGGGAATAGGACTGGTCATCTGTCTCTGAATCCAACTCTGAGGAGCTATCGGGACCCAACAAGAGATCTGCTTCGACAGGTAGCACTGTCTGCTCTGAAGGCCTTGTTTTCACTCCAGATTTTTCCATCTCCCACCCTAATGGCTGATTCACAGGAAGAGTAGTTTAATGTACAAACATTTTCAACAAATGGAAATGTAATGAAGAAAAGGATGGGCAAGATATCATTCAAATATATGATGCCTGGTTAAATAGGATGGCATTGCACATTTCACATATATTATGGCTGGCTAAAAGACATGAGACTGCATAATTCCCATATATGATATAGAAACTAAGCAGGTGGCATTACAGAACATGTCTAAACTAAGCAGATGACATATATGATGTCAAAAGTAGGCACTACAAAGAAACATATGCATGATATGACTAACATCATCATGCCAAGGTAGAGCAAACACCTTGGGGGTAAATAGGAGTGGTCAGCGGCATCTGAATCCGCCTCAAAACCGATATCTTCCTATGGATTACAATCTGGAGAGGGGTGGGGAGGGTTTGCCATTGAACCCACCATGGAGCGATGTCTGCATGACATTGTATTGCCGCGCAAAACTCTTCTCTTTTTCTCCACATGTTCAGCATGACTGTGTACAATATCTGACATGCATACAAAAAAATATGGTGAGATTATGTAAGGAGAGCATGCAGAAATTTAGAGTGAGGGTAACAACCAGTGGATGGATCCAAAAATAATGATAGAAGACTGATGATTGCATTAAATTAGTAAAAAGATAGATGATGATTGCTTTACTATTTGTTTCCCACCCAAGATGAACAATAGAGGCATACCCTAGGTGAACCAGATATTACAGACATACTATTCATTGCTGCCTCGATATGTGCCCCACAACTAATTTAGAACTCAAGTTTGAAAATTAATTTGGACCTGACTTGGAGTCCAAGAGGTGAACAGGACGACAAAGTAGTAGGTAATTTTAAGCAATGCATAACATAAGCAGAAACAAAAGAGTGCGACCTCTCTTGTGGACCCGTGTACTCCTCAGGTTCATCTGCTGAGTCGATAACGGTGATGCCATTGCGGTGGGTGCCGGTGGCAGGGAAGGAGATCTGAGGCGGCGAAAGACGGTCAGGAGTCGTGATGTCTGGTTTGGTGGATGCTTCTATCGATGGAGCAGCTCAGGTGAGGTGGACAACATCACGGCAGGAGCAGGACAAACCACACAAAGTTCCCTTCGACACGTACCTGTAACTGAAGTAATTCTGTAAGGGCTCATTTGGCTTGCATGATTCTTAAAACGCATGGATAGGAAAAACACCAGAATAGGATAGGAATGCACATGGTAAATAGAGCATTTGTAAACACAGGATTTCTGTCAACTTGGGTGTTTGGTTTACAGGAATTGGAAGAGCAGAGGAATGCAAAGAAACATGGCCAAAATAAAGTGAAACCATATGAAAGCGTGTAGAGTTAGAATGTTATTCTGGCACTAATGCACTTGGTCTTGTTTTCATGCATAGGATTTTGAAAAGTAGGTCCAGGTGGATGTTTTGCTTCATTCCTTTCAACAAAATGCATGAATAATTGAATAGTAGAGTGCCATTGGAAAATTCCCTATTGCTATGTTTTTCCGTTGAACCAAAATAGCCCTAATGGATCGACGTGAATGTATAGTAATAAGTGATGCAACAAGTGTACAACCTCTTTGTCGTAGCTGTGTCGACCTCAGCATCATTGGGTTGGTCGCTGAAGCAGTTGAGGCAGAGGTCGCTGTCAGAGGTGTGGAGGAAGAT
The DNA here is from genome assembly GCF_002162155.2 of Triticum dicoccoides. NCBI lineage: Eukaryota > Viridiplantae > Streptophyta > Magnoliopsida > Poales > Poaceae > Triticum > Triticum dicoccoides. The sequence goes on along the minus strand of NC_041393.1, from coordinate 281,807,392 downwards.
TTGAGGAATTTGTAGACGGCGTCCAGGGCACTGCTCTGTTGTGATGGATCGTTCTGTCGTTGGAGCAGCTCTGGTGAGCCGTAAGACGTCAAGGCTGAAGCAGCACAAGACGGACATCGTCAATCTCAAGTGGGATTATATTAGCATCTCCAATAGATGATGTAAAATAGATGTAAAATTTACATCACCAAAAACCACCTGACTGCAACAGATGAGGTAAAAACTGTTGACTCTGAACTTAACTGTCAAAACTGAAATTTACTGTGGAATCTGAATGCTACTGTCGAAACTGAATGCAATGGTAGCAGAGAGGCACTTGACATGTAGTTTAGGGAGGGCCTGCAGTTCATGTTCAACCTGCACCCCCTGAGCCGCTAGCCACCACCGGCCGACCGCCGGCCCCAGCGCCGCCTCGCCGCCCCAAAACAAGTCCCCACCGCTGCCCCGGCCAGCCCTCTAGGCCCCCGCCCCCACCCTGAACCCTAAGATAGATAGTGGGGTACCTCTCCGGCGAGCCCTCGTCCCTATTGCGGGTGGTTCTTCCCTAACTCCGGCGAGGCCCCCCAACCCCTGAAAATCGACTGACGCAAAAGTTGATTCAGTCGACTGAAGTGTGGCTAAATCAGAGCAGAGCAGCAGCACGAGCGAGCGGAGAGCAGCAGCACCAGCTAGGTGAGCGAGCGATCGAGCGAGAGCCGGAGCAGCAACAGCAGCACAAGCGAGCAAGCGAGAGACGGAGCAGCAGCAGCAGATCCGGCTGGAATGGACGCCGCTGTCAAAGGGGCCTCGCACTGGGGGAGAGCCGCCGTGGATATGTCGCCCGCGGTGCTGGCTTCAAGGTAGCCGCTCCATGGGGGTGCGGGATGGAGCACCGTCCGTGCCGGGAGGTCGAGTTAAGGAGAAGGTTCGATGGGATGAGTGTACAACCTCTTTGGTGGTGCCGAGTAGGCCTCGGCTTCATCCGAGGAGTCGGTGAGGATGTTCTGGTTCCAGTGGAGCAGGTTAAGGCGGCACTGTGGGGATGGAGTAGCCGCGATAGACGAGGTGATCATCGGAGCAGCTCCTTGGAGGTGGAAGACGGGGCGACTAAACTGGCGAGACAACGAGATGGACGACGGATCCTCATCCGGGGAGGTGGACGAGGGGCGTCGAGCTATTGTGGTGGACGACATCGTCGGGGAAGAGGCTCCGGCTGGGCAGCGGTGATCTGGCAGACGGAGGAGGGTGGGGTTTTGCAGCTAGAGCGAAGAGGTTATGGTGGCCTGGGATTTAGAATGGCGAAAAGGGGGCGATGGGATCGGGTGAACCATGACTTAGGGACGCGCTTGTCCAAAATGTATGGTGTGTTACAAAAGTACCCCCCACCAATTTGAACTAGCGGCCCTTTCGGCTCAGGGTTAGAAGGGGGATTTCGTGTGTCGGGATTTGGCAGCTGGAGGGAGTTTTCGCGCGCATTGTAATTTTGGGATAGCAAGGCACGGGTTGTGAAGGCGCCAGTTTTGGGAGCACGATATCTGAATTTTCGGGATATAACAAGACGAGGGTTGAATTTTAGGGACAAGCCTAACGTGTAGTAATATTGTACTTGTATGTACCAAATCAATTCGCACTTCCCTCAACCAAAAAGAAAACGAAAAAAATAAAACTATTCACACCACACAAAGAGAGAGTCTTGCCCCGTTTTATTATACAAATGCTATTCAAAGCTACTCCCTCCTTCCATCTATATAGGGCCTAATGCGTTTTTCGATGCTAACTTTGTTCAAATATTAGATCAATAATATATGACATGCAACTTACACAAAGCACACCGTTAAATTCGTCTGTGAAAGGTTCTTTCAATGATATAATTTTCACATTGTGCATGTCATGTACTAGTCAATAGTCAAAGGCGGTCTTAAAAAACTCATTACGCCCTATATAGATGTAAGGAGGGAGTATGAATCCATGTTATGTCCAATTAAATTTTTTCTCTTGTTGTATAATGCATGTAACCTACTCATACCAACATTTTAGTGCATTCCAAATGTCTATACTACCACAGCAATTCGAATAAAATTTGAATTCATTTCTCTATTTCAATAAGAATCTACAATCATGATTGTTGCCAACTTCAACCATCATTCGTGTATTACCTTAATAACACACCACAAGATTACTATAGAGATAGATATGAACTATGTGTACTACATGAACTCGAATTCTATTTTTTGAATACACTTGATGTTGATAACAAATAATAGTACATTTGATGTACTAACTATATATTCATAATCTAAACCATGTTCCATACGTACACTGTGTTTATCACACAAAGTATAGTGCCCCGCCCCCTACATTATGACAAGTATTTAGACCTGAGCAGCAAAAGCCACACATTAGCCCAAATTATAATCAATGTTCTATGTATTATACGTAGTACTAGCAAGATGCCCATGCGTTCCACAGAAGATCAACATGATCAAGGGGCCTAGTTTGCAAATATGGAGAGGGGCGTGGGTATCTTTTTTCAAACTTGCCATAGTTTCCTTCCTATCCGCCAGATATAAATCGGACGACCTATATTGCAGGATGGCAGGCACACCAGCATCAACAAGTCCGTTTTTTTGTAAGAGTAGAGATAAAGTATATTATATGTAGTATAACATGTTCATAACCACACCATGTGTATCACTGTTATATATATTCACACATGCGTCGGTTTAAAACACTGTGATAAATACTTCAAATATCTGAATTCGCTTTGTATAATGAATTATGATCTCTATTCGTCTTTTACAATCACACAATCCTCTTATCTTTGTAGCTAGCGCTAACTTTCTCTTGTGCATGCACACCCCCACATCCCTCTCACCCTCCCTCAGCATTTTCTAGCTCCATCGCGCAAATTCATCTTTTCACTTTAGGTCATTCACCCACGGTGTGTGTAGGCCCCCCAGCTCCTTCTTTATGGCACACATCGATCGATATGCCTTTCTAGCAAGGTGTGCCTAGCACAAACACAAGCTTCCCTCTTCTCTTATCACCGTCCATGCCTCACTACCACCACTCTTTTCATCGATCTCGTACTCGCACACTCCTTCCCCCTTGATAGTATGCATCTCGTACCACCTCCTAGATGCATCCCTCTCTCTCTATCCTTCTCCTCGTGCCTCATTTGCTTCTAACATACACATGCATGTATACCGATCGATCTCCCAAACTATACCTAGATCGACTTTAACTATCCCCCCCATCGATCGACGTACCTCACAAGTTATGTCTCTCCTTTCTCTAACAAAGGGAGATTGATCTTCCTATGTAGTTACGTTTGCTTACCACAGCCATATCGTCCCCCTCATCAGTCGTGCATGCCTCCTGACCCGTCTCTCACAAGCACGTGCACAGACAACAAGCAGCCATCTCCTCACTTATTGATATTGCGGGCGTGCCCTCCGTTTGTCTAGCAAGCCTATCCCACCATTTTTTAGAAGCAACTCCACTACCACCCCCTCCAACACTCTAGCTCTATCTCTCTCCCAACCTTATTCCTCTCCTGCACATATGCATGGATGCTGATCGATCTCCCTTAATACATGATGCAGATCGATCTCCTTAATACATGAGGTAGGCCTCTCTCCTCCTCCACACATATACCAGCCAGTGTACCTCTATAGTTAATTGGGCCTCCCTCTTCCCCCACCACACACCAATAGTCGAGCGTTGCAGGTAGATATCCATGCCACAGAGACAAACTGCACATGTCCCCTCTCACGTTCCAGTAGGCCAGCCACTCTATCTCTTTGATGTGGGCACACACAAATTCGATGGCACTCTTTATCAATCGCATGCGCACACAAACACACACATCATCCCTCTCTTCGATTCTATGGACACCTCAAGCCGATGATACCTCCACTCTCTTCTCGTGGATCGCCCCCTCTATATATATGTGATATCCAGGACTCTATTTCACACACATTGCATATGTTACATTTTTTGATTGACCACCCCCCCCCAAAAAAAACTCTCACGAACCCACACACTATATCTCTCTAGTTTTGTATATCTCTCACACAACCCCACGTAGGTGGTGTACGTATAAAAGAAGAGAATAGGTGCACCGTGCACGTACTCACGCTTCATGCCCAGCCACACCCGCGCGGGTACATGGTGGATCTCATTTCTTTACGAAATAGCAACCCACGTGCTAATTACGAAATAACAAAGTTCGACTTGACGCGTTGTCGCGTTATTTTTAAACAAAGTTATATCACTCAATGGCACATACACAGAATATAAAACAATTTTTATGGAGAAAAAGGTAGTCCGCTCCACTATATACAATGGAGCCTGCCTGCCTGGTTTGTCGCTCTTCAGAGTATCTCACACAAGGCTGCGGTGGCCTCTCTCTCTCTCTCACCATTGGTCAATGATCCGGCCGCATCCCATTCTCCTGGGAAAGGGAGGAAGTGCATCGTTTCTCCGTTCGACGGCGCCGAGGCAACACGTCCCGATCTACGGTACACGCCGTTCTCTCTGACCAAGCTCCGGTGCGGTAGGGCCTACGCCACCTGCTCGCTGCAACAGTATGGGCAGATTCCGCCCGCCGCCGCTCACCTAGTTACATCCCGACAACCTCCAGGTATCCCCTCCGGCCTTGCTCCACTGCCCGTCTTCCCACGTTGCTGCATCTGGATCTTCCATAGTTCTTTGCCCAAAACATAGCTCGTCCGGCGTACTTCCCATATTGCAATCTCGTCGTCACACCATTTTAGACAAACACAACCCTGTTGTTATCTTCCCTTAGGACAAGGAATATGCTTCTTTTTTGTCGTCGCATGTGTCATCAACTATTATTGGCCAGTAATTGTTTCCTTTCTACCTCTTTTTTGCAAACAGGGCTATCCATTTCACCTTGTTGCTATTGCGACCTTTTGGTGAACTGCGCAAATCACTTTTTTCTATTTGTGTAGTTGTACTAAAATGTCACATGGGCAACGTCTCTACATTTCAGTGCGACTGCACAAAGGGTCATTGGTTTTTCTCTATCCTCCTCATCCAACTCCGAGCCTAATATTCTCCAACTAGTTAGTCTTAAGAGAGACTACAAAGGTGTCCGGCTTCTATTTGTGTGTTTATTGTTTCATCAGTAATCCTCTATTATCGTAATCACACTTAATATCTTTGGAAAAGGGACGCTCAGCTCTATTTTAGTGGAACTGCACAACATGATCGGAATGTTGCATGCTCTAGACAGCTACTTTTTTTCCCAACATGCCTTGTTGATTTAGACAGAGCTGGGGGGACGTTGCTGCCAATGAAGACATGGATCAATTTTAATTTAACACCTTCTCACAACTCTATCTTTAGTTGTGATGTAAATATTAGCTCTGATCTGGTAATAATTGACATGCATTAGCAAGGAAGTTAGATTTTTATTGTTTCCGAAAGAGCATCGATGGAAAGACACACGAAACAAAAGCTGAAAGCTCACACCATTGTACAATTTCATGTCGCTGGAAAATTATTTGTATAGTACGTCAATTATGTAAACAAATGATGGAAGCTTGACAGTATTGCCAAAAGCCTCTTCAGCATCCGGGTCCATGTGCCATGCACAAAATTATACTCGTTCGTTCCTAAATATTTGTCTTTTTACAAATTTCAAATGGGCATATTTTAGAGTGTAGATTCACTCATTTTGCTTCGTATGTGTACTCTCTCCATCCTAAATACTCTATTCGTCTTTCTAGAGATTTCAACAAGTGACTACATACGGAGCAAAATGAGTGAATCTACACTCTAAAATATGTCTATATACATCCGTATGTAGTAGTCCATTTGAATCTCTAAAAAGACAAATATTTGAGTAGTCACTCGTTGAAATCTCTAGAAAGACAAATACTCCGGAGTATATTTAAGAACCGAGAGGGTAGTGTACAACCGCATGGGAGACTCAGCCCGGTCGTTGTGCCGCATTAATAGTGAGTAATGAGCAGTCAAATCATAAGCCCCACCTTTCCCACTGTAAGTTGCTCCAAATAAGCAACCATCAATACGCTCTTCTTTGAATCCGCTCATACTACTCCATCCGTCACTGTTTATAGAGCGCGCTTCAGAAAAAAGAAAAAAAATTATGGGACCAAGGCGACTAGCGAACGGCCTGAAAAATAGCATTGGTAGTTATAGCACAGCGTCTATTACTAGAGGGAATAATGCGTACACACTTGCATGCAGTGCTTCCACCCCGGGTACACACATGCATGCACTTACTCAACTCCATAGTAGTATTCCCTCCTTTTCGGTTTATAGTGCTCAATTCAAAAATCTCACCAATCAAGTTAGATGGCGAGTGGTGGAATACTTTTTGTAGTTTTGCAAAAGCACCTACTTAATGCCCTTGTTTTCCTCAAAAAAATATGTTTATCAATGCATTAATTGCAATGCATGCATGCATAAAGTACATGCATTTGTCAATTTTCTCTTAATACTTTTATGCAATGATTTAATGCACCTTGGAATCTGAACATGTGATGGAAAACAACCAAATTGAGCCTTATAAAATGGAAAAACTAAAATTTTGAGATAAGCCCTATAAACCGGAAAGGAGGGAGTACATAGAGAGAAAATTGTGGACTTGATTGCGGTTACCATGCCCTAATTAATTGAGCATTAAATCAAACGCGTCTAAAGTCTCTCTGGTGGTGGAAATGCATTGATAGAAATGCATAATAATGAAGCGTGCCCTGTAAACTTGTCGGGGAAACTGATCCACGAACACCTATGGGGCCGGCGGACCGAGCCCCTTTCGGTTCAGCGGGGGGCGAAGAGCGGATCGAGGCGAAGCACACGAGCAGTTTACCCAGCTTCAGAGCTCTCCGGAGAGATAACACTGCTACTGCTGCTTGTCTAGTTCTATTATCTGGTGTTCTTGCTCTCGAGCGAGAGTACGTGATGTTTCCTGTGCTACGAATGAATCGAAGCCGATTGTCTGAGGCTCCGAACCGAACCCCCTCTACGTTGCGCATGGGCCTCCTTTTATACGCTAAAGGGGTCACCGACAGGTGGCAACCCAGAGGAGGGTAAAAACGTAAAAAGCGAGGTAGTTGGTACAGTTGCTTGTACAGTGCACCCTACCTAACCCTGACGGCAGGGGACAAGGGCATTAAATGCCCGTCTGAGCCGCCCGAACAGTGCAAAAAAGGACCGTTAGGGGTGCCACCATCCGCCACGATGGCGATCTTGTCAGCTTCGCATGCCACTACGCACGGCTGGCTGCACAGCCTCTCGCCACGCGCGCCCGGAGAGGCCCCCACAGCGACACGTTGGTGGATGCGCTGGAGCGTGGGCGCAGAGTGGCCGCCTGCCGCGGCAAGCGCCTTGCCGCTGTTGTTATCTTGCCGGGTCCAGAAGCTCGTCGCTCACCGGGCCCCGGGGTACCTTGTTTAGCCATCCCGACAAGCTCCTCTTGTCGGGGCCTTGCTGCCTTGCCGGAGCGCGTGGCGCGTCGCAGAAAGTTCCTTGGAGCGCCTTGGTTGGCCTTCCCGGCAAGCTCCTCTTGCCGGGGTCTTGTCTCCTTAGCTTAAATACTTTGTTCTTGGATGGCTCCAAGGGAACCTTTGGGGATCTTGGCGTTCGCCCGGCAAGCCTTTGCCGCGGGGTGCTGCAACTGCCCGTGCACAAGTTCGGGGTACTAGGGTACCCTATTCTAGTACACCGATAGGAGCCCCCGGGCCTGGGCCAGACACGGTGCCGAGCGCTGTTGGGCCAGGCCCAAGACAGGGCACGGGCACATGCGGGCTGGGCCACACCAAATCTTGTTCCGTATCCACCGCACTCTCCCATAACGGCACGCGTTGAATGCGGCATCGTGGGAGAGATCGTGGGTGGTTGTTTATTTGGAAGGCCGAAACGTCCGCCCCGTCCCTCTTTATAAGCAGAGGAAACAGGAGCAGTTCGTTCCCCCTCGCTGGTTGCTGCTACTCCTTCTTCACAAACTCCGCCGCTCCCCCCTTCTTCTCGAAGCCGAGAGAGCAGCGCTCCGCCCCCCCTCCCCCATTGACACCAGCACCACCACGCCGTCGACCTTCTCCACCACCTCCGCCATGGCCCCGAAAGCCGACAAGGGAAAGGGTATGAAGTCGGCCGAGGCGCAGCGGCTCGCGGCGCTGCGGAAGGAGCGGGCGATCTTCACCCCCAGCTCGGCGTGCAGGAGCTGAGGGAGTACTTCTACCTCTTTTAGGCGATGGAGACGCGTGCGCATCCGCGCATGAGGGTACTCCCGGCCGCTGCCTCGGAGTCGGCTCCAAATGGGTACCCGTTCTTCCCGCTATTCTTCTATTGCGGGCTCTGCCCGCCCTTCTCGGAGTTCTTCTGTGATATTATGAACACATACGGCTTCCGCGTCGTTGATTTCACCCCCAATGCTGTCCTGACCATGGCAGTTTTCGCACACTTGTGCGAAAACTTTGTCGGAGTCCACCCTAGTGTTGCCCTTTTCCGCCACTTCTTCATACCTCGGGTAGAGAGAGGAGAGCCGCTTGCCGGAGGGATTGCCTGGGTCTCGAGAGTCGGAAAGAAAGAGGCGTACTTGGAGGGTGAGCTTCGCAGCAAGTGGGAGGAGTGGAGAGCGGAGTGGTGTTGGATCGTCGAGGAGGATCCGCAGCCCTTCACCGCCGTGCGCCAAACTCCAATAGTGCGCGGCAATGACTGGAGCAACATGGCCTCGGAAGACGAGAGGCTGAAGATCGCCATCACTAGGATTCTTCGCCTCAGGCTTGCCGGGCTCATCGTAGGTGCTGTCGGGGCAGATTTCCTCCGCCGCCGCATTGCCCCCCTGCAGGAGAGGAGGAGGCCCGCCTGGGAATTCAAGAATTCGGCGGACATAATGAGGCTGCGGCCGGGCCTCAACTACAACTTCACTGTCTTGGAGTTGGATGCAATGCTCTTGGAATTATTCAAACGCGACCCCCAGCACCCATTCACACTGCCGAGGGGCGTAGTTCCTTTGTGCAATAACTCTTCGCTTGACCGGATCCGCGCCATGATGCCGTTGTGCGATTCACACGGCATCGTCCCAACTTGGCAAGAGCCTGCGGATGACGTTGTGCGAGCGTTCTTCGACACCTTGGAGGAAGTGCCGGTCCGTGCCGACGAGCAGAAGAGCCTCACCCGTGACACCACCGACGAGGAGCTGCAGCTCATCGCTACTAGGGTGGAAGAGGCTGCGGCTGCAGCTACTGCGGGTGTGTTTGGGTTTACTGTGGAGGAGGCGGAGGCTGCAGAGGCGGCAAACCTTGCCGAACGCGCGGAGTTCATGGGGGAGGAGGAGCCTGCCGGTTCCGAAGCCGAGTCGAGCGAGGCCGGCGAGGAGGAGGCTGAGCCTTCAGAAAGCTTGCCGCAGGCGGAGCCCCCGGCCCTGCCAAGGAGGCGTCTTCGTAGGGCCGGGGACGCAGCAGGGCGGCAGCCGGCTCCACAGCCATCGAGCCACGCGACGCGCTCTACCGCGGCAAGCAATGTTGCCACGGGAGCACCTCACGCAGCAGCGGCAACTGGAGTGGGATCTTCCCGGGCCACTGCCACTGCCCCCGCCAAGCGGGCAAGGGATCCTACTCCTCCACCTCGCTGCACCGGAGGAGGGACGAACTTCGATCTTTCCGCGCTCAGCTCCGACGAGGAAGAAGAGTGAGTTTCTTTGGTGCTCTTATAATCCTTCAATCTTGCTGTTTATATCTGCTATCTGACTTGCTCCAATCTGGACTCCTTTCTTTTCAGAACACTGGCCCAGAGAGGGGCGAAGAGGGCCAAGGCCGCGGTGATTGTCATCGAGGATGACCCCATAGTGTCGGCAGGAGGTGGGCCCGAGACCACCTTGACGGACCCGGCAATCATCCCTCGGAGCAGCCCCCAGCGCAGCCCCCAGCGTAAGTTCATAGTTTAGCCTTCTGCTGCCGGGCACGCTTGAGTGCTTTTTCCTTTGTTGATATCTTGCTTGTTGACTTGTGCAGGAGCAGAGCAGCCTCATCAGGAGCGCCCAGAGGCTGGCCCCGAAGTGCCACCTGCTTCGACTGCGCCGCCAAGGGAGGAGTCCCCGGCAAGGGAGCGTTCTCCGGCAAGGGGGGACTCTCCGGCAAGGGACGGCACTGCTGATCCTACGGCGACCGAGGCCGCAACTGAAGATCTTGGCGCAGGTAATCCACTTGCCCAGAAACTTTCCCTTGGGTTCTGCTTCTTCTGTTTTTCCTTTCTTGAATTTTTGATTGATTTTCCTCCCTTCTTCGTTCTTCAGACCCATCTTCGGCTAAGCCAATGGAGACAGAGGGCGCCGGCGAGGAAGGTGCCGGTGCTGATGAGACCGCCGGCGAGGAGGCCGCCGGGGCTGCTGCTGCGGAAGCCGGCGAGGGGTCGGGCGATCGCACTGACGACCCTGAGGCCGCAGGAGCGCCGAGCGCTGCACCGACCGCCGAACCCTCTGCCGCTTCCGTGGAGCCGGGCTCCGAGGAGCCCCAGCCCGGCGCCTACTTGCAGGCCGGTGACAACATCTTCATCAAGCTACCCTTGGCGTCAAGCTCCAGGGCGCCGGTCGAGGGGGAGACTTTTAACGGGGAGGTGCTCGCCTCTACTGGACTGTCATTGGTTGATGCGCCCGGCAGCAGCAGCGGCGAGGCTGAGGAGGAGCAGCTGCTGCGGAAGCTGCTGTCACTCTACCGCACCCGGCAAGCCAAGCTGGCTTCCCGGGAAGCGCTTGTCGCGAAGGCGGGAGTTGACATGGAGAAGCGCGCGGAGGAGCTCAGGGGACAAAATCAAGAAGCTCTCCGGTCCCTGGCGCAGGAGCGGGAGCGAGTAGACGAGGAGCGCACGGCCTTTCTTCTCGAGAAGGCCGAGGCTGAAGAGAATCAAAGGCTGGCTGCCAAGAGGCAGTCCGCGCGGGAAGGTGAACTAGTGCAGCAGAAGGCCCATCTCGACAGCTACGAGGAAGAGCTTGCCGAGCACGAGCGAGCACTTGGCGGGGCGCTCAAGGAGGCAAAGGACGCCGCGGCAACTGCAGAGGCCGCCAAGAAAGAGCTAGAGGAGAAGGTGGCGCGGCTGGAGGCCGACATTGGGAAGAGCGGTGAGGAGCTTGCCGCGCTCAAGCATGAGCGCGAGAAGGATGCTGCCGCCCACGGTGAGCTGCAAGGCCTTCTCACTGAAAGGGGCAAGGAGCTCAGCGCCGCCAAGGATTCCAAAGCAGACCTGGAGCTGAAGCTGGCCACGCTGATGCAAACGCTGGAGGCCGCCAAGGAGCGGGAGAAGACCTTGGCGGAGAAGGTCAAGGCTGACGCGGCGATGCTGGAGAGCATTGCAGTTACCCAGAACTCGTTCAGAGACACAGTGGAGCACTGGACCGAAGGTCTGGTGAACACTGCCGCAGTCATCAACGAGGAGCTGGCGCAGCTGGGGATGGAGGACTTTGGGTATCCTTCCGACGAGAGCCTTCAACCCAGCGCCAAGCTCAGCCTATTCTTCAAGGGCGTGGCGACGGCACTCCAGCGGCTCCGGGAGAGGATTCCGAAGCAGCTGGCCGACGAGTCGCACAAAATCTGCGCTGGGGTTCTCCAGAAGGTGCTGATGAAGGTGGCCTTCCGCAACCCAGGCCTCAGCTTCACCAACGTCCTCAGGTCCTTGCCGCTTGACACCGATCTAGACGCACTCAAGGCCCTTGTCGCACCCATTGTGGACAAGGTGAGCGAGATCAAGAGAGTCGAGGGCGGGCGCGTAGATTAGGCCGCCTATTTCTTCTTTTCCCTTGTCGCTGCTAATCATGTTACGAAAACAGTCTGTTAGAGCTGCGACAAGTTATCTTTGTAATATAACTTTTTTTCTATCTATCAATTGCTATGTTATTTCCTCTACTAGATTCCTTCCCTTGTATGTTTTTACCCTATGCTTCTAGGGAACTTGTCGGCGCAGGCGCCCGAGCCGCGAGCGCTGAGTGCGGGACTTCAGCAGCCTGCTGGCGGCGCTGCTTCCGACAAGAAACCTTGTCGCGACTAGATGCAGTACGCTTAAGCTGTTGAGCGGACTCGAAACAAAGTAAGGGCGCAACTAGCCACGAGTTGGTTCCTCCGCGCACAGGTTTTCCATACAAAGCAGGGTCGTTCGAGGAAGATAACTCAAAAATTTAAAAAGTGATTGCTCAAACTTTGGCAACTTAGCTTTTCTGTCATTTGCTTCCTGGTAAGGCAAGTCTTTGCTTGAACGACGCCTGGCCCCTACCACAATCTTCTCCTTTCCCCCCCGGCAAACTTGTGTGCGGGGGAACCTTCTTTTCCTTTTAAAAGAAAAAGAAAGAAGAGAAAATAATAACATGGAGCTCTTCGGCTCGTTATTGCTTACCGGATGTAGGTGCTGCACAAAGTGTCAGATAATTGCATGCAAGAAAGGAACTAACGCATGAAATGGACAGGTTGTGCGGAGCACATGGGGTTTTAGTTATGCACGGGATCTGCGCCCAGCTTTGTACAAAGGATTACATGCAACAGCGGCAAGACTTGTACAAAAGGTGGTTGCCGGAACGGGTTCCGGCAACCGCGCCTTATGGGAAAAACTTACGAAGATGTTCTATGTTCCAGGAGTTGCTCACCGGAATGCCATCCTCGGTCTCAAGGCGGACAGCGCCAGGCCTTGTGACTCGTCTCACCCGATAAGGGCCTTCCCACTTCGGCGTCAACTTGTTGGAATTCTTGGCGGACTGAACGCGCCGAAGAACATGGTTGCCTTCCTCGAAGCTTCTCGCTTTAACTTTGCGGCTATGATAGCGGCGCAAAGCTTGCTGGTATCGAGCAGCTCGTACAACAGCCTGAAGACGATCTTCCTCAAGGAGCAGCGCGTCGTCTTGCCGTAGCCGTTCTTGCTCGAGCTCATCATAAGCGAGCACTCGAGGCGATCCGTATACGAGTTCCGTGGGGAGAACTGCCTCTGCTCCATAGACTAGAGCGAAAGGTGTCTGGCCAGTGGCTCGATTTGGCGTCGTACTGATCGACCAAAGAACCACCGGCAGCTCCTCGATCCAGTTCCTTCCGCACCTGTGCAGCCTGTCGAAAGTTCTGGTCTTGAGCCCGCACAGCACTTCTGCATTTGCCCTCTCTGCTTGACCGTTGCTTCTCGGATGAGCAACAGAAGCGAAGCAGACCTTGGCGCCAAGGTCTTGGACGTACTGCATGAAGGTGCGGCTCGTGAATTGCGTGCCGTTGTCGGTGATGATCCTGTTGGGAATCCCGAAATGGCAAACAATCGACCTGAAGAACTTGACTGCTGACTGTGCTGTCACCTTCCTCACTGGCTGCACTTCCGGCCACTTTGTGAACTTGTCGATTGCGACGTACAAGTACTCAAAGCCCCCGACAGCTCGGGGGAAGGGGCCGAGGATATCGAGCCCCCAGACCGAAAATGGCCAGGATAAAGGGATCGTCTGGAGAGCTTGAGCTGGCTGGTGTATATGTTTGGAGTGGAACTGGCACGCTTCACACTTGGTTACTTGTGCAGTTGCATCCTGGAGGGCTGTCGGCCAAAAGAAACCTTGCCGGAAAGCTTTGCCGGCAAGTGCTCTTTTGCCAATGTGGTGGCCACATATGCCTCCATGTATCTCCGCCAGCAGCTTTTGTCCATCTTCCCGATGAATACACTTCAATTTCACACCGTTGAGTCTTCTTCTGTACAGTATGCTATATGTTGGGGAACGTTGCCGAAAATTAAAATTTTTCCTACGGTTTCACCAAGATCCATCTATGAGTTCATCTAAGCAACGAGTCAAGGGAGAGAGTTTGCATCTACATACCACTTGTAGATCACGAGCGGAAGCTAGCCAAGGGGATGGTGATGATGGAGTCGTACTCGAACGTGATTCGGATCACCGATGTCCAAGTGCTGAACGGACAGCACCTCCGCGTTCAACACACGTACGGGACGGGAGACGTCTCCTCCTTCTTGATCCAGCAAGGGGGAAGGAGAGGTTGAGGAAGATTGCTCCAACGGCATCACGACGGCGTGGTGTAGTTGGTGCAGCAGTACTCCGACAGGGCTTCGCCAAGCATATACGGAGGAGGAGAGGTGTTGGGGAGGGGAGGGGCTGCGCCTTGGCTTGTTAAGCTCCCATGCGCCTCCCCACTATATATAGGGGTGGAGGGGCTGGTTTCTTGCCCTCCAAGTCCATTGGGGCGTTGGCCAAGGTGGGAGGAAAGAAATCCCATCATTTCCTTCCCCACCGATTGTTATCCCCCCTTTTTAGGGATCTTGATCTTATCCCTTCGGGATATGATCTTATTCCTTCTAAGGCGGGATCTTGGTGCGCCTTGACCAGGGGTGTGGGGCCTTTCCCCCACTACTCACGTTCATGTGGGTCCCCCATGCAGGTGGACCCCACTCCGGAACCTTCTAGAACCTTCCCGGTACAATACCGAAAAATCCCGAACATTTTCCGGTGGCAAAAATAGGACTTCCCATATATAAATCTTTACCTCCGGACCATTCCGGAACTCGTCGTGACGTCCGGCATCTCATCCGGGACTCCGAACAACGTTCGGTAACCACATACAAACTTCCTTTATAACCCTAGCGTCATCGAACCTTAAGTGTGTAGACCCTACGGGTTCGGGAGACATGTAGACATGACCGAGACGTTCTCCGGTCAATAACCAACAGTGGGATCTGGATACCCATGTTGGCTCCCACATGCTTCTCGATGTTGTCATCGGATGAACCACGATGTCGAGGATTCGATCAAACCCTGTATACAATTCCCTTTGTCAATCGGTACGTTACTTGCCCGAGACTCGATCGTCGGTCTCCCAATACCTTGTTCAGTCTCGTTACCGGCAAGTCACTTTACTCGTACCGTAATGCATGATCTCGTGGCCAACACTTTGGTCACCTTGAGCTCATTATGATGATGCATTACCGAGTGGGCCCAGAGATACCTCTCCGTCATACGGAGTGACAAATCCCAGTCTCGATCCGTGTCAACCCAACAGCTACTTTCGGAGATACCTGTAATGCACCTTTATAGTCACCTAGTTACGTTGTGACGTTTGATACACCCAAGGCACTCCTACGGTATCCGGGAGTTACACGATCTCATGGTCTAAGGAAGAGATACTTGACATTGGCAAAGCTCTAGCAAACGAACTAAACGACCTTTGTGCTATGCTTAGGATTGGGTCTTGTCCATCACATCATTCTCCTAATGATGTGATCCCGTTATCAACGACATCCAATGTCCATAGCTAGGAAATCATGACTATTTGTTGATCACAACGAGCTAGTCAACTAGAGGCTCACTAGGGACATATTGAGGTCTATGTATTCACACGTGTATTACGATTTCCGGATAATACAGTTATAGCATGAATAAAAGACAATTATCATGAACAATGAAATATAATAATACTTTTAGTATTGCCTCTAGGGCATATTTCCAACAGTCTCCCACTTGCACTAGAGTCACCAATCTAGTTACATTGTGATGAATCGAACACCCATAGAGTTCTGGTGTTGATCATGTTTAGCTCGCGAGAGAGGTTTAGTCAACGGATCTGCGACATTCAGATCCGTATGTACTTTGCAAATTTCTATGTCTCCATCTTGAACATTTTCACAGATGGAGTTGAAACGACGCTTGATGTGCCTGGTCTTCTTGTGAAACCTGGGCTCCTTGGCAAGGGCAATAGCTCCAGTGTTGTCACAGAAGAGTTTGATTGGCCCCGACGCATTGGGTATGACTCCTAGGTCGGTGATGAACTGCTTCACCCAAATCGCTTCATGCGCTGCCTCCGAGGCTGCCATGTACTCCGCTTCACACGTAGATCCCGCCACGATGCTCTGCTTGCAGCTGCACCAGCTTACTGCTCCACCATTCAACATATACACGTATCCGGTTTGTGGCTTAGAGTCATCCGGATCTGAGTCGAAGCTAGCGTCGAGTATCCCTTTACGACAAGCTCTTCGTCTCCTCCATAAACGAGAAACATGTCCTTTGTCCTTTTCAGGTACTTCAGGATATTCTTGACTGCTGTCCAGTGTTCCTTGCCGGGATTACTTTGGTATCTAGCTACCAAACTCACGGCAAGGTTTACATCAGGTCTGGGACACAGCATGGCATACATAATAGATCCTATGGCTGAAGCATAGGGGATGACACTCATCTCTTCTTTATCTTTTGCCGTGGTCGGTGACTGAGACGAGCTCAATCTCACACCTTGTAACATAGGCAAGAACCCCTTCTTGGACTGATCCATTTTGAACCTCTTCAAAATCTTATCAAGGTATGTGCTTTGTGAAAGACCTATGAGGCGTCTCGATCTATCTCTATACATCTTGATGCCTAATATGTAAGCAACTTCTCCAAGGTCCTTCATTGAAAAACACTTATTCAAGTAGGCCTTAATGCTGTCAAGAAATTCTATATTATTTCCCATCAAGAGTATGTCATCTACATATAATATGAGAAATGCTACAGAGCTCCCACTCACTTTCTTGTAAACGCAGGCTTCTCCATAAATCTGCATAAACCCAAACGCTTTGATCATCTCATCAAAGCGAATATTCCAACTCCGAGATGCTTGCACCAGCCCATAAATGGATCGCTGGAGCTTGCATACTTTGTTAGCGTTCTTAGGATCGACAAAACCTTCCGGCTGCATCATATACAGTTCTTCCTTAAGATGCCCGTTAAGGAATGCTGTTTTGACGTCCATCTGCCATATCTCATAATCATAGTATGCGGCAATTGCTAACATGATTCGGACGGACTTTAGCTTCGCTACGGGAGAGAATATCTCATCGTAGTCAATCCCTTGAACCTGTCGATAACCCTTAGCGACAAGTCGAGCTTTATAGATGGTGACATTACCATCCGCGTCTGTCTTCTTCTTAAAGATCCATTTGTTTTCTATCGCTCGCCGATCATCGGGCAAGTCTGTCAAAGTCCATACTTTGTTTTCATACATGGATTCTATCTCGGATTTCATGGCTTCAAGCCATTCGTTGGAATCTGGGCCCGCCATCGCTTCTTCATAGTTCGAAGGTTCACCGTTGTCTAACAACATGATTTCCAGGACGGGGTTGCCATACCACTCTGGTGCGGAACGTGTCCTTGTGGACCTATGAAGTTCAGTATCAACTTGATCCGAAGTACCTTGATCATCATCATTGGTTTCCTCTTCAGTTGGTGTGGGCATCACAGGAACATTTTCCTGAGCTGCACCACTTTCCCGTTCGAGAGGTAGTACTTCATCGAGTTCTACTTTTCTCCCACTTACTTCTTTCGAGAGAAACTCTTTTTCCAGAAAGCATCCGTTCTTGGCAACAAAGATTTTGCCCTCGGATCTTAAGTAGAAGGTATACCCGACAGTTTCCTTAGGGTATCCTATGAAGACGCATTTTTCCGACTTGGGTTCGAGCTTTTCAGGTTGAAGTTTCTTGACATAAGCATCGCATCCCCAAACTTTTAGAAATGACAGCTTAGGTTTCTTCCCAAACCATAATTCATACGGTGTCGTCTCAACGGATTTAGACGGTGCCCTATTTAAAGTGAATGTAGCTGTCTCTAGAGCGTATCCCCAAAATGATAGCGGTAAATCAGTAAGAGACATCATAGACCGCACCATATCCAATAGAGTGCGATTACGACGTTCGGACACACCGTTTCGCTGAGGTGTTCCAGGCGGCGTGAGTTGTGAAACGATTCCACATTTCCTTAAGTGTGTGCCAAATTCGTGACTTAAATATTCTCCTCCACGATCTGATCGTAGGCACTTTATCTTTCGGTCACGTTGATTCTCCACCTCATTCTGAAATTCCTTGAACTTTTCAAAGGTCTCAGACTTGTGTTTCATTAAGTAGACATACCCATATCTACTTAAGTCATCAGTGAGAGTGAGAACATAACGATATCCTCCGCGAGCCTCAACGCTCATTGGACCGCACACATCGGTATGTATGTTTTCCAATAAGTTGGTTACTCGCTCCATTGTTCCGGAGAACGGAGTCTTGGTCATCTTGCCCATGAGGCATGGTTCGCACGTGTCAAACGATTCATAATCAAGAGACTCTAAAAGTCCATCGGCATGGAGCTTCTTCATGCGCTTGACACCAATGTGACCAAGGCGGCAGTGCCACAAGTATGTGGGACTATCATTATCAACTTTACATCTTTTGGCATCTACACTATGAACATGTGTAATATTAGGCTCGAGATTCATTAAGAATAAACCATTGACCATCGGAGCATGACCATAAAACATATCTCTCATATAAATCGAACAACCATTATTCTCAGACTTAAATGAGTAGCCATCTCGTATTAAACGAGATCCAGATACAATGTTCATGCTCAAACTTGGCACTAAATAACAATTATTAAGGTTCAAAACTAATCTCGTAGGTAAATGTAGAGGCAGCGTGCCGACGGCGATCACATCGACTCTGGAACCATTCCCGACGCGCATCGTCACCTCGTCCTTCGCCAGTCTCCGTTTATTCCGCAGCTCCTGCTGTGAGTTACAAATATGAGCAACGGCACCGGTATCAAATACCCAGGAGTTACTACGAGTACTGGTAAGGTACACATCAATTACATGTATATCAAATATACCTTTGGTTTTGCCGGCCTTCTTATCTGCTAAGTATTTGGGGTAGTTCCGCTTCCAGTGACCCTTCCCCTTGCAATAAAAGCACTCAGTCTCAGGCTTAGGTCCATTCTTTGACTTCTTCCCGGTAACTGGCTTACCAGGCGCGGCAACCTCCTTGCCGTCCTTCTTGAAGTTCTTCTTACCCTTGCCCTTCTTGAACTTAGTGGTCTTATTGACCATCAACACTTGATGTTCTTTCTTGATTTCAGCCTCTGCTGACTTCAGCATCGAGAACACTTCAGGAATGGTCTTTTCCATCCCCTGCATGTTGTAGTTCATCACAAAGCTCTTGTAGCTTGGTGGGAGCGACTGGAGGATTCTGTCAATGACCGCCTCATCTGGGAGGTTAATGTTCAGCTGGGTCATATGGTTGTGCAACCCAGACATCTTCAGGATGTGCTCACTGACAGAATTGTTTTCCTCCATCTTACAACTGTAGAACTTGTCGGAGACATCATATCTCTCGACCCGGGCATGAGCTTGGAAAACTAGTTTCAGCTCTTCGAACATCTCATATGCTCCGTGATGCTCAAAACGCTTTTGGAGCCCAGGTTCTAAGCTGTAAAGCATGCTGCACTGAACGAGGGAGTAATCATCAGCGCGAGTTTGCCAAGCATTCATAATGTCTTGGTTCTCTGGGACGGGAGCGTCACCTAGCAGTCCTTCTAGGACATATTGTTTCCTGGCAGCTATGAGGATGATCCTCAGGTTCCGGACCCAGTCCGTATAGTTGCTGCCATCATCTTTCAGCTTGGTTTTCTCTAGGAACGCGTTGAAGTTCATGTTGACATGAGCGTTGGCCATTTGATCTACAAGACATATTTGCAAAGGTTTTAGACTAAGTTCATTATAATTAAGTTCTAATCAAATTATGAACTCCCACTCAGATTAGATATCCCTTTAGTCATCTAAGTTTTACACGATCCGAGTCGACTAGGCCGTGTCCGATCATCACGTGAGACGGACTAGCCATCCTCGGTGAACATTCTCATGTTGATCGTATCTTCCATACGACTCGTGTTCGACCTTTCGGTCTCCGTGTTCCGAGGCCATGTCTGCACATGCTAGGCTCGTCAAGTTAACCCTAAGTGTTTTCGCTGTGTAAAACTGTCTTACACCCGTTGTATGTGAACGTAAGAATCCATCACACCCGATCATCACGTGGTGCTTAGAAGCGACGAACTGTAGCAACGGTGCACAGTTAGGGGAGAACACTTCTTGAAATTTTTGTAAGGGATCATCTTATTTACTACCGTCGTCCTAAGTAAACAAGATGCATAAACATAATAAACATCACATGCAATTATATAGTTGTGACATGATATGGCCAATATCATATAGCTCCATTGATCTTCATCTTCGGGGCTCCATGATCATCTTGTCACCGGCTTGACACCATGATCTCCATCATCGTGTCTTCATGAAGTTGTCACGCCAACGACTACTTCTACTTCTATGGCTAACGTGTTTAGCAATAAAGTATAGTGCGTTACATGGCGTTCTTCAATGACACACAGGTCATACAAAAAATAAAGACAACTCCTATGGCTCCTGCCGGTTGTCATACTCATCGACATGCAGGTCGTGAATCCTATTACAAAGAACATGATCTCATACATCACAATTCATCATTCATCACAACTTCTGGCCATATCACATCACATGATCAATCGCTGCAAAAACACGTTAGACGTCCTCTAATTGTTGTTGCATCTTTTACGTGGCTGCAATTGGGTTCTAGCAAGAACGTTTTCTTACCTACGAATAACCACAACATGATTTTGTCAACTTCTATTTACCCTTCATAAGGGCCCTTTTCATCGAATCCGCTCCAACTAAAGTGGGAGAGACAGACACCCGCCAGCCACCTTATGCAACTAGTGCATGTCAGTCGGTGGAACCGGTCTCACGTAAGCGTACGTGTAAGGTTGGTCCGGGCCGCTTCATCCCACAATACCGCTGAAGCAAGAAAATACTAGTAGAGTCAAGTAAGATGACAAAATCCACGCCCACAACAAAATTGTGTTCTACTCGTGCAAAGAGAACTACGCATAGACCTAGCTCTGATACCACTGTTGGGGAACGTTGCAGAAAATTAAAATTTTTCCTACGGTTTCACCAAGATCCATCTATGAGTTCATCTAAGCAACGAGTCAAGGGAGAGAGTTTGCATCTACATACCACTTGTAGATCACGAGCGGAAGCTAGCCAAGGGGATGGTGATGATGGAGTCGTACTCGAACGTGATTCGGATCACCGATGTCCAAGTGCTGAACGGACAGCACCTCCGCGTTCAACACACGTACGGGACGGGAGACGTCTCCTCCTTCTTGATCCAGCAAGGGGGAAGGAGAGGTTGAGGAAGATTTCTCCAACGGCAGCACGACGGCGTGGTGTAGTTGGTGCAGCAGTACTCCGACAGGGCTTCGCCAAGCATATACGGAGGAGGAGAGGTGTTGGGGAGGGGAGGGGCTGCGCCTTGGCTTGTTAAGCTCCCATGCGCCTCCCCACTATATATAGGGGTGGAGGGGCTGGTTTCTTGCCCTCCAAGTCCATTGGGGCGTTGGCCAAGGTGGGAGGAAAGAAATCCCATCATTTCCTTCCCCACCGATTGTTATCCCCCCTTTTTAGGGATCTTGATCTTATCCCTTCGGGATATGATCTTATTCCTTCTAAGGGGGGATCTTGGTGCGCCTTGACCAGGGGTGTGGGGCCTTTCCCCCACTACTCACGTTCATGTGGGTCCCCCATGCAGGTGGACCCCACTCTGGAACCTTCTAGAACCTTCCCGGTACAATACCGAAAAATCCCGAACATTTTCCAGTGGCCAAAATAGGACTTCCCATATATAAATCTTTACCTCCGGACCATTCCGGAACTCCTCGTGACGTCCGGGATCTCATCCGGGACTCCGAACAACGTTCGGTAACCACATACAAACTTCCTTTATAACCCTAGCGTCATCGAACCTTAAGTGTGTAGACCCTACGGGTTCGGGAGACATGTAGACATGACCAAGACGTTCTTCGGTCAATAACCAACAGCGGGATCTGGATACCCATGTTGGCTCCCACATGCTTTTCGATGTTGTCGTCGGATGAACCACGATGTCGAGGATTCAATCAAACCCTGTATACAATTCCATTTGTCAATCGGTACGTTACTTGCCCGAGACTCGATCGTCGGTCTCCCAATACCTTGTTCAGTCTCGTTATAGGCAAGTCACTTTACTCGTACCGTAATGCATGATCTCGTGGCCAACACTTTGGTCACCTTGAGCTCATTATGATGATGCATTACCGAGTGGGCCCAGAGATACCTCTCCGTCATACGGAGTGACAAATCCCAGTCTCGATCCGTGTCAACCCAACAGCTACTTTCGGAGATACCTGTAATGCACCTTTATAGTCACCCAGTTACGTTGTGACGTTTGATACACCCAAGGCACTCCTACGGTATCCGGGAGTTACACGATCTCATGGTCTAAGGAAGAGATACTTGACATTGGCAAAGCTCTAGCAAACGAACTAAACGACCTTTGTGCTATGCTTAGGATTGGGTCTTGTCCATCACATCATTCTCCTAATGATGTGATCCCGTTATCAACGACATCCAATGTCCATAGCCAGGAAATCATGACTATCTGTTGATCACAACGAGCTAGTCAAATAGAGGCTCACTAGGGACATATTGAGGTCTATGTATTCACACGTGTATTACGATTTCCGGATAATACAGTTATAGCATGAATAAAAGACAATTATCATGAACAATGAAATATAATAATACTTTTATTATTGCCTCTAGGGTATATTTCCAACAGTCTCCCACTTGCACTAGAGTCACCAATCTAGTTACATTGTGATGAATCGAACACCCATAGAGTTCTGGTGTTGATCATGTTTAGCTTGCGAGAGAGGTTTAGTCAACGGATCTGCGACATTCAGATCCGTATGTACTTTGCAAATTTCTATGTATCCATCTTGAACATTTTCATGGATGGAGTTGAAACGACGCTTGATGTGCCTGGTCTTCTTGTGAAACCTGGGCTCCTTGGCAAGGGCAATAGCTCCAGTGTTGTCACAGAAGAGTTTGATTGGCCCCGACGCATTGGGTATGACTCCTAGGTCGGTGATGAACTCCTTCACCCAAATCGCTTCATGCGCTGCCTCCGAGGCTGCCATGTACTCCGCTTCACACGTAGATCCCGCCACGATGCTCTGCTTGCAGCTGCACCAGCTTACTGCTCCACCATTCAACATATACACGTATCAACGGACTCTGGTAGTTCTTGTTCAATTGTCGGACGACAAGCTGTGAGTCACCCCTGACAATGAGCTTCTTAATCCCAAGGTCTGCTGCGATTCTAAGACCGACAAGTAATCCTTCATACTCTGCAGTATTGTTGGTTGCTTGCTCTTTGGGAAAGTGCATCTGGACTACGTACTTGAGGTGCTCTCCGGTGGGTGCGACAATCAGCA
Source organism: Triticum dicoccoides (assembly GCF_002162155.2). NCBI lineage: Eukaryota > Viridiplantae > Streptophyta > Magnoliopsida > Poales > Poaceae > Triticum > Triticum dicoccoides. Next base: position 281,784,264 of record NC_041393.1, on the reverse strand, counting down.
CGCCTGCACTGGCGCCTTGCAGCGAGAAGGCACCATCAAAGTACATTAGCCACTCTTTGCTTGCCTCTTTGACGGGGATGCTCGTTTCTGAAATTTCTTCATCTGGGGTTGGCGTCCACTCTGCTATGAACTCTGCCAATGCTCTACTTTGGATAGTTGAGGTGCTCTCAAAATTGAGGCCAAAGCTTGACAGTTCCAGCGCCCACTCGACAATCCTGCCCGTTGCTTCTGGATTTTGCAGTATCCTCTTCAGCGGAAAGCGAGTGATGACTGTGATTTCATGTGCTTGGAAGTAATGGCGCAGCTTTCTCGAGGCCATGAGGAGGCCGAAAAGCAACTTCTGCACAGCAGAGTACCTTGATCTAGCCCCCTGCAGAAGGGAACCGACAAAGTAAACTGGGCGCTGCACCATTCTCCTTGGCATCTTATCATGCTCGTGCGCAAACTCATGTTTGTTGGGACCAGAGCTTGTCGGCGAAGCCCCCTGCTTGTCGTCGGATGGGCCTGCCGTGGTTGCTGGCTCATCATCCTCCTCCCTCTCCTCCACTTACGCAGCACTAACCACTTGATTGGTTGCCGCTATATACAGCAGCAACTTCTCTTGCGGCTTAGGTGCGACAAGTGTTGGAGTGGAGGACAGGTATCTCTTCAAGTCCTGCAGCGCAGCTTCCGCTTCCGGAGTCCATTTCATTGGACCTGCCTTTTTCAAAATTTTGAAAAATGGCAGGGCGCGCTCAGCAGATCTAGAGATAAACCTGCTGAGAGCAGCCACGCAACCGGCAAGCCTTCGTACATCCTTGACGCGCTTTGGTGCTTCGATCTGCTCGATGGCTTTGATCTTGTCGGGATTGGCTTCAATTCCCCGCTGAGACACGAAGAATCCGAGAAGCTTGCCGGATGGGACTCCAAACACGCACTTCTCGGGGTTAATCTTGAGGTTGATCTTGCGCAGGTTTGCAAATGTCTCATCTAAATCTTGAATCAAGGTCGCTTTGTTCTTGCTCTTAACCACTATGTCATCCATGTAAGCTTCCACATTTCTATGTATTTGTGGCTCAAAAGCATGGTGGACTACCCTTGCGAATGTTGAACCAGCATTCTTCAAACCGAAAGGCATCCGTACGAAGCAGTACGTGCCACATGGGGTGATAAATGCGGTTTTCTCTTCATCTTCTTCTGCCATGAAGATCTGATGGTATCCTGAGTATGCATCAAGAAATGAAAGCAAATCACATCCGGCTGTGGAGTCAACAATCTGGTCAATACGCGGCAAGGGAAATGGGTCTTTGGGACAAGCTTTATTAACATCAGTGAAGTCAATACAAAGTCTCCATTTCCCGTTAGCTTTGCGCACAACAACAGGATTGGCCAACCATGTGGGATGGAGTACTCCTCTGACAAGGCATGCTACTTCCAACTTCTTGATTTCTTCTGCGATGAATTCTTGGTACTCTACTGCCTGCTTCCTGACTCTCTGCTTGACGGGCCGCGCATGAGGACAGACGGCAAGGTGGTGCTCAATCACTTTCCTGGGAACACCGGGGATATCAGACGGTTGCCACGCAAACACGTCGACATTCGCCCGCAAGAAAGCAATGATCTCGCTTTCCTATTTGGGGTCAAGAGTGGCGCTGATGGTGAAGGTACCACCAGTGCCATCCTCCTTGGCGGACACCTTCTTAGTCTCAGGTGGAGCTGCCATTGCCTTCTTGCACTTGCCAGTGGAGCTCGATGGTGCGTCCTCGACGGTAGCGCAGCACTCCGAAGAGGTGCGCTTGCCGGAGTGGGCATCAGAGCTCTTGCCGGACTTGCTCTTCTTCTTCCCCCCGGGAGCTTCAGCGGCAAGTGTCCTTCGTTCTGCTGCGGCTGCTGCTTCCCGGTAGATGTTGTCGGCACAGATAAGAGCATCCTTCTTGTCGCCAGGGACAGAGATGACACTTATTGGGCCTGGCATTTTTAGTATGTTGTACGCAGAGTGAGAGGCTGCCATGAACTTGGCGAGTGCCGGACGGCCAAGGATTCCATTGTAAGGTAATGGAAAGTCGGCAACGTCAAACGTGACCCTCTCAGTCCTGAAGTTCAGCTCACTGACAAATGTTACCGGCAACGTGATTTTTCCCTTTGGCTTGCTCCTTCCCGGGTTGATTCCTTGAAATGTGCCGGTCTCTTCGAGCTCGCTGTCAGGGATCTGGAGCTTCTGGAGCACCACGGAGGAGATAAAGTTCAAGCCAGCCCCGCCGTCAACTAGCATCTTAGTGACCTTGAGGTTGCGGATTGTTGGTGAAACCAACATCGGCAAGCACCCGACCGCAGTTATGCGATCCGGGTGGTCCTCAATATCAAAGATGATAGGCGTGCTGGACCATTTCAGAGGCCTGCGTGACTCGACGGGTGGTTCTGCTGCATTAACCTCCCGCATCCACTGCTTGAGCTGGCGGTGCGAGGCATGCAGAGAAGCACCACCGTCAACGCACAGCACCTCTGTAGCTTTCTGGAACTCCTGCTCATCAGTCTCCTCATCATCCATATCTTCATCGTCGCCGCCATCTTCATCCTTGTCGCGGCCGCGAGGAGGTCTGTCTCCTTGCCGCTGCTTGGGCTTGCCGCGGCGTCCTCCTCGGCCAGGACGTTTCTTGCCGGATCCACCAGCTCCTTCTTGGTCCTTCTCCTTGTCGCGCCGCTCGTATTCAGCTTTCTGTTGCTCAACAAGCTGCTCGACCCTCTTGCAGTTCTGAAGATCATGGCCCTTGGTGCGGTGAATCTTGCAATACTGCTTGTTGGTGCCGTCCTGCTTGTCCGCGACTGCTGCCTCCGTGGCAACCTCCTTACCGGAGTCGCCAGCTTTGGATTCCTTGGCGCTGCCACCATTGCCGGACTGCTCAACAACTAGCACTTCTTTGCCTTTTCTCCTCCTGTTGTTCCGCCGCCGGTTTTTCCTTGTCGGGGCAGCATCTTCACTGTCAGATCCTCCCGCTCCTATATTTTCTCTGGGGAGTCTCCTCCCTTCCTCAGCACGCGCACACTTGTCGGCCAGTGCATATAACTCACTGATGTCCCTGATCTTGCACATTGCCATTTCCTCCCACATCCTGCAGTTCCGCACGTTCTGATGGAACGCGCTGATGACCGCGGCAGGGTGGACGTCTGGGATGTTGTGCTGCACACTACTGAATCTCTGAATGTACTTGCGCAAGGGCTCTCCTTCCTTCTGGGCGAGCAGGTGAAGATCACTCTCCTGCCCATGAGGCTTGTGTCCGCCTGTAAAGGCGCCGACAAACTAGTGGCACAGATCAGCCCAAGAGGATATGGAGTTGTCCGGCAAGTGCATGAGCCAGGATCTGACATTGGGCTTGAGCACTAGCGGGAAGTAGTTGGCAAGGATCTTGTCATCTCATCCCCCGGCAGCTTGTACCGCAATGGTGTAGGTGCTAAGGAACTCTAACGGATGCGTCTTGCCGTCGTACTTCTCCGGTACGTCTGGCTTGAAGTTCTTTGTACTGGGCCACTGGACTTGCCGCAGCTCACGAGTGAATGCAGGACAACCTACCGCATACGGCAGATCGCCTGGTTCCCCTGGCGCATGCATGTCAACAGAGGGCCCAGCGCGCTTGTCAGATTGATGTCGCGCTTCTCTTTGGCGCTCGATGCGGGTTCGAGCGTCTTCTTGTTGTCGATCATGAAGAACTTGGCGCTGATCGCGACGAGCTCGTGGATCCGACGATGCGGTGGAGTCGCTGTCGAGGTGGATTCGGCGAGTCAGCGATCTTGGCCTTCGGGGCGGTGATTGCATGGTAGTTGCACCTCCACACGTTTCGTCGCCACCGGCTCGCGTCCGGCGGTCGGCGACGCGCTCGGACGCCATGGAGCGTCGCCGTTGGCATAGCTGATGAGACTCTGGATGGTGGCCCTCCATTCGTCGATCTTGTCCGACGTTGGAGGGTAATCTAGGAGAAGTTGCGCTCGCGCCAAAGCTTCTGCTGGGGTGGTGGGTGGCAGTGGCGGACGGCACGAGGAGCGGGACGTGCTCGAACTTCTAACTATGTTAGAAGGAGCAGTATCCCGTCCAGGCGACCGTGCTCCGCTCGTGCCAGCACGCTGGCATGCATGCTGGTCTTGAGTGCCCCGAGATCCACCAGCTTGGTCTTGGGCTATCATGCATATGGCACTGCTAGTTCCATTTGCGCCTCCTGAGAGTGGCGTGGAACATGTACAGTCGCCGAGGTTTGTGCAACCTTGTTCTTGGACCTGGCGGCATCATGAGCTTCCTCGTCGACGTCCTTTCTTTCGCCGGCGTCCATCCCACCACTCGTTTGCTCCAACGGTGGCGGAAGTGACGTGGATGGAGCGGCTACCGCCGAAGTCTTCTTCTTCGGTGGCATGTTGATGAAGGGAATAAGGATCTAGCTCGTGTGAACGCCGGATCTGGTTCACACAATCTCGACACCCCCTACCTGGCGCGCCAAAGATGTCGGTGAAACTGATCCACGAACACCTATGGGGCCGGCGGACCGAGCCCCTTTCGGTTCGGCGGGGGGCGGAGATCGCACGAAGAGCGGATCGAGGCGAAGCACACGAGCAGTTTACCCAGCTTCGGAGCTCTCCGGAGAGATAACACTCCTACTGCTGCTTGTCTAGTTGTATTATCTGGTGTTCTTGCTCTCGAGCGAGAGTGTGTGATGTTTCCTGTGCTACGAATGAATCGAAGCCGATTGTCTGAGGCTCCGAACCGAACCCCCTCTACGTTGCGCATGGGCCTCCTTTTATACGCTAAAGGGGTCACCGACAGGTGGCAACGCAGAGGAGGGTAAAAACATAAAAAGCGAGGTAGTTGGTACAGTTGCTTGTACAGTGCACCCTACCTAACCCTGACGGCAGGGGACAAGGGAATTAAATGCCCATCTGAGTCGCCCGAACAGTGCAGAAAAGGACCGTTAGGGGCGCCACCGTCCGCCATGATGGCGATCTTGTCAGCTTCGCATGCCACTGCGCACGGCTGGCTGCACAGCCTCTCGCCACGCGCGCCCGGAGAGGCCCCCAGAGCGACACGTTGGTGGATGCGCTGGAGCATGGGCGCAGAGTGGCCGCCTGCCGCAGCAAGCGCCTTGCCGCTGTTGTTATCTTGCCGGGTCCAGAAGCTCGTCGCTCACCGGGCCCCGGGGTACCTTGTTTAGCCTTCCCGGCAAGCTCCTCTTGCCGGGGCCATGCTGCCTTGCCGGAGCACGTGGCGCGTCGCGGCAAGTTCCTTGGAGCGCCTTGGTTGGCCTTCCTGGCAAGCTCCTCTTGCCAGGGTCTTGTCTCCTTAGCTTAACTACTTTGTTCTTGGATGGCTCCAAGGGAACCTTGGGGGATCTTGGCGTTCACCCGGCAAGCCTTTGCCACGGGGTGCTGCAACTGCCCGTGCACAAGTTCGGGGTACTAGGGTACCCCTATTCTAGTACACCGACAAAACTGTGACGGAGGGAGGAGTTGTATGAAGGTGCAAAACCAAGTACGCTTATGGCCAGTCGGTCAACGCACCTCCTCTTGCCATGTCACTAACATGGGGGCCAGGAGTGTGAGCAAACCGATCTCAATTGACGGCAAAGAACCAACCCGCCATTCCTTGAGAGAGACGAGGAGCGAGAACACACAGACGGGCTCGCACAGAGGCCAAGATATATTTGAGCATGGTTGGTTGATTGATATCATTATTACATGTTGGGCTGCCGTTTTCCGCCCTTCTCCGGAATAAAAGTGTACTTTATCAGAGATTAAAAAAAAGAGTACAGACGCTCCACCATGCGGTTAGTACTAGTACTATTCGTACAACTAAACCTTGCGCTTGGCTCTTCGCCTCTTCGTGAAGTCGAACAATGATGGTACTCAGCATGTTGGGTAATAGTGTATGCCTCTGACAATCTGACACCGAATGGACTGATGCATGTCCACCGATGGTAGGTTGCATTAGTGAAAAGGCCTAAGCGAGCTTCACCTTGTCCCGCAAGCTTCTCCTCGTTCTGCGAGTTGACGGAACACACCAAAAAGTAGTGCTAGTCCATACTCCCTCCTTTCCGGTTAATATGGCTTAATCTTTTTTGCAGGTAAATGAGAGAGATTTATTAATATATAAGTATTCTTAGGACGATCGGCCAAGACACTGGTCACAAGGAAGCGAGGTACCCTGCAAAAAAACAAGTAGGAAGCGAGGTGTTTCATCAAGCCAGTTCTCGGCCACATTCAAAGTGCAGCAAGCATGGTTCGCATGAAGATGCGCCGCAAGGTTTGCTGACCTGTTTACATGCTGAATAACAAAAAAAGAGGAAATATTACCGAGCGCTCCTATTTGTAACAGGATATGAGCTAGAATTAAGCGAGAATTGTGGCGAGTGTTCCATGCAATCAACTTCCATTATCACATGCGAGAACCCTCGAAGAGAACCAAATGTGTTGAAGATTGCTTTATCACATTTTAAAATTATAATAAGAGTGCATACGCTCCTCCATCCGGTTCCTAGTACTAGTATAGTACATACCTCTATAGATAATAGTAGTAGTACTAGTACTACTAGTAAACTTTGCGCTTGGCTGTTCGCCTATTCGGGAATTCAAAAAATAATAGTACTAGTAGTATAGTGTATGCTTTTGGCAATCTGACACCAAATTAACTGTTGCACGTCCACGGCCTGAGCAAGGGAGAACTTGCATTAGTCAAAAGTTTCTCCTTGTCCTGCGAGCCACCGCGCGCAAGCTTCTCCCATCCTGCAACCTTCTCCTCATTCGGCAAGTTGACGGGACACAGCAAAGTAATGCTAGTCCATACTGCCTCCTCTCCGGTTAATATGGCTTAATTTCAAATGAGATAAATACAATGTCTGTTACTGTATATTTGTAAAAATACGGTCAGTGAACTTCATAATACTCTCATTGCGCTCAATATATATATTTTCCGGTGTTTATACGGTCACTAGCTCACCCTGACTGAGTATGTGTGTGCATGCACGTGTAGGTTGAGCACTTGAGCGCGACCATGTGTGTTCCGTCCTGTGCTCGGACATGCATGCATTAGGGGGATGCACGCGTTTTTGCGTCCATGTGTACGTGTGACTGTTGCATACACGTAGGGGGAGTATGTGTATGGGCCACTAAGGAGTAGTCATATCACACAGTAAGTTAGTCGGAAGAAGCAACCATCATTTCACTCCTCAATGACACGTACGCAATATAAAATGGTTGATATGGAGAGAAAAAGAAAACCACTATATGTACATTAGCAGGAGCCTAAGCTACAAGCCTGCTTGCTTAGGTTTCTCTCTTCACAAGCATAGAACGACGGGCCTGATCCCGCAGCTGGGGGAAGGGAACGATGTTCTGCGTAGACGCGATCGACATCGGCGAGGAAGAAAACACACAGTCGGTGCGTCCCAATGGGGGGTCACCGCGGTATGGGCCAACACCGCGTCCCAACCGCCCTTCTAGCTACAGCCCAATGTCCCAGGTAGTTCATCTTCCTTTTGGAGCTGGCTTGCTCCACTATCGTAGCTCCATCTCCATGTCGATCTTTCTCAACTTCTACCGGCTTCTACTTGTGATGAGTTTATGTCTCATGAACTAGTGCCAGTACTATTATTCTAATCACACTTCTTCAATATCTTTGCCATCATGGATGCTTAGGTCGATTTAAGTGGAACTGCACAAAAGCATCATATGATCCGAGGGTGCCAACCGTCTTTCCTTTGACAGGTTCTACCTGGCAAGGAAATTAAATCATGTTTAAGGTTTAGAGTTTAAGTCGTAGTGACCCCATCAGTAGTTTTTCTTTTGTACATGCTCTCACAACTTTTGTCTTTAGTTGTGAAGTAAATATTGGCTATGATATGTGAATCATTGAGATGCATCAGCATGCGTGTTAGTTTTCCTTTGTATTTGATGGAATGTTGTAACGGGGCAACCTTGGAATAGGAATGAAAATGGAGTGGAAAGTTTCCCTTTTTCCGGAGAAAAAATGGAAACGGAGAGAAACCAACATTTCGTTTCGTTAGATCGTGCCATCGAGCAAAACCAACGTTTAAATCACGTCTGTCGTGTTCGTGTCTCACCCTCCTCCATGGATCGACCCCACACGGTCGCTCGGCATGCCACTCACCACAAACTGAGTATACGATAACTTTCCCACCTGCTTGTCGATGGATCACGCCATGGAGTACTAGCACTACTAGAAGAGATTGACGAGTACGGGGAGGACAGCTAGCTGTAGCATGGACTCCCAAGAACTTTTTACATGCATGTGATAGCCGGCTATTGCAACATTTGAATGCGGAGCAGTCTCGTCCACCAGGAAGCGGCGCGGGCGACGCTCTGTCCGCCGGCGCGCCGCTTCAATGCCGGCGTTAGTGAGAGGTCGCGTCCGCTCTGGCCGGGCATGAATGCGGCACTGACCGTTTCAGGCGGGAAGCACGCGCGGGTGATGAAGAGGGTTCGGGTTGGTCAGGACCAGCCGTGGCAGCGGTCCGGATGTCCACAAACAAGAGATGTTGTACGTTAATATTGTTGCGTATATAATTAACAACGTAAATAATGTGCCAGTTGGACAAATATGATTGGAGATGGAGATGGAAATGGAATTTTACGTAAACACGGATATGCATGTCTATGTCTATGTGTGTGTGTGCGACGACTCTCGCGACCTGGAAGCGGGGGCATGTTTTTGATCGAGTTTTCTTTCTTGGTATGTTGAAAAATTGTCCGCTAGTTTTTGTTTCTTTTTTCCGGGAACACACATATTCTATTTAAAACCACTGCTATGGAGAGATGTTTTTACTCCATTATAGCCTCTTGTTTGATAGAGTTTCTCGTTTCTCGCTCTCTCACCCTCTCCATATCAAAACAAGATGACAATGTCCACTCTATCTCTCTCCTCACCGGTGGACACAGATCTTGCTGAATCCCGTCCGCTGCAGGAGGTGAGGAGGTGCAGTGTTGATGTTGTTACCGTCGGCGATGGAGGAAGCCGATGCACACCGTCCTGTTGGAGCCGGCGCTGGCACGGATGAAGATCCTTGCGCCCTTGTTCGCTGTCGTCGTGTGGGCAGGTCCTGCCCGCCCGCCTAAACGACATCTCGCCCACCTGAGGTATATCTTCTTGTACTGGTACAGCTCCCCAGGCCGCTGCGTGCGGGTTTTCTTCTATGCGACTACTCCCCAACTCCCCATGTATAGTAGCTAGGGTTCATCGGCTGGTCCAACATCACCTACTAGTACTGTTATAGAGGCAATGCCACTCGAAAAGTTGTCCTGATTTATGCCTCGGTGGAGGTATACATGTTGTTTCGACAAAAAGTACATGGTGGTTGTGCGGTCATTGTCCATATGGTGGTAGTACTATCACTGGTTAAATGAAGAAATGTTTTTTTTCTTGGGTATCCTGGTTTAGTTCACATCAAGATAATTATGATGCTTCTGTTTGTTGGTGTAATTTTCATTAATTCTTAATGACAATTGAGATGTCGTTGCTAATCTTGTAAAACAAAGTAACAATGCTATATCCCTTTTTTTATATTTTTGGAAACAGCCATGCGTATCTCCATACCCGGGGATGTCTTCCTCAATTTTAGTGGAACTGCACAAAATTGGATGGCCATTGTTGTTCCGCCTCACTGTCCTCTGCCACGTGGTTCTTCCTTCCTCGAGCTTGATTACTGAGAAGAAACAGACCACAATGAGGATTTGTCGAACTTCATAGGTGCCTCACCCAAACTTGATGCCAAATGGATGATGCATCACCACGATGACCTATCGATGCTCGTGGTTGCGCCTCATGGTTTCGTCGGTTGGTGAAGATGATCGATTTTCAATGAAAAACAAGTTGTCTTCCATCAGTGCTCTTTGCTTGTTACACACAAAGATGATATCCTTCGTCAGTTCACCTTGGTTGCGTTGGAGACGCAGTCGTCTTTCACGTTGGTGCAATTCTATCACACAATTGGCTATGAACCAAATGTTTCCTCGAAGAAGGATCGACGTTGGTACTAAGAGCATAAGTTTTGTATTGATTTCTAAGCCTTCTCACAACTTTTTCTCCAGCTTCCCTGTAACTTTATTTGTCCAGCTATTAACTTTGATTTAAAAAATGGTGTGGACTAAAAACCCGGATGGACGTAGTAGCCCTCCATTTTTATTTACTCTGCATATTAGATTTGACTGAAGTCAAACTTTGTAATACTCTCAAACCTTTCTGATAATTGAAATTAAAATTCTTTATTTGTACACACTCTCTCACGTTTCCGATAATTTGGTGCATATGTGGTTCTTCACCTAAGGGAGGGTAGTGTACCGCACGTGAAGGACAGGAAGTGCGACCAGGACGCATGGATCATTAGTTCATCGGAAGTAGTAGTAGTGTTCTTCACTGTACGTGAAATAAAGAATTTTGTTTCGTACTTACACAATTTAAAACGATTGTTATGGAGAGAATAAGAAAACCACTCCACTATATATTAGTCGTATACACTAGAGTACTATATGGACGCAGCTTCATTGACTTAGTGCACCTGCCTATGGGTTTATGACAGGTGGGCCCAAAATGTGGCTGGCTCCCCTTTCATGCAGCCAAAAGCAGGTGCAGTGAAGGCACCGGAGCTCAATCCGTACTACAGTAGTATATATATAAGCTGGAGCCTCGGTGCTTGTTCGCCAGGGTTTGCACTCTCCACACTCTCGACGCACTATATATATATATATATACATGTTGGAGGCTCAATGTTCATTTGCTAGGGTTTGCTATATTCACAGTCTCTCACCCTCTCTTCACCAGATCTAAACAAGACTGCGTTGGCCTCTTGTCTCTCTCTCCCCCCTCACATCTGGTGAAGGAAGCGTCTGTATCCCGTCGCACCGGGAAGGGGAGGAGGTGCAACGTTCACTCTATCACCTTCGGCGAGGGAGGCAATCCACTACCGGCTGCGCTATTCTCTTTCATCTAGCGCCTGTGGGGGAGGGCCACCGACCCCTTCTTCCTGGCTACCGTACATAGTGTGGGCAGATCGGCCTCCCGCCGCACGCCTTGCCACATCCCGACGACCCTAAGGTATAAGTTTCTTTGAAACCGTCGTTGCTCTAGCTGCATGTGGATCTTTTTCGATCTGTAGTCGAATCTAGGTCTTGGTTCAAAGAGGAAAGAAGGGTGCGGTTGGCTGGAGCAAGAATCTAGGACGTGGTTCAATGAGGAAAGGAGGGACGGAAAGTAGTATAGACTGGCTATCCAACCACTTTGTTGGTCGAAAAGGGAAAAAGGGGGTAACCTAGTACACACATCTGTAAGGAACCGATCTCTTTGTTGAAAAGGGAAAGAAACTGGGGGTCGGGTAGTTTGTGCAGGACTAGATTTGCTACCCTCACATAGGAAAAAGGTTCAAAGAGAACAAATATGGGACCAACGCATATATGCTGCTTGGCTACATACTCTGCATCACCCATTTATACGTGTGGACACACATGGTGATGGCATGTCCCATACAGCTATTTTGCTGTTGTTAATCTAAGAATGCCGCTGGAAAATTGAAGCAATGCCTCTGTTAAAAGTAAATTACATTTTTTAATGAATGTTGTTTTAAGAGAATGTCTCTATTAATATGAATCAATGCAACCGTTTTAGAAAAGCTACTAACCTACTTTGTTTTCCATCCAAGATAAGTTAGACGCTTCTTTCTGTCATCGTTTGTTTCATCCTCCTTTATCGGCAAGTAATTGTTTCCTTTTTTGCCTCTGTTAAAACAGGGGTATCTATTCAACTTGTTGCTATTGCAACATTTTGCTTCGCTACTCGAAACACTTTGCTTGATTTCAGTGCAACTACACAAAACGAGATTGGATTTCCTATTTGTGTTGGCAGATTCGTATGTGATCTTCTGAGCGTCATGACAGGTTGGTACTTGCCTTCATCCACATGATCGTGCAGTGTGTTTTGAGATGTTGTGCTACTTGTATTGGTACTGTTTTAAATAAATGTTGAATTGAAGCTATTGTATTGCTCTCTTTTCCCATTAAGTAGAGAACAAAAATGGTACCAACCCAAACATGATACTTGTTGATTTGTTACAACAAACTCTGCATCACCCCCTTTATAAGTAGATGGAAGCACATGGTGTTGTTGCGCCCACTCTCCCCTGGAACTGTTTATGCTTTTTGTTAATCTAATGCCGCTAGTAAAATTAAGCAATGCCACTCTCAGAATTAACTACTGAATCTTATTTAAAAAATGCAACACTTGTTAGGGATTGGCGGGATTACCATTTTTGTGGCCGCATGTTTCAACTTATTGCTATTGCGACATTTTGCTTCGCTACACGAAACACTTTGCTTGATTTCAGTGCAACTGCACAAAACGAGATTGGATTTCCTATTCGTGTTGGCAAATTCGTACATTATCTTGTGAGCGTCATGACAGGTTGGTACTTGCCTTCATCCACATGATCGTGCAGTGTGTTTTGAGATGATGTGCTACTTGTATTCGTACTGTTTTAAATAAACATTGCAAATTCAAGCTATTGTATTGCTCTCTTTTCCCATTAAGTAGTGAACAAAAATGGTACCAACCCAGACATGATGTTTGTTGCTTTGTTACAACAAACTCTACATCACCCCCTTTATAAGTAGATGGAAGCACATGGTTTTGTTGCGCCCACTCTCCCCTAGAACTGTTTATGCTTTTCGTTAATCTAATGCTGCTGGTAAAATTAAGCAATGCCACTCTCAAAATTAATTAACTACTGAATCTTAGTTCAAAACTGCAACACTTGTTAGGAATGGTACTATCCTACTTTGTAGTTCTTTCTACATGTTTAACCAAGGTATTGTTAAGATAATGTCTTTGTTAAAATGAATCAGTTGTGTTGTTTTAGGAATGGTACTTTTCTGCTTTGTCGTTCTTTATACATGTTGAACAAGGCATTGTTAATATAATGTCTCAGTTAATATTAATGAATCACACTAATGGAGAATTGCTACTCTCCTACTTTATTTCCCATTAAGATAAGGTAGATCAGTAGATGCTTTTATTCTGGGAGTACAAGTCATCGACTGTTATTTCTCAGTAATTGTTTCCCTTATACCTATTGTTGCTTACAGGGATATCAAAATTAAAGCTCGGTTTTATTCCGACTTCGATTTTAGTTGAACTGCACAAAAGGAGCCAATGTGTCCAAGGCAAACTGCTGCATTACTAGGTCCAGTTGGTCGTTCCACTTTGTAGAAAGAAGCAGTCACTATTTGCGCTACATTACAGAAGGAATGACCGAGAAGCTTTATAGAGTATTATTAGACGCTAGTGACATGACTAGTTTGCAGAGAGCATTGGCAATTCTACAACACGTGGAGTGCACTGGGCAAAGAGTGCCCAAACAAGTACAAGAAGCTACGACAGGACTCCACGATCATATGCGTTACATATTTTGAATGGGAAAAGCTTGTCAAAGTTTAATCAGTGATGTTAGCAAGAAGACGTTAGTTTAATATATTGGAATTGGAAAACCTTGTCAAAATTTGCTCATTGATATTAGCCAGAAGACATGCATTTGATATTTTTGAGTGGGACGCCCTTGCTGTGAGCAACGTCGTTTGTCTTTTCCTATTTCTATGTTCAGTTTAGAAGTAAATAGTTACTCTGCTGAGATATTCCTGTGTTAAGAGTTTGTTCTGAATATTGTCTATGTAATTCTAGGCCTTGTGTTTGATTACAAAGTTGAGATTGGAATGTTGTGGCATGCGGCATCACGAGCTGTTCATCGTGCCTCCTGAGAATAATGCTTCATATTGTTTTGCATGTCGATCTAATGCCAGTGATTTGCCTGTTAAGAAGATCACCCTCTTCTGTTGTTTCCGTGCTTAAGAAGTTCATCGTCTTATGTTTCATTCATAGCCTATACAACAAGTCGGGTAGGTTAGACATGAAACCATATGATCTTCCGACCAACTCATGATATTAGGCCGTGATGGGATTGTCGTTTTCCAACCAAAACCACTTATAAAACTGACGCTTGTAAATAAAAGCAGATGGTCTCGAGCGAAGCGCTTGGTTTCTCGATTTCGACTAGTAAAATATCGGAAGTACTTCACACACGATAAAAATGTTGAATGACACTTGGACGATTTCTAATCCAACCGTTAGCTGCTGTTTCAGCCTTGCCCATGGATGGCATGATACGCACGTTGTGCATGTATCGTCTGGTAATGTCGTCCATATAGCAGTGCTCGTAAAATATACACTGGTCTCTCAAATTACATGCGTAACCCGCCGGTTTTACTTACAGACCTTGGGCCCTCGGTTTCATTATGCCTGTATTTTATGCGTTGTTTCCAATGACGAGTAAATTACACTTGTATGTTAATATAGGTTTGAAATAAACCAGAGCTCCCAAGCGTGGCCTTACCGTTGCATGTCGTCTCAGTTTCTCAAAGGTGCTCATAGGCGTCCGATGATCCTGGCTTCCTGAATGAGCAACGGCCGCTGTAGCAGACCATCCGTAGGGCCCGCGAGGCCCTCTCCATCGTCCTTCGAGTTGTTGCGCTCGCCGTGGCACCGAGCATTGTTAACAACGTCAACGAACATGAGGATTCAGGAGATGACTTTATTTTGACTGGATGACACTAGGGACCCACTAGGGCCATAGACGTACGTATGCAAGTGCCTCCTTATTATGTACAACTATATATTTTTGCTTCCTCCTGGTTTCCTGACATCATTGTCCCACACCATTGTCAACCTATGTAGTCAATATAAACGAGAGAATTGCACAAGGTGCGGCCGACAGCTGGGACCAAGTAGCTCGAGCAGTATTTGTGTTTTTGAGGCATGAGCACTGTAGAGTTTTTCTTGGCGATGATTTCGTTGTTGTTCAGAGGAGAGCACGGTATTAACTGGGCGGGCTGTGGCCCGTCTAGCCCAGGCCAGATATCCAGCCCAGATATTAATTTTTTCAAGATGGATTCTGAAAATCTTAAATTTTCATTGTTGCGCGCGCAATGTTTCGTTGGATTTTTACATTGTACAAATTTATATTTAATCTGACTAGAAATTTCGGGATAAAAATATTTCGGATCCCATCAAAATGTGGGAAATTTTATTGAATTCTGTCTTCAACGATTGGTTGAAATTATTAATCGTTGTCCTAGCTAGAAAATGGGCTGTACTTTTAACAAACTGTAAATGGGCCGTAGTAAATTCCATTAGAATTCAAAAATGGGCTGTACATTCTTACAAATCGCAAATGGGCTATAAGTTCTTCGCCACACACTTGTGGGCCTACTAAGTTGACGCGTCCCCTAAAAAAATAAGTTGACGCATATGCAAGGCTTTGTCAACTTATTATTGTCAACACACGGTTATAGCAGCAGTGGCCGTTGGATGTCGATCCAACGGATGTCGTGCTTCTTCTTAAATCTCGGATATTCTTAGCTTCGGTCGCCCAAAAAATGATTCCTCCCCCTGACATCTGGGGCGCACCGTTTCGGAGGCTGACCTGTGGGCCTACTAAGTTGGCATGTACCAAGGGCTTTGTCAACTTAGTCAATATAAACGATTCTAGCTTCAGTGACCGTACGATGTCCATCCAATGGCCCTACTGCTTCTTCAACCTCTGGTCTTCTTGCTCCAGCCGCCCAAAGCAGCGCCGGTCGTGTCGCGTGCTCTTGCCTACCGTGGCCGGCTGTGCTGCCGCAGAGGCCTCACCACCCCCATACTACTCCCACCGCTGGCTAGGCCATCCGTCCACTCACCCACACCGCCTGTTATTCTGCGACGACGGCAGCCTCACACCACAGTCGAACCAGTGAACCCTCGTACTCCTCTCCGCGCGGGCTTCCACTGCTGCGTCTTCCCCGGCTCTGTGTCGTCCCCTTCCTAGGCCTCGCCGTCGTCCACCGCCCTGCTGCTCTCGGCGCGGTGTGGTCAACGTGGTCAACGACCGACTTCCATCAAAAGAGTATTGTACGTGGATAGGCTGATAGCTAGGTCCACGGTGGCCGCAAGGAAGTGCCTCCTTATTACACGCAAAATAATTATTCCTCCACCTGACAGCAGGGACCCACCATACGGGCCACCTTATTTCACGAAAAAACATTTCCGCCTGACTGCTAGGACCCACTGGAAGGGCCACCGTATTTCGCAAAAAAAACATTCCCCCCGCTGTCAGCTCGGGCCCATCGGAAGTGCCTCCTTATTACGCACAAAAAAATGAATACTCCCCCTGCTAGCTGGGACCCACCTTGGTGGGAGGCTGACTTGTGGGCCTACGATGTTGACGCGGACGGAGGGCTTTGTCAACTTAGTCAATATGAACGATTCTAGCTCAAGTGACCGTACGATGTCCATCCAATGGCCGTAGTGCTTCTTCAACATCTGGTCTTCTAGCTCCAGCAGCCCAAAGCGGCGCCGGTCGTGCCGCATGCTCCTGCCTCCCATTGTCGGCTGTGTTGCCGCAGAGGCCTCACTGCCCCCTACTATTCCCACCGCTGGCCAGGCCCTGCAGCGATGGCAGCCTCACACCACAGCCGAACCAGTGAACCCTCGTACTCCTCTCCGCGCGAGCTTCCACTGCCGCGTCTTCCCCGGCTCCGCGTCGTCCCTTTCCTTGGCCTCACCGTCGTCCACCGCCCTGGTGCTCTCGGCGCGGCATGGTCAACATGGTCAAGGAACGACTTCCATCGGACGTTGACTGTACGTGGAGAGGCTGACAGCTAGGTCCACGGCCGCAGCAAGGAAGTGCCTCCTTATTAAGCAGAAAATAATGATTTCTCCACGTGACAGCAGTGGCCCACCGGACGGGCCACCGTATTTCAAGCAAAAAAATGATTCGCCCCCTGACTGCTGGGACCCACCATCTACATCTTCACATGCAAGGAAGTGCGTCCGGGCAAGAAAAAATACAATTCGCCCCCCTGACTGCTGGGACCCACCAGCTACATCTTCGCACGCAAGGAATTTCCTGACAGTCGGGACCCACCTGGTCAAAGCATACATAGCGTTGTCATTCTGGTCGCGAACGTGTACATACATATTGGTCGATGTAGAGGCGCGCAAGTGTCGAAGTAGAGGCATGCATGTACCATGTACATGTACGTACAACAGCCAGGGTGCAAGAAAGTAAATACAGCCATGTACGTACATACGGGCGGGGTCTCAAACGCCTACTCGCGCATACGTACGGCCAGGGCTTGTGTACATGGCTGGGTCAGATCGGAGAAACTGCGTCGTCGTCATGTTCATGGGGAGGCAACAGAATGCTCGTGTTAAGGAGAGGCAATGGAATTGTCGTGTTAATCGGGAGGCAACGGAACATGTGGGATCCAACCGGCTTCGACAGAACAGGCGATGGAAACGAGGCCTGGCGTACCGTAGAACGGAGGAAACGGCCTTGTGTTCGACCGGCCACGTTCGAAACGGGATCATGTTCATCGGGAGGGGTCTGGCCTACCACAAAACAGAGGAAACAGACCTCCTACGGTCGTAACAGGGGTCCTGTTGATCGGGAGGGGTGTGGCGTACCGCAAAATGGACGAAACAGACTTGTGTTGGAGCGCCACGGTCAAAACGGGGGTCCTGTCCATCGGGAGGTGTGTGGCGTACCGCAAAACGGGACTCCACGGGATACTGTTTATCTCCACCGTTGACCTCCTCCAGCCTCCACGGGCTACTGTTCATCCACCGTCGACCTCCTCCAGCCTTCACCTACGGTTGTTCATCCAGCCTCCATCGCGTGCTACTCCACCGGCTACTGTTCAACCACCCCTCTCCACGGGCTCCTTTTCAACCACCCCTCAACGGGATACTATTCATCCACCCCTCAACCGGCTCGATCGATCGGGGTCCTGTTCATCCACATGCAACGCCGCGGGGTCCTGTTCATCCACCCCCACCGC
>NC_041393.1:281616175-281765791 GCF_002162155.2 Triticum dicoccoides | reverse complement strand
CACTGTTCATCCAGAGGCAACATCGATCGGCTTCAGTTAGCAGCAGTAGCGAAGGAATCGCTTAATCGGGTTCAGTTAACAGCCATCGATCGATCGCTCGGGTCAGTAATGCGTAGCCTGCGGTGCAATCGCTCCGGTTTAGTTAGAGCCCAATGCCTCGCTCGAGTTTAGTTAGAGCCAATGCCTCGCACACACGCGCGTACGTGTACGAGAGAAACGCGCATCGCTCGGCCCCCGACCACCCACCGTAACCGGGAACTTCCTGAAATTTTCCTTGCACTCGCTTCTACCATGGTTTTTTCCGTCATGGACGGCCCAAAGAATGTCATGTAGCTGTGTCTCCAGCCCGCCCAGGACGAAAATCCCATTTTCTGTCATGACTTTTTGTCATAGAAGTAGGAACCCACAACATCTATGATGATACCGAGTTTTGTCACAATTATCGTCATAGAAGTGTCATAAGTATGACAGAAACATTTTTCGTTCGGCCCAAAATGTCACGGATGTGTCCTTTTTTTGTAGTAAAAGGTGTGGGTCATCCCAAAAGTAATGTCTTAAATCATAGAAATTTTTTTTGCTGGTATGTGAAACTAGGTGGTACAAATTTAGCAACAATGTAATTAGCGTAATCAGCATACCATGGAGCAGCACGAGAAGCATTTACGACAACTAATTGTTCATCAGGAAAGCTATCATCAATAGCTAGTGGGTCATCAAGAACATTCTCTAACCTAGACAAGTTGTCTGCAACAGGGTTCTCAGCTCCCTTTCTATCAATAATATACAAATAAAATTCTTGTAGCAAGAGAACCCATGTAATAAGTCTAGGTTTAGCATCTTTCTTTTCAATAAGATATTTAATAGAAGCATGATCAGTGTGAACAGTTACATTGGAATCAACAATATTAGGTCTGAACTTATCACAAGCAAATAGGACTGCTAAAAATTATTTTTCAGTAGTAGCATAATTTCTCTGGGCACTGTAGCATCAATGCCTTCTATCACAGCAGGTGCAATATCATAATTTCTTTATATAAGGAATGAGGTATTGCACTAACACTAGCACCCACATCACATCAACCATGATAACAATGATCTCCTATTTTAACAGAAACAACAGGCATGTCAACAATAGGTCTATGTTTATTTTTAGTATCGGGTCATGAAATTCTAGTAGCTTCTTCACACAAATAAATAACGTGCCCCTCAATATTTTTGACCAAGAGATCTTTAACCATAGCAATACTAGGTTCAACTTGAATTTTCTCAAGGGGTGTAGGTGTTCTAGCATTACTCTTACGAACCACAGTTGAAGCCTTAGCATGATCCTTTATTCTAACAGGGAAAGGTGGTTTCTCAATATAAGCGGTAGGAACAATAGGATCAACATTATAAGTAATAGTTTTTTCATCAACTTTAATAGGTTCTACTACCTTTACTTCAATCTGAGGACGATATTTAAACCACTTCTCCTTTGGGAGATCAACATGAGTAGAAAATGATTCACAGAAAGAAGCTACTATCTCAAAGTCAAGTCCATATTTAGTGCTAACTTCACGAAAAGCATCAGTATCCATAAAATATTTAACACAATAAAACTTAGGGGTTATACCTGACTCCTTACCTTTGTTGAGTTCCCAATCTTCAGTGTTGCGTTTATTCTTTCCAATAAATCCTATTTGAATTTAATAGTCTTCATCATAAAAGAACCAGTACAAGAAGTATCGAGCATGGAGCGATCATTGTGAGAAAGCCGAGCATAAAATTTTTGAATAATAATTTTTCTTGAGAGCATGATTGGGGCATGAATGTAACATTGACTTAAGCCTCCCCGAAGCTTGATCGATACTTTATCCTTCATGAGGCCAAAAATTATATATATATAATTCCGATCACGATGAACCAGATGCATAGGATAAAACTTTTGATGAAATTCCAATTTCAATCAGTTGTAGTTCCTTGATCCAATATCATCACATAGCCTAAACCATGTCAATGTCTTTCCCTTCAAAGATAAAGGGAAGACCTTCTTCTTGACAACATCCTCAGGCATACCTGCAAGTTTAAATAATCCACAAACTTCATCCACCTAGATTAGGTGCATATCGTGATGTAATGTTTCGTCTCCTTTATAGGGATTAGCTAGCAGTCTCTCTATTATACCCGAAGGAATTTCAAAGTAAATATTTTCAGTAGGTTCTGTAGGTTGAGGAGAAACTCTATGCACTTTTGGTCGGGGTGAAGATACCCCGAACAAGCCCCTCAAAGGATTATTTTTCATAGTAACAAGTGACAGTAAATTTCAGCACACTGTATAAATGTTTCCTTACCAAGTTCCACTTACCAAAGGCGCTTCACTCCCCGGCAACGACGCCAGAAAAGAGTCTTGATGAACCACAAGTATAGGAGATCTATCATAGTCCTTTCGATATCTAAGAGTGTCGAACCCAACGAGGAGCAGAAGGAAATGACAAGCGGTTTTCAGTAAGGTACAAGTACTGAAATTATCGGTAACAGATAGTTTTGTGATAAGGTAATTCTAATGGGTAACAAGTAACAAAAGTAACTAAGGTGCAGCAAGGTTGTCCAATCCTTTTTGTAGAAAATGACAAGCCTGGACAAACTCTTATATAAAGCAAATCGCTCGCGTGGACACATGGGAATTACTGTCAAGCTAGTTTCCATCATGCTCATATTATTCGTGTTTGTTACTTTGATAATTTGATATGTGGGTGGACTAGTGCTTGGGTACTTCCCTTCCTTGGACAAGCATCCCACTTATGATTAACCCCTCTCACAAGCATCCTCAACTATGAAAGAAGAATTAAGGTAAACCTAACCATAGCATGAAACATATGGATCCAAATCAGCCCCTTGTGAAGGAACGCATAAACTAGGGTTTAGGCTTCTGTGACTCTAGCAACCCATAATCTACTTATTACTTCCCAATGCCTTCCCCTAGGCCCAAATCATGTTGAAGTGTCATGTAGTCGACGTTCACGTAACACCACAAGAGGAGAGACAACATACATCTCATCAAAATATTGAACGAATACTAAATTCACATGATTACTTATAACAAGACTTCTCCCATGTCCTCAGGAACAAACGTAACTACTCACAAATCATATTCATGTTCATAATCAGAGGGGTATTAATATGCATTAAGGAGATGAACATATGATCACTACTATAGGATGCTACTAACGCGACACTACAATCAGAGACCCTTTGAGAAAACTGTGTGCGATGCAATAATCGCAAACAGTGGTGTAAAAGAACTGTCAAAAAAGGTGCAAAACATTTGCGATGACTTATGCATCAAACACGGTTCAGATTTTACTTGCGTGTGCGATGCTGGGCATATGATTAATCGAGTAGAACTGTTTGCGATGAGGAAGAACAACAGAAACATGCAGCCATATGAATGTGTGTGCGATATACGGCATACAATTCACTTCGATGAACCATTTGTGATGATTGAGGTTAACATAAATGATTTAGCGTAACAAGATGTGTGTGATACACAGCAAACAGGTCAGTAATCAGAATTGTGTGCGATCATTATAGACAACCCATACAGTTTTTTTGTGAATTGTGTGTTCGTCAGGGCACACTGTTCAAGAAACCAACCTGTGGGCGATAATGTGGAAGATCTCTATCAAATACATATTACTAACCGTCTGCAATGAGATTGATAGGATAAACAGAGATATATACAGTCTGCTTAATTTAGTCCTTCTTGTTGTTGTTGTTATTGTTGTTGGATGGCCCCGCGACATCGTCTTGGCGAGGATGCTTCTTGCCGCTGACCGTTGGCTTTTCATCGCCGCCTTCGTCGTCATCATCGTTGATGTCGTCGTCCTCCTCCTCCTCGTTCGACCACTACTACAAAAAGGGCTATAGATGGAATGGGCACTAATGGCGCACCTGTCAGGTGGTGCGCCACTACTATATACTACTGGCGCACCCTCTGGAGATGCGCCATTAGTGTGGAAGACACTAATGGCACACCAGAAAAATGGTGCGCCACTAGTAATATTTTTTCCCATTTTTCCATACATACTAATGGCGCATCCAAGCAAGGTGCGTCATTACTAGTTCTAACTAGTAATGGCGCAATAGACAGATAGTGCGCCATTAGTATATATTTTTTACTTTTTTGCAAAACTACTAATGGCGCACCACGTGCAGGTGCGCCATTAGTAAGCAGGCATACTAATGGCGCATTTACTAGTGGTGCGCCATTAGTAACCTGGGACCCCAACAAGATATTTTGGACAGCCACACCTACCCACTCACTTTCCCCACTTCATTCCCTCCACCTCCTTCTCCAAACTTTCGGCTGCCTCCTCCTCCTCACCTCATTTGCACCATAGATTCATCAAAATTAAGTGGTGAAATTACCTTTTTTTGATAGGTAAGTAAGGGGAAAGCTATCTTCATGTTGTAGATCTACTTTTTTTCTCCCTACCTCGCTCCAACAACATGCACATGCACTTTTTGTGGCCTAGCTAGATCTATGTATGTTTGTGATGTTGCATATGTTTGTGGTGTTGCATATATGTTTGTGTTTGCAAGTACCGGTATTTGAAATGCGATAGTTGCCAATATTTTACCGGAATGTTGATTCATTTCCCTTTCGGCAAGAATTTTGGCATTATGCATTCTTTTTGGTCCTATTGTTAGGGAAGGTCATGCCAAATTTTTTCTTGGTTCTAAAATATCGTTTTGCTCTACCCTGCAGTAGACCATGGTCCGCACGGTGACCGAAGGCATCGTGAATAGGTTTTTGAGCTCTGCGAAGGCCGAGATGCTTCAAAAGAACGAGACGGAGATAAGATGTCCGTGTCGAAGATGCAAGCTGAAGAGCCTTATTGCGGACCCGGATTCCGGGCAGGTGCAGGACCACCTGCTCTTGCGTGGTTTCATGGATGGCTATTGGTGGCAAGGTGATGAAGATGACTATGAAGTCGTCCATGGGGGTCGGGCAAGAAATAAGGAAGGGTAACAAGACAACCACCACGGCGAGGGCGGGCGAGAAGACGAAGAATCTCCAGGACATGATCACGACGGTGATGCTGTCCAGAGTCATCGTGTAGAAGATGTCGTACATGATGATGAGGAAGATCAAGACGAAGGGCATGATCATGAAGATGAAGATGCCGGAGCAGACGACGATGGAGGCTGGGTGCAGGACCCTCATATTCAAGAGTTGCTTCTCAAGCAGACGGATAACGCAAGAGCTACCGCCCGAGAGAAAGCCAAGCTGGATCAACTGGAGATAGACGCGGTTACTCCATTGTATGAAGGATGCAGGCCCGAGGATACCCGCCTGAAAGTAACGCTCATGGCTCTGGAGATGAAGGTAAAACACAAAATGACCAACGCATGCTTCGACGAGAACATGTCATTCTGGCATGAACGTCTTCCCAAGGGGAACAAGTGCCCAACCAGTTTCGAGGAGGCGAAGAAAATCGTGTGTCCTCTAGATTTACCGCACGTGAAATACCATGTGTGCATGAACAATTGCATCATTTATTGAGACGAGCACACGGAGTCTACCATATGTCCGGTGTGCAGCGTCACTCGATACAAGAAGAGGAAGAAAGCTCCTCGAAAATTGGTGTGGTACTTTCCGATCACTCCTCGTCTGCAGCGGTATTTCGCGGACCCTAAGGTAGCAAAGCTCCTACGTTGGCACGCGGATAGGGAGGAGAAGAAGCGGGAAGATGACGGAAATGATCCAGAGATAAATAAAAAAGAGAAGATGCTGAGTCACCCTAAGGATGCGAGCCAGTGGCAAGCGTTGAACTTCGAATACCCAGAATTTGGGAAGGATCCAAGGAACATCGTGCTAGGCGCGAGCACCGATGAAGAAGAAGGGACGGAAATTAAAGACTAACAAGGGCGCCGGTGCGAGCCAGCCGGCACCGAGTTCGATCCGTGCTCAGGACGGGCCACCTTCACCTAAGGATATCTCAAGGAGGGTGCATGTGGAGGGTAGGGCGATGCTACCGCCAAATATGCTCAATGCTACAACCGGTGCTATGCGGAGTCTGCATGACAGTGTTCTTTCTTTGGAGAAGCAGCGTCTCAGAGAGAATGATATGGCATACCTGGTTTTCTTGGCCAAGGTACCAGAGGGCAAGGGCTTTGTGGATGGCGACATCGAGGGTACAATCGTCCTACGGTTTGATGACATCTTTGCTATGTTTAACCTTCATCCGCTGCATTACACCTTCATTCGGCTGTTTTCGCTGAGTATGGAGATGCGGATCATTAGAGACAAGACCCCGGACATCGTGATAGTCGACCCCTTTTACATGTGTGCCAAGCACTTGAGCAGCGCTGGGGACCGCCAAGTTGCGAGTTCACACCTCGACGGCGTCATTCTGGCAAACCCAGATAAGGATAACTTCCTTATGGCTTACTTTCCTGAGTAAGTCATCCCTTAACCGCCCCGTAACATATGATTTCTTAGATTTCGATCGTTCTTTTTTTTTTCTAACATTCTGTGTTCTGTGCAGTGACACACATTGCACACTCATCCTCTTAAGCCCGAAATATTCCATGGCCACCTATTTCGACCCGAACCGTAACTCCAAGATAGACTACACAAATGTCAAGAAAGTTCTTGATGATGTTCTCCCCGGCTACGCCAAATCTGGAGGCACCTTCACCACGGCAGTTCGCAAGTACAGCAAGCACACCTTCTCACACAATACGAAGTTCTGCTGCGTCAAGCAGCCGCCTGGCGGTCAGAAGGATGCCTACTATGCCCTCCATCACATGCGGGCGATCGTAAGGGACCATCATCAACTTCTGCTACCAGATAGTCTCAAACATTGGGCCGCGAGGTTGTCGGCAACCCAGGACGCGGACCTCACACAAGAATTCTTTCGCATCCAGTCGGAGTTTGCGGACATCATCCATCAAGATGTCCTTCATACCTCGGGGCAGTTCTTCCACAGATATCAACCATCCAATAGTGAGATAGATGGAACGCTACAAATGCAGGGTGACAACGACCGCGATTTCATGACCATCACGACAAACGACGGCTTCATCCATGCTCCTGTCGGATGAGTAGAGTCGAAAGTAGTGATGTGTAGTTCTGAAACATTGATTGGCTCATGTTGTAATTAAACTTTAATGAATTCGTATGTCTCTTTGGTTTGGACAGTCATTCAACTTAGATGTAATCAATGCTATTTATTAGTAGGACCATGAATCGTGCTATTAATGTCTTGCTTTTCTCCTCCGATCCTTTTGTTGCATACTTACATATTGCTTATGTATTGTCTGTTGTTTGGCTTGTGCATAGAGATGCCGTCGTATGTCGTGTAGAAGGGTAAGGTTCCCGGAGTCTACGACGACTGGGAGGAGTGTCGGAGACAGGTTCACCATTTTAGCGGTAACAGTTACAAAGGGTACACCACTAGCGGAGAGGCCGAATCTAGATACGTCCGCTAGCGGGAGAGAGGAGGGAGCGTTGGAGGAACCGGATGAAGACCAGTTTGATCGCGATGATGCTCATCGTGATGACCACAGCTCTCTTCTATGTGATGGTAGTTTAGATGAACGATATCGACTTGTAATGTGAAGACAAACTCGATACTCGCGGTCTTGAGACTTGTAATGTTTTATCTTTGTTCGGTCTTTTGAATTCGGAGACTAATATGATGAATTGTATTCGGAGAGTAATCTTCTATTGTATTCGATGAATCTGTTGTTGTTGTGTGCTGCTGTCTATATTTTGTCCAATAATATATTTTGTAACCTGTGCAAAAATCAGAAAAGTAAAAAAAAAACAAATATTCATACTAATGGCGCATCACCTCCAGGTGCGCCGTTAGTATGCCAAAGGATACTAATGGCGCATCACCTCAGAGTGCACCATTAGTATGACAAAGCACATGGTTACGTAAGGCCCCCTGGGAGGCATACTAGTGGCGCATGTTCTTACATACTAATGGCGCACTGCTGGGTGCGCCATTAGTATAGCAGATACTAATGGCGCACCAGTGATGCGCCATTAGTAAAAAATACTAGTGGCGTGGTACTAATGGCGCATGGTAGTGCGCCATTAGTAGGCAAAACCGATGCGCCATTAGTAGGCCTTTTCCTAGTAGTGGACCATTCCTCCTCCTCATCATCATCGTCCTCTACTTCGTCCTCCAACGGCTCCTCGTCCATCTAGTTGTCGTCTGACGACTCCGAAGGTGGCGTCCCTTCCATGAACCGGATATAATCGAGGTCTGGGCTTGATGCAGGACTCATGGAAGACGAGCGGGATGATTCCGATGTTGACCTATCATCGAGCGCCAGACTACTGGCCAAACTGTCGTCCTCGTTGTCGCTCGACATGGCTGTAAAGTGTGTGCCAGTGTGTAGCGCAGCCTGCCGGGGACGATGAAGATGGTGGACACTTAAGTGGGGTATGCAGAGAAGAGGAACTGCCAATTGAAGTGGGGGTTGACGTATTATCTAACTGTAGTTATTTGTACCCAGTCACTCCAAATTCCCAGGGTTGCACAGGACTCCTATTGGCTATTTGGCTAGTTTCCTTTTTTAGGACAAAAACAAGGAACGAGTTTTGGGATTATGAACCAGTAACGATACGAACGGAGTAGGATAATTGGCAAGCAATACACTGAGTTGTTCTTATTGATAAAGCCAGTGATAATCAAACTTGGAAGGAAAAGGAAAAAGATAAAGAAAAATATCTGCACAAATCTTCGCGTAACATCGATGGCATAGGAGTACCTAGATGTGCATTACTTAGAGCACATCTAGATGTGCTTTAGCAATACTTTCAAACAAACCCCTAATGATCATTGTAAACAGCGCATAGAACATGGCTAACACGACAACCACAACTACACATGCTAGTTCCTTGTTGTCTCTTGGTTTCATCTGTTGCCTATGATTGATTCTTTCTTGCTTCATTATACTGATTGTACTCCCTCCGTCCGGAAATACTTGTCATCAATATGGATAAAATGGAATGTATCTAGACGTATTTTAGTTCTACATACATCTCTTTTTATCTATTTTGATGACAAGTATTTTCGGACAGAGGGAGTACATTCCAGATCAGCCAGTTTCTTCTTCAGTTTAACAGTATCTTCTGCGAGCTTGGTGATAACACTCCGAGCCCTGCCATGCCATTCTTCATCCAGCCAGTTAACAAAGCCACAAGCCTCATATCCCTGCCAATGTAAAATAGTATTCAGGATGATCGGTGGCATTAACTCAAGTAAAATGATGAACTTAGCACCAACCTCTAAGGGGAAACTGAGAAACCACCTGCCAATGTCGAATCCCTCCGTGCATACACATCGAGCGGGAGTGTGCCCGTGCACACAACTCAGCTATTGGTACTTCTCGGTGGCGCAAAACTCGAAGTCTAACTCGTGTTGCAGGAGTCTGGATTAATGCTCCAGATACGGCGGCAGATCGCTTTCCTAGGGGGGATTCAATTCAAGACGGATTCAGCAAGGAGCTACTTTGGACATTCTAAAAGATATCAGGATAGATTGGAACCTGACAGGACGATTCAGATCCGTAGTACACCTGCCTTCTGATGACCTTAGGCAAGTGCCCGGCGGCGACCGCCGTCGTGGCGGCGATACGAGCAGGTGCAGCCGCACGGAAACCATCAGCAACACTCGCCTACATTCCCCCAATGTCAGCTGCACACGAGGGAATTTGGAGGCTGTGTAGAGATTTGGGGCAAATGGGGAAACTGTGGGGATAAGCTAACGGTCGGGAACTACTTATGGCACTATATGTTGGAGTATACGGCACATTGTTTATGCGTGTCGTTTGTGTCAGGTATTACAATGTCACACACGATTTGCACACCAAACCGTGTGAGAAGACAACGTAGGTGAGACACGGTTGCTGTTACATAACAGTATGCGATATACTACCATGTACATATAATTGAGTTATAGTGATACCATGTAAACAGCCGCTCTGCGGATATCCATAAAAAATAGCAGGTACACATCTAGAGATGGTGGCGGCGGCCTAGGCAAGGGCTACCGAAAAAGATGTCAATCCTCGCTAGGTGGGCGGTGGCGGCGCCATAGGAGGTCAATCCTCGGTCTACTGTGGGATATAGGAGGAGCTCAGCCGTCGAGGTCGGTGATGTAGTGATTCGAGCACATCCATCGCGGTCGATGGCGGGATAGTGGAGGTCGAACTTCCGGCGGCAGTCGCACTAAGCTTTGCTCCTCGACCCTGCTGTCTCGGCGTGCCACCACATCGCGCTTCTCTATCTGCTGGGTGGATGTCGCCATGCGGGTCCTTAATTAAGGTATTCTTTTCGTGAGTGGCTTAATTAAGGTATTGTGGCACCCCGGCTCAGAGAAACCGGAACGCCCCGTATTCCAGCCCAGAGATCAAGGAGAAGTCTTCTGGAATACGGCACTACTTGACATAGAACAAACCAGCTTTCTATTATAAGAATAATAATACAAAGGTCTGATGTTACAAAGGTTCACACCAGCACGGCGACACTATGCCTGCGATACTACACTTGCCCTATGCTAGCAGCAGAACAACTTGTGGCAGCGGAAATCTTCTAGCAGCAGAACAACGATGAAGGTGGTGAACTCCACTCCACAGGGACTCTGGCTGGGACACGATCTAGCTCGCACGAACGGAAACCACGACAAGCAATCAAGAAATCACGGCATCACCTGCAATCTGGCATGACACGCCAGGTCAGTACACTGAATGTACTTGCAAGCTCACAACAGCCAAAAACAACAAGGCAAGACAACAACATAGCATTAAGCAGGTTAATTAAATTAACAGCTACCATGATATAACAGCAACTCTTAAGCATAATATAAAACTACTACAATACTGATAAATCACCATCTCTGATCTCCATAACCATATCACTCTTGGCTAACCGGCCAAGCAATATACCATATCGATCACCTCGTGATCAAAACCAAACTGTAAATGTGATCCTTACGGCGATCACCACCCGACAAATAAATGGCCTCTGATCCTTACAGCAATCACAACCCGACCAATAAATGGCTCGTGATCCTTATGGAGATCACAACCTGACCAATACTTGGCCAATCTGTACTGCTCCAAATATCCACATATCCATCAACTATACGTCATTCCGTGAGTTGAAGTTTGATCATACGGTGTACCCTAGTATGAACCCATGCCCATGACCGAGGACGCGGCTATCAATAGATTAAACACACACTCGCAGAGGTAGCACACTGTACCCACACCACAGAACCCATGGCCTCGCACTCCCATTTGGGTGGACCAACGGCGTTCCGACAAAACCGATCTACTACCATGACACTCTACCGGCCACTCCGACTCACTCCCCTATGGGCTGTCATGGGTGGCCCCGTGTCTACCTCCAAACACAACGACTACCATCATGGCCAAAACATAAACGATCCCACACAGGGATCTGCCGGCTATAACAACTACAGGCACACAAGGCTTATGTCCTCCTACCTGATCAGGGTAGTGCGCGCCCATAACCTTCCATCATTAGAGGCACCGACGGGAGACACGACAATAGACCGCATTAGGGCCGTCCCATAACGGAAAATGTGGTTGCACTGGAAAAGTTCGATTCGGCGGCACCTGACCAACTTACTGACAGAATTTTATCCGCAAAACTATAACCATGATAACTAATACTCCGATGTCAACCATCAAACTATAACCCAAGTCATAGAAATATCCAACAAATAATCCAAGCATAATATCATCATCTCAAAATACTTCGAGGATAGCATAACACTACTGTCATGATGAATCTGACAACAGTAATACTACTACTCCAATATGCAAGAACAAGTTATCCAACTATGATCCACATGTAACCATCATCTCCGAAAATAATACTCCAAGCAACAGAACATCAACTAGCATCATGAAAATAATCATACTAATCACTAATAATCCAAAGGTAGCACGATATCCAAAGCAATACTCCAAAATTATACTAACATATATCATCACGAAACAATCGTAATACCAGCCACTAATACTTCAATGGCAACATGATACTCATCAACTACAAACATAACTCCTAGTAATCCAAACAATAGCATGGCAACAACAAGATCAAAAATAATACTCCAAGAAAATGCCATGCACAGAGTCATGTTGCTAAAGCAATATTTTAAAAAAGTTCAAAATGAATTATACCATGTCGCTGCATTACAGTGATGCAAATGGAGGGTGTGGCTTGCCTGGGGTGGAAGAAATCATCGGAAGAAAATGTCAGAAGCTCGCGGAAAGAATCACCGGAAATTGTTCTCTCTCGGAGGGGGCTGATTAGCGGCAGGGGCAAAATGGTCATTTTCAGTATGCCAAAACATAATGAAAGTGACACCAACAGAAATGTCTCGACGAAACGAAGAAGTTAGCGTTGGTTTCACCTCATTTGGAGTTACGGTTAAAAAGATATGGACGTTTTTCTGCCAGGGACCCATCTGTAATGAAAATCTTTTCAACCAGGGGCCTGAACAAAAAAAGTGAAAACGTACTCAAGGAAATACGCTTTCACATTATCCGTTAGAACAGTGGTGGGGGCTGACGCGTGCGGGTCCCATGGGTGGGGCCTGTCACTTATCCACCTGGCGCTGACCGGGTCAACGCCCAGCCACAGACTAGCGGGGCCCGCAGGAGGGGGGTCCCTAGGCGCGGTCGTTGTCTTCAACCGCCCGCCCGCCGGCAAAGCAGAGGACGGGGCGAGCTCCGGTGACGGGCTCTGGCACCACAGGCCACCTCCGATCAAACGGAGGTCACCGACGCGCTCGGCGTGGCCTACCGCGTCCATCCCGCGTAGAGGAGATGTCAGAGAAGAGCGGGGTGGCCATGACGAAGAGAGGACAGACTCGGCTCCGGCGGCGGTTGACTTGGGGGCGCGGCCACTCGGGGCACTCCGGAGAGAGGGAGAAGAGGTGTGGTGGACCGTCGGAGTTGGGAAGGCCTACGGAGGTGGAGAAGAGCAGGGGGAGGCTCGGCCTAGCTCGGATTTAGGAGGGCAGGGGTGGCGGCCAACAGAGGTGAAGAGAGCAGCTCCGGCTCGGGGAAGACGTGGGGTGGGTTCCTGGGAGAAGGGCGAGGCCAGTGGTGATGTCGGACGAGGCTAGGGATGGCTTATATAGCCATGGGACGAGGAGGCTGCGCTGTCACCGCCGGCGACGGGTGTCCGGCGCCGCGGACACATGCTTGCGCGCATGAACTCGGGGCAAACTACGAGGGAGGAGCAGGAGAGAGATCCCGAGGAGGAGGAGGAGGCCAAAATAGCACAGGGAGGAAGACGACGGCGACGGGAAGATCCAAAACTCCACTGTGCTCTCGTGGGCGTTCGGCGGCGAGCGTCGGTGAGGAAGAGGACGGAGGGGGAGAGGGGTCCATAGGAACGGCGACGACGAGAGGAAGCCATGCTCACAAGCTCTATGACAACGAGAGGAGGAGAGGGTCCAGCACAAACAGTGCTCTGGACACGCTCATGGCATGCCAAAACGGTGGTCACCACCAGTGCTGCAATGTGGGGGAGGCAAATAGCTGGAAATTGATGTCTAGTGGTAAGTCCTTCGAAGGGTTGTTTGATCTGTGGTGGTAACTTGGTTAAACCTTCTCTGGTTAAATGGTTATCAACTGCTGAAGTTTACTGCAGTAAACTTAGCCATGCACTGGTGATCCACAGGGAACTGCTTGAGGCCAAATAAGATGTCTGTGATGTTTAGCTATGGAGGAACTATGATCTTGGAGTTTTTGAGGGTAAAAGGATCAGGATTTACTGCAATTGCTTCACAACTGCATACTTGGTCCATAAATGAAGATCATGAAGGTGCACTCACATGGAGTGTCCACTTGAGCTCAAATTGGGCAAGGCTTGATCATTTGGTCATCTGGAGATGCTATAAAAAAGATCATGCTAAATGGACAAGCCAAAATAGCGCTTGCTTCACAAACATCTCTGCTGGCCAGAAACTTGGAATAATATTGGTGGTCAAATGGATCAATGAAAGGATGCCAAATTGGGTGGAGAGATGTTTTATGGGCAGAATAACTATGTGGTAATTTATCATGATTTTTGAAGCAATATAAAATACACTTGCTTCACAACCTGAAAATATTGCCAGAAACAAAAATTTACTCCTGTGCTCACATAGATGATTTGATAGGTCTGCAAATGGGTGAAGGGATTTAATATGAGCACATTAACGAGTGTGCAGAAGTTCAACTCATTTGGGTACTCCTAGCTAGTACTTCCTTCACAAAGCCTTCTATTTGAGAGAAACTTTGAAAATTCACTGAGGAAGATTGGCTAGGCAAATAAATTTGAACTCGTGCATGGAGCAATTATTTAGACATATAAACATGCCCAAGAAGGTTGGGAGTCAATAGGAGAAATATAAATGACACTTCCTTCACAAAGTGCCATTTAGGGCAGAATAGAGAAAGGAATATAGGGAATTATTTTTGAACTGGCCAAGGCAATGTTTGGGCATATTTGAGCTATATATGACCCAAAGGAACTATGAGAGTTATTTGTGGATTTTTGGATGGAAAGAAATATAGGTTGCTTCACAACCTAGGGCAGATAGGGTTATTCCTTTAATGAAAAAGGAATTTTCCTAGAAAAAGATTTTAGGGTTTGGTCAAGGAGTGAAGTGACATGATCTTGGTAAGGTTTTGGGAGTGATGGGCCACTTGGGAGGAGGAAATGAGGATGATTTCCCAGGTGGCAAGGCCACTGAACCACTCCTAAAAGAAAAACAGAGCAAAAACCAAATAAATCCAAAGAAAAAGAAAAGGGCCAAAATCCACGCTGTTACAAACCTTCCCCCCTTAAAGAAAATTCGTCCTCGAGATTTGGTTGCTCAGGGAACAAGTATGACTTGAGGACACCGCCTCCAACTTGGGTATCCTTTTTCCTTTATTTATTGTTCCCCCAAGAATTTCAGATGATCAACTTACCTTGATCTAGGGTGGTTTGCTTCACCTTTCCCAAATTCTTTCAGGTCTTTGCTCACATACCAAATCCTTTTGTGGATGCAAGTTTTCTCATATCTGCGGTGATATCCAATGGATCTGAGCATAGATTTTCTTTTGATCATGAAAACATTTTTGCTTCTGTCATGTGGTTGCTTCAAATAAATGCAGGCCTTCTGGTTTTCGGAAAGGCTCAGAATTATCATGTCCATCCTCTGATGGGATCTGACTGCTCACAGGTGGCACTAATTTATCTTGATTTATTTCTTTGGCTCCAGCATGAAACATGTACCAAAGATTTGACTGCCTTCTGACGTGAGCAATATAATGGAATATGGATTTATAGTTGTGTCATACCTCAAATATTTACATCTTGAAATTGGCCCGACAGGGGCTGACGGATAAATGCTTTTCCTGACAGACTAACCATGTACTTGATTCCGTTGGTGAGTACACCGGGACTGAGATGATTGCTCGTCTTTTGATTGTTCTCGTGTGGTCGATATACCCATCTGTGGTAATAGGCTGTGATATGCTTTAACACTGCTGCTAAGGTCAGACTGCCGAGGTTGCAAAGGAATCTTGGTTCTGACAGAACAGACTTAAATATTCCACCCTAACCATGTCAAGCGGGTTGGCAGGATATGAAAATCATTGTAAATAGAGTAGGCCCTTGAAAGTATGCCTTGGTGGATCCATATGGAATTATGGCCTCCAACTGATTTGGGTATCCGGACCCTGATGGTCGTGCAAAAATCATCATGCTTTGCTGCCAGTCTCGTCCTTTTTACGGTCATGATGTTCTTGGTTAGGATACCTTACTGAAACAACTTGGCCACACATGCCCTTGATTCTTCGTATGACCATGGATGTGATTAATATTTTTGACATTATTCCTCCTTGTTTTCTGACCTGAGTCCGCACACATATGACATATATCCGGGGTTTGTAGTTGTACAGAGCTCATTGCTGAGGCCAATCATACAAGAAAGTGACAAGGAATAATAATCTTGATGACCACTGTCAAGACTGTGGATTTTGTGATGTCATGTCCAAATATTATCGCCACTTGCATCACATGAGATGTATTTTTGTTTATTTTCATTTTCCTGACTGGGGAGGTTGTGGGATCCTTACTTTTGTTAGGTATATCTGTTGGATCTTTGCTGCATCTCGTATGAGTTAATGATATGACTCGGGATGCATGCTCACCGCATATAAGAAGGATATGCACCGATCACTTGATCCTTGCGGTAGGCGTATGTTTTGACTGAATTTTTACCTCTGATGAAATTATAGCAAGTCTGGTTCTTGAACTGTACTGCCATACATTTGCAACTCATCATATAATCTCTGAGGACGGTGCAATATTATGGTACTGACGCAGACTGAATGGCTTACGAGAGAAGCCATCCGAGTAGCTTGCTGAGGAATACTTGTTAACTTCTGCTCAAATCTTTTGCTTGGGTATCGTGCAGAAGAAGGCTCTATAGCTTACACCGAAGCTTGGTCTGATTATTGTGCTGGAGAAGCCTGAGTTCCGTACGTGAGAAACTTCTCCTCGGGTTTGCTTGTTGATAAAAATCATTTCCATCTATCAGAAACCTTTACCGAGGTATCTTGCTGAGAAAGACTGGGTATCGTGGGCCGGAAATGGTTCACATATCATGCTTTGGAAAATTGAGGAGCCTTGCATCATAAATTCTTCGGATAGCGTGTGGAAGAAGACTGAGTTTCTTATATCCAAAACTTCATACTGATATGCAGACTGAAATCCATACACATGCCCTTAATATTCTGAGCTGATTATTTGGATGAGAAAAATGGTTTGACTGTCTTTCTTGAGCATACCACATTCTGACTTTATTTCAGATGATAACATATTTCAAGCATCATGCATTGCTAAGCCAAAATTTTGTATATGATCCATACCTCTGTCTGAAAACATACCGTTGGTCTTGTACCTAACTTGTGTTTCTGCTGGCTAGATCATAACTGCTGTGAGGATTTTGCACTGACGGGGACTCGATGCTGATAATCAATCCAACACAGTATTGGTATTCTGAACAAATATTAATGCTATAATGTAGTTGACGGGGTAGACAATAATGTCTAACTGAGCTTCTTCCAAATTTTTCAAATCCTTATTGCTTCTTTGAGTCTGGTGCCGATGGATGAGCAACTCTTTATAGGGGGAAATAATGTAACACCGGGGCCCAAAAAGAAAGAAGCAAAAGAACACTCAACTAAACAAAAGCACACAACAACAATCAATTCACACGCAATCAATGTCACACATTACTGCTAGTCACACAATATGCATGCCTACTTAAGCACGCAAATCTCGTGGAATCTCCGGTTCTATGATCTGGCATGCTGTGACGGTGTGCACGAGGACGAATAAATGTGTGGAAGAATTGGTGTAAACAGCGCTACACCAAGTGCTAGCTTAGCCAGGTGGTGACCTGAACTAGCTCGGAGGCGAGGACGTACTCGGTAATCATGTAGTCCGGGAGATCATGGATCACTTCAACGTTCGAGAGCAGTGGAGAATGCTGGTGGAACACGCTGCACTGAAGAAGGCTAGGGATGCTTGGAGAAACTGGAAGCACGTGTTGTACAAGAAGTACTTGAGTGAAGGCAAGGACCCAATCCCTGCATACCCCAAAATTACAAAGGCAGACTGGGCAGAATTCAAAAGGGTCAGTGATAACCCACAAGTATACGGGATAGTTGTAGCCTCTTTCGATAAGTAAGAGTGTCGAACCCAACGAGGAGCTAAAGGTGGAACAAATACTCTCTCAAGTCCTATCGGCCACTGATACGACTCTACGCATGCTTGACGTTCGCTTTACCTAGAACAAATATGAAACTAGAAGTACTTTGTAGGTGTTGTTGGATAAGTTTGCAAGATAATAAAGAACACGTAAATAAAAACTAGGGTCTGTTTAGATAAAGAAGCAATAAAGTAAATATAGCGAGTGTGGAAAAGTGGTGGTAGGAGTTGTGAAATTATCCCTAGGCAATTGACTATGTTACTAGAATGGTAATCACTATTGCAATTCTATTTGAGGGAGAGGGATAAGCTAAGATACTTTCTCTACTTGGATCATATGCACTTATGATTGGAACTCTAGCAAGCATCCACAACTACTAAAAATTCATTAAGGTAAACCCCAACCATAGCATTAAAGTATCAAGTCCCCTTTATCCCATACGCAACAATCCCCTTACTCGGGTTTGTGTTTAAGTCACTCATGCAACCCACTATAAGCGAATCATAAATGCATTGCAACACCCTACAGCGGGAATCCCTCACGCTTGCGCGACACGGAGGGCACCATAGGACAACACCAATAATAAAACATGCAACTCAAACCAATCATAGCAATTCATCAATCACCGATACGACAATGGAAATCTACCCAGACATCATAGGATGGCAACACATTTTAGGATAATAATATGAAGCATAAAGCACCATGTTCAAGTAGAGGGTACAACAGGTTGCGGGAGAGTGCACCGCTGAATATAGATGGGGGAAGGTGATGGAGATATTGGTGAAGATGATGGAGGTGTTGGTGTAGATCACGGTGATGATGATAGCCCCCGGCAGCGCTCCGGCGCCACCAGAAGCAAGGGGGAGAGGGCCCCCCTTCTTCTTCTTCTTCCTTGTCCTCCTCCCTAGATGGGAGAAGGGTTTACCCTCTGGTCCTTGGCTCCCATGGCGTGGGAGGGGCGATAGCCCCTCCGAGATTGGATCTATATCTCTGTTCCTGTGTTCCTAGATTCTGCCCCTTCACCGTTTCTTTTATATCTAGAGATCCGTAACTCCAATTGGGGTGAATCTTTCGCCCAGATTTTTCTCATAAAATTAGCTTTCTTGCAGCAAAACAAGAGTGTCAACCTCCTTACGGGTGGCCCACGAGAGTGCCAGGCGCGCCCAGGGGGGAGGGCGCGCCCCCCTATCTCGTGGCCACCTCGGACACCGTTTCGCATTGATTCTTCCTCCGGAAAATCCCAAATATTCCAACATAACTCTCCGTCCGTTTTTATCCCGTTTGGATTCCGTTTGATATTGGGTTTCCGCGGAACATAAAACATGCAACAAACAGGAACTGGCACTGGGCACTGGATCAATATGTTAGTCCCAAAAATAGTATAAAAAGTTGCCAAAAGTATATGAAAGTTGAATAATATTGGCATGGAACAATCAAAAATTATAGATATGACGGAGACGTATCAGCATCCCCAATCTTAATTCCTGCTCGTCCTCGAGTAGGTAAATGATAAAAAAGATAATTTTTGATGTGGAATGCTACCTAGTATAATCTTGATCATGTAATCTAATCATGGCATGAATATTAAGACACGAGTGATTCAAGGCAATAGTCTATCATTTGAAATATAAACAATCATGTCTTTCAAAATATAATGCTTCCAAACCGTTATCCCTACAAAATCATATAGTCTTGTATGCTCCCTTTTCTTAACACAAGGTACCCCTCATGCCTATCCCGGTGTCAGCCAAGTAATTGTTTCATACTTTAGTACTCTCAAACTTTTTCAACCTTCATGCAATACATGAGCGTGAGCCATGGATATAGCACTATGGGTGGAATAGAACATGATGGTGGAGGTTATGTGGAGAAGACAAAAAGGAAGAAAGTCTCTCATCGACACGGCTAATCAACGGGCTATGGAGATGCCCATCAATTGATGTAAATGCGAGGAGTAGGGATTGCCATGCAACGGATGCACTAAGAGCTATAAGTGTATGAAAGCTCAAACTGAAAACTAAGTGGGTGTGCATCCAACTTGCTTGCTCATGAAGACCTAGGGCATTTGAGGAAGCCCATCGTTGGAATATACAAGCCAAGTTCTATAATGAAAATTCCCACTAGTATATGAAAGTGACAACATAGGAGACTCTCTATATGAAGAACATGGTGCTACTTTGAAGCACAAGTGTGGAAACAGGATAGTAACATTGCCCCCTTTTTTTTCTTTTTCTTTTTCTTCTTTTTTCGGTGGGCTTCTTTGGCCCCCTTTTTTTATTTAGGCTTCTTTGGCCTTTCCTTTTTTTTCTTTTTCTTTTTCTTTTTCTTTTTTCTATTTTTTTCATGGGGCAATGCTCTATAATGATGATCATCACACTTTTATTTACTTACAACTCAATATTACAACTCGATACTGGAACAAATATATGACTCTATATGAATGCTTCCGGCGGTGTACCGGGATGTGCAATGATCTAGCGTAGCAATGACATCAAAAAACGGACAAGCCATGAAAACATCATGCTAGCTATCTTACGATCATGCAAAGCAATATGACAATGAATGCTCATGTCATGAATATGATGATGATAGAAGTTGCATGGCAATATATCTCGGAATGGCTATGGAAATGCCATGATAGGTAGGTATGGTGGCTGTTTTGAGGAAGATATAAGGAGGCTTATGTGTGATAGAGCGTATCGTATCATGGGGTTTGGATGCATCGGCGAAGTTTGCACCAACTCTCAAGGTGAGAAAGGGCAATGCCCGATACCGAAGAGGCTAGCAATGATGGAAAGGTAAAAGTGCGTATAATCCATGGACTCAACATTAGTCATAAAGAACTCACATACTTATTGAAAAAAATCATTAGCCCTTGAAACAAAGTACTACACGCATGCTCCTAGGGGAGAGGTTGGTAGGAGTTAACCATCTTGCGCCCCCGACCTTCACGCAAAGATAAACAATCAAAATACAATGCGCGCCAATTTGGTTAGATAGTTGGTAGAACATACGTGTAAGCTTCGGGAATCACAAACCTTAACACCAATATCCTTACTAAACACAACCATCTACTAGTACCTCCCACATATTATCATGTCTATATCGCAAAACTATTGCAAGGAATCAGACTTATCATATTTAGTGATCCACAAGTGTATGTAGGATTTTATGACTAACCATGTGAATGACCAATTCCTTTCATATCTCTAAATAGATATAAGTGAAGCAAGAGAGTTTAATTATTTCTACCAAAGATATGGCCACGCAATAAGTGAAGCACATGAAGCATTCCATAAAGCCATACTCAAAAGATTTAAGTGAGGTGCAATGAGCATTCTATAAATCAACCAAGGACTATATCATACCAGCATGGTGCATAAAACAAAAGTGAAAACTAAATGCAAAAGACACTCCAAGGCTTGCACATATCGCATGAACGAAACGAATCCGAAAACATACCGATACTTGTTGAAGAAAGAGGGGATGCCTTCCGGGGCATCCCCACGCTTAGACGCTTGAGTCTCCTTGAATATTTACTTGGGGTGCCCTGGGAATCCCCAAGCTTGAGCTCTTGCCTCTCTTCCTTTTCCTCATATCGAGACCTCCTCGATTAGACACTTCATCCACACAAAACTTCAATAGAAAACTCGGTAAGATCCGTTAGTATAATAAAGCAAATCACTACTCTAAGTACTGTAGCAAACCAATTCATATTTTTTTTTTGCATTGTGTATACTGTAATATAGCTTTTCCATGGCTTAATCCACTGATAGAAATTGACAGATTCATCAAAACAAGCAAACTATGCATCAAAAACAGAATCTGTCAAAAACAGAACGGTCTGTAGCAATCTGAACATTCACCATACTTCTGGTACCCCAACAATTCTACAAAAATTAGGAAACAAAAACAATTTGTACAGAAAGACAGTGCAAAAGGAATCAGAACCAATTGACGTTCCAGCAAAAAACGTAAAATCGCGCACTACAGCCAAAGTTTCTGTCCTGCACCGTACAAACCGACAAGCATTGTAAACAACCTAAGGCCAAACCTTGGCACATTATTTTTATAATACAATGGAATTGTACAAGGGGATAATTATTTTTGATGAAAATTTTCTGTAATTAAGATTCATAAAGTTTCTGTGAGCATGAACATAGTTCAAGGAACTCTCCCACTTCAACAATGCTTGTCTTTCTCACTTTCACTTTCCTTTTTGAAAAGTTTTTAGGTTCCCCTCTTTATTTTTTTGTTTTTAAACTATATAAAAGCACTCAGCAGAAATAAATGACTCTCTAAAACTTCTGGGTTGTCTCCCTGGCAGCGCTTTCTTTAAAGACATTAAGCTAGGCATATAGTGCTCAAGTAATGGATCCACCCGGATCCCAAGGTATATCAAAGCCAATTTTAATTAACAATGATTTGTAATTTAGTAGTGAGCACAAAGTAACATGTATCATGTAACAATGAAGTCTAACTCTCTTCCTATGCATCGGCATGTCATAAAAGAACAATTCATGCACACATAGTAAAGGCCAATGCATAGTATAAGCAGTTTCTTGCAATTTTATCATATTGGAAACATAGAGAGGTGGAGATGTAGTTACTCTCTCATAATAATTGCAAGTAGGAGCAGCAAGCACATGCATATTATATTCATCAAAATTATCATGTGCAACGGTAAAAGGCAACCCATCAATATAATCCTTAATAAGCACAAACTTCTACGATATAGTGTAGTTGGGAGAATTCAAAAGGATAATAAGACTATCATGAGTGGGTGCAATAGAAAAAATTTCATGTTTAACATAAGGAACTATAGCAAGTTTATCTCCATAAGAATAATTCATATTGGCATCTTGGGCACAAGCATAGCAAGCATAATCAAAAAGGGATATTTCAAGAGAATCAACGGGATCGTAGCATTCATCATAGCAATCATCCTTCGGTAAGCATGAAGGGGAATTAAACAATGTATGAGTTGAAGAGTTACTCTCATTAGAAGGTGGGAACGGGTGATCAATCTGCTATTCCTCATTTTGTTCTTTGCTCTCCTCATCATCTTTTTCATCCAATGAGTTCACAGTTTCGTCAATTTCTTCTTCCATAGCTTCCTGCAAAATATTAGTCTCTTCTTGGACAGCGGAGAATTTCTCAATATATAGTTTAACATAGGCATTAGAAGCATAATTATCATAACAATATTCAAGTATGGAAAAATTTTCAGATTTGTAGAGAGTATCATCATACTTTTCAATCAAAGAAGCAATTTCATAAGCACCCTTAAAAGCAACAAATTCTTCAATTTGTTGAACATCATAGTAATTATAAACACCCTTAGCATATGAAGATACGATTCATTTATCAATAAACTCACATTGGTAGGGAAGGTGTTTCTTAGGGTTTTCAGAACAACAAGTAATATAATATATTTCACATAAATTCCAAGCATAGCATTGCAAACCATGAATTTGATCCAGTAAAAGTTTCCCTTTTTCAGATATACGGTGTCGCACATAACAAGCATGCTCATCTAAAGATTTTCCCTCAACTAAGCTAGTTGGGGTTTCAGCACGAGCACAAAGGGATCAAAGATGATCCAAGTAAAAAGCTTCAGTAGTGCGATAGATTTTGAGTGGTTCTTCAACCATTGGTTCAGTAGGTACAACTAATTTTGTTGGTGTTTTGCGTTTCCTACCCATAACTAGAGATAGAAAACAACTAAGAACAACAAATAAAAATTACTTAGTGATAAATCAAACAAGCACACATGAGAATATTCACCCCACGCTATGACTCCCCGGCAATGGCGCCAGAAAAAGGTGTTGATAACCCGCAAGTATACGGGATAGTTGTAGCCTCTTTCGATAAGTAAGAGTGTCGAACCCAATGAGGAGCTAAAGGTGGAACAAATACTCTCTCAAGTCCTATCGTCCACTGATACGACTCTATGCACGCTTGATGTTCGCTTTACTTAGAACAAGCATGAAACTAGAAGTACTTTGTAGGTGTTGTTGGATAAGTTTGCAAGATAATAAAGAACACGTAAATAAAAACTAGGGGCTGTTTAGATAAAGAAGCAATAAATTAAATATAGCGAGTGTGGAAAAGTGGTGGTAGGAGTTGTGAAATTTTCCCTAGGCAATTGACTATGTTACTAGACCGGTAATCACTATTGCAATTCTATTTGAGGGAGAGGCATAAGCTAACATACTTTCTCTACTTGGATCATATGTAGTCCATAGCATTAAAGTATCCGCAACTACTAAAGATACATTAAGGTAAAACGCAACCATAGCATTAAAGTATCAAGTCCCCTTTATCCCATACGCAACAATCCCCTTACTCGAGTTTGTGTTTCAGTGACTCATGCAACCCACTATAAGCGAATCATAAACGCATTGCAACACCCTACAGCGGGAATCCCTCACGTTTGCGCGACACGGAGGGAACCATAGGACAACACCAATAATTAAACATGCAACTCAAACCAATCATAGCAATTCATCAATCACCGATAGAACAATGGAAATCTACCCAGACATCATAGGATGGCCACATCATTGGTTAATAATATGAAGCATAAAGCACCATGTTCAAGTGGAGGGTACAGCGGGTTGCGGGATAGTGGACCGCTGAATATAGATGGGGAATGGTGATGGAGATGTTGGTAAAGATGAAGGAGGTGTTGGTGTAGATCACGGTGATGATGATGGCCCCCGGCAGCGCTCCGGCGCCACCGGAAGCAAGGGGTAGAGGGCCCCCCTTCACCGTTCTTTCTTATGGCAAAAGAAGAGCGTCAACCGCCTTACGGGTGGCCCACGAGAGTTCTAGGCGCGCCCAGGGGGAGGGCACGCCCCCCCTATCTCGTGGCCACCTCGGACACCGTTTCGTGTTGATTCTTCCTACGGAAAATCCCAAATATTCCAAAATAATTCTCCGTCCGTTTTTATCCCGTTTGGATTCCGTTTGATATTGGGTTTCTGTGAAACATAAAACATGCAACAACGAGGAATTGGCACTAGGCACTGGATCAATATGTTATTCCCAAAAAAAGTATAAAAAGTTGTCAAAAGTATATGAAAGTTTAATAATATTGGCATGGAACAATCAAAAATTATAGATACGACGGAGACATATCAGCATCCCCAAGCTTAACTCCTGCTCGTCCTCGAGTAGGTAAATGATAAAAAAGATAATTTTTGATGTGGAATGCTACCTAGTATAATCTTGATCATGTAATCTAATCATGGAAGACACGAGTGATTCAAGGCAATAGACTATCATTTGAAATAAAACAATAATAATTAGGGCATCCCAACAAACAATCATGTCTTTCAAAATATCAATGCCTCCAAAACGTTATCCTTACAAAATCATATAGTCTTGTGTGCTCCCTTTTCTTAACACAAGGTACCCCTCATGCCTATCCCGGTGTCAGCCAAGCAATTGTTTCATACATTAGTATTCTCAAACTTTTTCAACCTTCATGCAATACATGAGCGTGAGCCATGGATATAGCACTATGGGTGGAATAGAATATGATGGTGGAGGTTATGTGGAGAAGACAAAAAGGAAGAAAGTCTCACATCGACGCGGCTAATCAACGCGCTATGGAGATGCCCATCAATTGATGTCAATGCGAGGAGTAGGGATTGCCATGCAACGGATGCACTAAGAGCTATGAGTGTATGAAAGATCAAACTGAAAACTAAGTGGGTGTGCATCCAACTTGCTTGCTCATGAAGACCTAGGGCATTTGAGGAAGCCCATCGTTGGAATATACAAGCCAAGTTCTATAATGAAAATTCAACATTAGTCATAAAGAACTCACATACTTATTGCAAAAATTTATTAGCCCTTGAAACAAAGTACTACACGCATGCTCCTAGGGGGGAGGTTGGTAGGAGTTAACCATCGCGCGCCCCCGACCTTCACGCAAAGATAAACAAT
The DNA here is from genome assembly GCF_002162155.2 of Triticum dicoccoides. Lineage (NCBI taxonomy): Eukaryota > Viridiplantae > Streptophyta > Magnoliopsida > Poales > Poaceae > Triticum > Triticum dicoccoides. The sequence goes on along the minus strand of NC_041393.1, from coordinate 281,740,040 downwards.
CAAAATACAATGCGCGCCAATTTGGTTACATAGTTGGGGAACCGGCCTTTCGTGAAATCAGGGGCGAATGTGCCAGAGACTACTTGCGGGCACGTGCAATGAGGCATGATGACGGAACTTATTACTTTAAAAACTCACAGGACGAAAAACGGTATCAAGTGATGGTAGAGGCTTCCAAGATCCCTAGAAGGTTCTACAGGAACTCAGCGCCATGTGACATTCTGTCCATTGCTCTGGAAACAAAAGAGCCCCCTGGCCGTGCAAGGGGTATAGGTGTTAATGTCCCGCACAAGAGGGCTTTCATACTCAGCAAAGAAGAGAGGCTCATCATGAAAAAAGTGAAGAGTGAAATGAAGAAGAATGAATTGTATGAAGGGTTGAGGAAGGAAATGTATCCGACTGTTCAAAAGGATCTTGAGCAGTCAATCATGATTGGGAAGACTGTAACACTGGAAGATAGCCAGCAGATGGGAGGGGAGGTGGGCATGGAGGATGCTTCTTATTGCGCGACAACACAACACAAGAGTAGCTGTGCATCAGCTGACTCCAGCGACACTGAGACTGCAGCTGCTCGTGATGATGCTATATCTAATCCATATGGAATGGAAGACAGACTGAAGGGTGTGTTTACACATTATGAAGGTACATTAAGATGTGCAACAGCCTGGGTTTGTCCACCCTTCTTGGAATAGGGCCTCTTGTTGGACAATCTGTGTGAAGTGCTACGTGACTGAAGTAAAGCCTGGATTCAATGAATTTGCCCTCAAGAATGTCCTAGGAGACCTTGATGAGCAAAGGACCTTGGGAGAAACACCGTTACATCACATCCAGTGGCCATGAAAGGAAATAGAGTTCATCGATGAGATCCATGAAGCCCCACCAAGAGCAACCAATGCCGCCCCTCAACCGGTGACGCTCTCCTTGCCACAGAAGCTCTCGCGTGCTTCCCCCAAAGAACCTAATACTCGTAACCTGACGGCTGATGCATCAACCTGTGATCAGCCGGGCCAACTTTGTGGCATACATGCCATGTCATCCTCCGACCCAAAGCAACTAGTGGCAAGGCCTACAACTGCCGAAGACGCACCACCGGTTCATATGCCAGCCGCTGAAGCAGGAGGGAGACCCAACTGCAGCACATCCTCAGTCTGAAGCTTGGGAACCGCCTACCAAGTAGTTTGTAGTTCCAGAACCAACTGCTCATCAGTCCTTCGGTCCGCAGTCGCGTGATCAGCATACCAATGCGTCAGCACTTCCTGCTCAGCAAACCAATGCGTTGCCATGGCCTCCTCACCACACCGACAAGTTGGCACCACCTACGCAGAAACTAGACTTAGCTTCAATGCATGGTCATCTGTCCGATGCCTCTGCTCCTACAGTCCAGCAGTCTGTCACAGCAACACCACCAGCTCAGCGGACCGACAATGATAAACCGTCTGCTAAGAAGTCCATCAAAGCTTCACTGTCTACTCGGCAGTCTTCCTTGCAGGCAACAAGACATTCAGCCAGAAATGCTTCAAGTACCAAGAAGGAAGTGGCCAAAAAGCCTACACCCGCGAAGAAGCGCGATGGGAGAGTGAAGAGGATAGAGAATGATTGCCTCTTGCTTAAAGTACTCATCGCCCGGAACCAAATTAACAACAGGTTGTTTGAATCGGGGAGTAATATTATTTCTAATGACATGGATGATGAAGAAGTAGAATTGGTGCTTGCTAAAAGTAAAGCAGACATACTTGAAGTACGCAATTACGTCTATGGCCGGCCCTTTCTTGTTGGCGAATACTTTGATGAGTGCATCTCCAGTTGCCGCAAGTTACATGAATATTGCATGGATCAAATGTCACCAGGTCATCATGGTTTGCTAGTCCACTTCAACGGAGATCATTTCCGACACGATGTTGGTTCATTCGATGTGAGTTTCAAGGACTTACATCTCTTCTTCAACTTCAACGATCTCGATGCCACTCTTGTTAGATGCCTGCTTTTGTATGTACTTAACAAACTCTAATCAACTTCTCCATAGAAGCTGTAAATGATAAACAGTTAACTACATTTTATTCCTCTCAGGGGATTGAACGTGTAGAGAAGAAAAAGGGAGAGTGTGTATTTCATAGATCCTGCATCAGCAAATGGCACAACATTACATGGTAAGGATGAACGGGACTGGGCCGTTAACACGGCCATCCGTTCTTTGAAAACATGTCCCATGAAGAATCATTTCTCTTGTCATATCATGAAAGGTGAGTCAAGTAAACAACCACACATACACTGATTGTGTTTTAGATTTTGATATAATTCATAAGTTCATGACTTTCTTAATATGTAGCGGTCACTGGATATTGGTATTCATTGTTCCAAACAAGAACACAGTTTACTACATCGATTCTCTCAGAGAGTCAACAAACGCTTAGAATCTGACGCATCTTTAGCAATTCATGGATAGGTATTGAATTCTATGATGTTGAAATTAATTTGCATTCATATCTAGTTCAATAATTGTTGTTGTCAAAATTCATCTTCATTTGCAGTGTGCTCGCATTGTGGAAAACTAAACCAGGGAACCAGTTCAAGAGGGAACTACCTCTATAGCACGAGATTGTTTCTCCGGTAACACACTAAAGTCCGTTATTTTTGGAAAATTTATCCAATAGTCTGCAAATACCTTTTCTTACGCTAGTCAAATGTTCAAGCTTCTAAATAAACCTCTTCCTATTTTTCCAAAGAAACAATAATACATCTAACAACGGTTAGGTTGTTCCTAACAGGACAAATACATGACTAATTCTGTACAAAAAATTTCAGTGTCCTCAGCAAGAAGCAGGGACCAACCTTTGTGGACACTATGTTTGCAGACACATGATCTCCATCTGCAAATCCGCTGATAGTTGTGATGATCCTTGCGAATTAGTACTAGTAAGTCTATCTTAATTAATATCTTCTATTCCACTCATATGGCACATTCTGATCTTAAAAATATTGCAGCTCATCTTAGAACCGAGGACCCCTGAACCGCTCCCGGCTGGTGAATTGCTGATGGTTTGGAGATTTATCAACGACTTCTCCCTGAATCACGACATCAATCCCACTGGTGATAATGAAGATTTCAGCATGTGTTGTCCTGAAACATTGAGTAAGAGTTAGTCGCTAAACATATACGCATGGATCCATTGTTTTCCATCTGATGAGGTCTTCATACTCCGTACACTACGATTAATTATGTAATGCATATATGTGTGGACAAATCATTGGAATTTAGCTACCATATGTTCAATTACAATTGTTGCGAAATCTGATGAATGTTCTTCCTATGGACACTATTTGTTCAAATAATATTGTGGCGAATTTGCTTTTTGCGTGTCAATTCAAAATGGGATATTCTTGTTCATTTGTTCAATTGAATATTGTGGCTAATTTTCTTTATGCGTGCCGATTCAAAATGGGGTATTTTTGTTTTAACCTGGCAATTGCTCCGCACACGGTTCAACTAAATGAGTGTGTGCAATCCACATCGGAAAGCGTATGTCAATCGTAGCAGAATAGTCGGTGATACACAGTAGATCGCAAATGATTTGCAGCGCTACTACGTGTGCGTAGGCTCTCCGGAACCGTTTGTGATATCAAGTTATTGCACACGAGAACTCGGAGTAAACTGTGCCCAATGTAAAATACAATCCCAGTCATAATTTTTTCAAGGAACGTGTGGGATTGCAAACGAAAATCACATGTCACTCTAGCCGGAACCGTAAGTGATACACAACAAATCACAAACGGTGTGCAGCACTTGTATGTGTGCGAAGGGGCTCCTGAACCGTTAGTGATAGAACCTTATCGCAGACGGTAAATGTTGGGAGAACGTGTGTGATGGAGTCTTGCATGGCAGATGGGTTCCGCAGAAAACTTGTGTGTGATAGGGCACATATCGCACACAGTTCATATGTTGGCCCGTGTGCCTTACATACTGTTTGCCAAATGGTTCATTACGACACACTGTTTGGTTTCAGTCCATCATTAGGAACGTTTAATCACCAATCCTACACGTGCGAAAGAATTTAGTGTGTGCTACATCGCACATGATTACATTTTGCAAGGCCTCTGGATCATGGCTCCATATCCCCGACGGTTTCTGGGTCGTTCGGGAAGGACCCCCTATCGCCCACACTCACTTGGCGACGGTTCCAAATGTCGTCGCGGAAAGGGGTTTAAAACCGTTTCTATAGCACCGACGCGTACCAGATTCCACCGAATAAATCAACTAGCATCAACTACAAGGAGTAATCAACACTACTAACAACCCACAGGTACCAATCTGAGGTTTTGAGACAAAGATCGGATACAAGACATAAACTAGGGTTTGAGAGGAGATGGTGCTGGTGAAGATGTTGATGGAGATTGACCCACTCCCGATGAGAGTATCGATGGTGATGACGATGGAGACGATTTTCCCCTCCCGGAGGGATGTTTCCCTGTCACATCCCTAGCCTAGCTATGCACTTTGACTAGCTTGGTTGTTGCATCATGTCTAAATTTATTTGAAAGTTGAAATGGGGATTCCTCAAACCCTAGCACCAGACCAAATCAACTAGGTTCAAATAAAAATATCCTCAATGAACCCAAAATACGCTTCAGAAAAGTTCATCATTTTTGGATTGGTTTAAAACCTTTGCCAAAAATGGTGCACATATTTCTAGGTCCATTTTGGATTTTCAAATTAATTCATAAAGTATTTGAATTTGGGCATTTAAATGCTATAAATAATCTAAATGCTCAAATAATTCTAAAACTAAATGAGGGTTGTTTCATATATTTCAGATGGTGCCCACAATTATTTTTAGGATTTTTAGAAATGCTCTGGTATTTTTAATAAAGCCCAAACAACTACAGAAAAATAGAAAACAGAAAGAGATAAAAAGGAGAGAGAGAGAGAGGAAACTACCTGGGCCACTTACCTGCAGCCCACCTAGCCGACCGTTACTGTGCAGCCCAGCAGCCCACCTCCCTTGCCAGTTGCCTTCCTCCTCTCGCCAGAAGGCAGAGGGGAAGCAACGCACGGCGCTCGCGCGCTGGCATGCAGCTGCCTGCCTGTCCTCCTTCGCCAGCGCAACAACATAGACGCACTCCGCGTGGCCTCCTGGATCCTGCTGACCCCCTTGCTCACTCTTCGTCCCGATCCCTCGCTCTCTCTCGCTCACGGCCGAAGCGGCCATGGCCACACCTCCGTGAAGCTCGTCGCTGCTACATCTCGAGCTTGTGTTGGTTTTCCTCGAAGAGGAGAGGGTGATGCAGCGATAGTAGCATAAGTATTTCCCTCAGTTTTTGAGAACCAAATAGATGCAAAAAGTAAAGATGAAAATAAAAGTAGATTGAAAGCAAATATGATAAGAGATAGACCCGGGGGCCTTAGGTTTCACTAGTGGCTTCTCTCAAGATAGCATAAGTATTACGGTGGGTGAACAAATTACTGTCGAGCAATTGATAGAAAAGCGCATAGTTATGAGATTATCTAGGCATGATCATGTATATAGGCATCATGTCCATAACAAGTAGACCAACTCCTGCCCGCATCTACTACTATTACTCCACACATCAACCGACTCCTGCCTGCATCTAGAGTATTAAGTTCATAAGAACAGAGTAACGCATTAAGCAAGATGACATGATGTAGAGGGATAAACTCAAGCAATATGATATAAACCCCATCTTGTTATCCTCGATGGCAACAATACAATACGTACCTTGCAACCCTTTCTGTCACTGGGTAAGTACACCGCAAGATTGAACCCAAAGCTAAGCACTTCTCCCATGGCAAGAAAGATCAATCTAGTAGGCCAAACCAAACTGATAACTCGAAGAGACTTGCAAAGATAACTCAATCATACATAAAAGAATTCAGAGAAGATACAAATATTATTCATAGATAAACTTGATCATAAACCCACAATTCAATGGATCTCGACAAACACACCGCAAAAAGATTTTACATCGAATAGATCTCCACAAGAGAGGGGGAGAACATTGTATTGAGATCCAAAAAGAGAGAAGAAAACATCTAGCTAATAACTATGGACACGTAGGTCTGTGGTAAACTACTCACAACTCATCGGTGGGGCAAGGATGTTGATGTAGAAGCCCTCCATGGTCGATTCCCCCACCGGCAGAGTGCCGATGAAGGCTCCAAAATGAGATCTCGCGGATACAGAAGGTTACGGCGGTGGAAATTGTGTTTCGTGGTTCTCCTGGATGTTTTCGGGGTACGCGGGTATATATAGGAGGAAGAAGTACGTCGGTGGCCGCTCGAGGGGCCCACGAGATAGGGGGTGCGCCCTATAGGGGGGCGCGGCCTCCTATCTCGTGGCTTCCTCGGCTGCTTCTTGACTTGCACTCCAAGTCCTCTGGATCACGTTCGTTCCAAAAATCATGCTCCCAAAGGTTTCATTCCGTTTGGACTCCGTTTGATATTCCTTTTCTTCGAAATACTGAAATAGGCACAAAAAAACAACAATATGGGCTGGGCCTCCGGTTAGTAGGTTAGTCCCAAAAATGATATAAATGTGTAAAATAAAGCCCATAAACATCCAAAAGGGGTAATATAATAGCATGGAACAATAAAAAATTATAGATACGTTGGAGACGTATCAAGCATCCCCAAGCTTAATTCCTGCTCGTCCTCGAGTAGGTAAATGATAAAAAGAGAATTTTTGATGTGGAATGCTACCTAGCATAATTCTCAATGTAATTTTCTTTATTGTGGCATGAATGTTCAGATCCAAATGATTCAAAATAAAAGTTCATATTGATAAAAGAAATAGTAACACTTCAAGCATACTAATCAAAGTAATCATGTCTTCTGAAAATAACATGGCAAAAGAAAGTTCATCCCTACAAAATCATATAGTTAGGCTATGCTTCATTTTCGTCACACAAAGATGTTCAAAACTTCTATACCCTCGATGACAAGCCAAGCAATTGTTTCATACTTAAATAATCTCAAACTTTTTCAACCTTCACGTAATACATGACCGTGAGCCATGGATATAGCACTATGGGTGGAATAGAATATGATGATGGGGATTGTGTGAAGAAGACAAAGAAAAGTCTCACATTGACGAGGATAATCAATGGGCTATGGAGATGCCCATCAATTGATGTGAACATGAGGAGTAGGGATTTCCATGCAACGGATGCACTAGAGCTATAAATGAATGTTCAACAAAAGAAAACTAGTGGGTGTGCATCCAACTTGCTTACTCACGAAGACCTATGGCATTTGAGGAAGCCCATCGTAGGAATATACAAGCCAAGTTCTATAATGAAAAATTCCCACTAGTATGAAAAAGACAACTTATGAGACTCATTATATGAAAAACATGGTGCTACATTGAAGCACAATATATGAGACTCACTACATGAAGAACAAGGTGCTACTTTGAAGCACAAGTGTGGAAAAAGAGATAGTAACATTGCCCTTTTTATTTATTTATTTATTTTCGTTTTTTCCTTTTTTTTCTTTTCCTTTTTTTGGGCCTTTCTTTTATTTATTTTTGGCCTTTCTTCTTTTTTTTTCTTTTTGGGCAATGGTCTAATAATGATGATCATCACACCTGTATCGATTACAACATATGAATTACAACTCGAAACAAGAACAAGATATGATTCTATATGAATGCCTCCGGCGGTGTACCGGGATGGTGCAATGAATCAAGAGTGACATGTATGAAAAATAATGCATGGTGGCTTTGCCACAAATACGATGTCAACTACATGATCATGCAATGGCAATACGACAAACGTAAAGTATGTCATGACGATGATGAACGGAACGGTGGAAAGTTGCATGGCAATATATCTCGGAATGGCTATGGAAATGCTATAATAGGTAGGTATGGTGGCTGTTTTGAGGAAGATATAAGGAGGCTTATGTGTGATAGAGCGTATCGTATCACGGGGTTTGGATGCACCGGCGAAGTTTGCACCAACTCTCAAGGTGAGAAAAGGGAATGCACGGTTCTGAAGAGGCTAGCAAAGGCGGAAAGGTAAAAGTGCGTATAATCCATGGACTCAACATTAGTCAAAAGAACTCATATACTTATTGCAAAAATTTAGAAGTCATCAAAAATCAAGTACTACGCGCATGCTCCTAGGGGGATAGATTGGTAGGAAAAGACCATCGCTTGTCCCAGACCGCCACTCATAAGGATGCACAAGCCAGGTACACTTCATGTTTCAAATTTGTTACACAACTTTAACCATACGTGCATGCTACAGGACTTGCTAAGTTCAACACAAGAATTCTTTAAATTCATAATCACCCAACTAGCATGACTTTAATATCACTACCTCCATATCTCAAAACAATTATCAAGTATCAAATTGATCATAACATCCAATTCACTTCCTATGATAGTTTTTATTATACCCAACTTGGATGCCTATCATTCTAGGACCAATTTTATAAGCATAGAAAATACCATGCTGTTCTAAAATACTATCAAAATAATATAAGTGAAGCATGAGATACTAGAAATTTCTTCAAAATTAAGACACCACCGTGCTCTAAAAGATATAAGTGAAGCACTAGAGCAAAAACTATCAAGCTCAAAAGATATAAGTGAAGCACATAGAGTATTCTAGCAATTTCTAATCAAATAGGCTTCTCCCAAAAGGTGTGTACAGAAAATATGATTGTTGTAAACTAAAAAACAAAGACTAATATAATACACGACGCTCCAAGCAAAACACATATCATGTGGCGAATAAAAATATAGCTCCAAGTGAAGTTAACAATGAACAAAGACAAAAGAGGGATGCCTTCCCGGGGCATCCCCAAGCTTAGGCTTTTGGCTATTCTTGAAATATCTTGGGGTGCCTTGGGAATCTCCAAGCTTAGGCTCTTGCCATCCTTTATTCCATAGTCCATAAAAGCTTTACCCAAAACTTGAAAACTTCACAACATAAAACTCAACAGGAAATCTTATAAGCTCCGTTAGTGAAAGAAAACAAAACCACCACATAAGGTACTGCAATGAACTCATTCTTTATTTAATTTGTTGTTAAACCTACTGTATTACAACTTCCTTATGGTTTATAAACTATTTTACTAGCCATAGATGCATTGAAATAAGCAAACAACACACGAAAAACAGAATCTGTCAAAAACAGAACAGTCTGTAGCAATCGGTAACTAACACAAACTTATGGAACTCTAAAAATACTACCAAAATAGGAAGTCCTATAAAATTTGTTTATTGAACATCAGCAAAAAGAACCAACGCAAAAGCACGTTCCTGTGATTTAACAAAATTATATTCGTGCGTGCACAGTTTCTGTTTTTCAGCAGAATCAAATCATCTATCATCATAGGTTATCCTATAGGTTCTACTTGGCACAAACACTAATTAAAAGATAAAAAACATCTAAACAGAAGATAGATGCAAGATTTATTACTAAGCAGGAGCAAAAACAAAAACATAAATAAAATTGGGTTGCCTCCCAATTAGCGCTATCGTTTAACGCCCCTAGCTAGGCATAAAAGCAAGGATAGATCTAACGGGTCCCATCTTTGGTATTAAATTCATAAGTAGCACGCATGATAGATTCATAAGGTAATTTGACTTTCTTTCTTGTAAAGTGCTCCATGCCTTTCTTTAATGGAAATCGGAATCTAATATTCCCTTCCTTCATATCAATAATCGCACTAATCATTCTAAGGAAAGGTCTACCAAGAATAATAGGGCAAGAAAGATTGCAATCTATATCAAGAACAATAAAATCTACGGGCACCAAATTTCTATTTGCAATAATTAGAACATCATTGATCCTTCCCATAGGCTTTTTAATGGTGGAATCCGCAAGGTGCAAATTTAAAGAGCAATCATCAAGATCATGGAAACCTAGAATATCACATAAAGTTTTCGGAATCGTGGAAACACTAGCACCCAAATCACACAAAGCAAAACACTCATAATCTTTAATTCTAATATTTATAGTAGGTTCCCACTCATCATTAAGTTTTATAGGTATAGAAACTTCCAAATTAAGTTTTTCATCATAAGATTGCATCAAGGCGTCAATAATATGTTTGGTAAAAGCTTTGTTTTGACTATAAGCATGAGGAGAATTAACAACGGATTGCAACAAGGAAATACAACCTTTTAAAGAACAATTATCATAATCAAATTCCTTGAAATCCGAGATAGTAGGTTCAATATTATTAGAAGTTGAGGATTCTCCAATCTCACTTTTACCAATTTTAGCATCAAGATCTAAAGACTCTGAATTCTTGGGACGCCTTCTAGACAAAGTTGATTCATCATCAGTCCCATAATAATCAAAATTCATATTGCAAAACATAGATCTAATAGGAGACACATCAATGACTTTAAGATCCTCATCATTATTTTCATGGAAACTAGAAGAACACGCTTTTATAAAGCTATCTTTTTTAGCACGCAATCTAGCGGTTCTTTCCTTGCACTCGTCAATGGAAATTCTCATTACTTTGAGAGACTCATTGATATCATGCTTAGGAGGATAAGATCTAAGTTTAAGAGAATCAACATCAAGCGAAAGTCTATCAACGTTCCTAGCCAAATCAGCAACTTTGAGCAATTTTTCTTCAAGCAAAGCATTAAAATTCTTTTCAGAAATCATAAATTCTTTCACACTATTCTCAAAATCAGAGGGCGTCTTATTAAAATTACCATAAGAATTATTGTAGGAATTTCCATAATTATTAGAGGAATTACTAGGGAACGGTCTGGCATTAAAGTTTCCTCTATAAGCATTGTTTCCAAAACTATTCCTACCAACAAAATTCACATCGATAGATTCATTATTATTCTCAATCAAAGAAGACAAAGGCATATCATTGGGATCAAGAGGAGTATTTTTAGTAGCAAACATCTTCATAAGTTCATCCATCTTTCCACTCAAAACATTGATTTCTTCTATAGCATGCACTTTTTTACTAGAGGATCTTTCGTTGTGCCATTGAGAATAATTAGCCATAATATTATAAAGAAGTTTTGTAGCATCTCCTAATGTGATTTCCATAAACGTGCCTCCAGCGGCCGAATCTCAGAGATTTCTAGAAGCAAAGTTCAAGCCGGCATAAAATTTTTGTATGATCATCCATAAATTCAAACCATGAGTAGGGCAATTGTGAAGCATCAATTTCATTGTTTCCCAAGATTGGGCAACATGCTCATGATCAACTTGTTTAAAATTCATAATATCGTTCCTAAGAGTGATAATCTTAGCGGGAGGAAAATACTTAGAGATAAAAGCATCTTTGCACTTGTTCCAAGAATTAATACTATTTTTAGGCAAAGACGAAAACTAAACTTTAGCACGATCTCTAAGTGAAAACGGAAATAACTTCAATTTGACAATATTGTTATCCGTATCTTTATTCTTTTGCATATCACACAAATCAACAAAATTCTTTAGATGAGTAGCGGCATCTTCACTAGGAAGGTCGGCGAATTGATCTTTCATAATAAGATTCAGCAAAGCAGTATTGATTTCACAAGACTCAACATCACTAAGAGGAGCAATGGGAGTACTAAGGAAATCATTATTATTGGTATTCTAGAAATCACACGATTTGGTATTATCTTGCGCCATGGCAACAAGTAATCCAACACACAGGCAAACAGAAAAACGGCAAGCGAAAAAAAGAGGAGGAGATTGGGAAAGAGAGGGCGAATAAAACGGCAAGGGCGAAGTGGGAGAGAGGAAAACGAGAGGCAAATGGCAAATAATGTAAATGCGAGGGAGATGGGTTTGTGATGGGTACTTCGTATGTCTTGACTTGAGCGAAGACCTCCCCGGCAACGGTGCCAGAAATCCTTCTTGCTACGTCTCGAGCTTGCGTTGGGTTTGCTCGAAGAGGAGAGGGTGATGCAGCAATAGTAGCATAAGTATTTCTCTCAGTTTTTGAGAACCAAGGTATCAATCCAGTAGGAGGCTCCTCAAAAGTCCCACGCACCTACACAAACAAACTGAGAACTCGCAACCAACGCAATAATGGGGTTGTCAATGCCTTCACGGCCACTTGCGAAAGTGAGATCTAATAAAGATAGTAAGATAAGATAAATATTTTTTTGGTATTTTATAAGATAGATGCAAAAAGTAAACATGAAAATAAAAGTAGATTGAAAGCAAATATGATAAGAGATAGACCCGGGGGCCATAGGTTTCACTAGTGGCTTCTCTCAAGATAGCATAAGTATTACGGTGGGTGAACAAATTACTGTGGAGCAATTGATAGAAAAGCGCATAGTTATGAGATTATCTAGGCATGATCATGTATATAGGCATCATGTCCATAACAAGTAGACCGACTCCTGCCTGCATCTACTACTATTACTCCACACATCGACCGACTCCTGCCTGCATCTAGAGTATTTAGTTCATAAGAACAGAGTAACGCATTAAGCATGATGACATGATCTAGAGGGATAAACTCAAGCAATATGACATAAACCCCATCTTGTTATCCTCGATGGCAACAATACAATATGTGCCTTGCAACCCTTTCTGTCACCGGGTAAAGAAACCACAAGATTGAACCCAAAGATCAGCACTTCTCCCATGGCAAGAAAGATCAATCTAGTATGCCAAACCAAACTGATAATTTGAAGAGACTTGCAAAGATAACTCAATCATACATAAAAGAATTCAGAGAAGATTCAAATATTATTCATAGATAAACTTGATCATAAACCCACAATAAATCGAATCTCGACAAACACACCGCAAAAAGAGTTTACATCGAATAGATCTCCACAAGAGAGGGGTAGAACATTGTATTGAGATCCAAAAAGAGAGAAGAAGCCATCTTGCTAATAACTATGGACCCGTAGGTCTGTGGTAAACTACTCACAACTCATTGGAGGGGCAAGGATGTTGATGTAGAAGCCCTCTGTGTTGATTCCCCCTCCAGCAGAGTGCCGGCGAAGGCTCCAAGATGAGATCTCACAGATACAGAAGGTTACAGCGGTGGAAATTGTGTTTTGTGGTGCTCCTGGATGTTTTCGGGTACACAGGTATATATAGGAGGAAGAAGTACGTCGGTGGCCGCCTGAGCGGCCCATGAGACAGGGGGCGCGCCCTACAGGGGGGGCACGGCCTCCTATCTCATGGCTTCCTCGGCTGCTTCTTGACTTGCACTCCAAGTCCTCTGGGTCACGTTCATTCCAAAAATCACGCTCCCGAAGATTTCATTCCGTTTGGACTCCGTTTGATATTCCTTTTCTTGGAAATACTGAAATAGGCAAAAAAAACTGCAATATGGGCTGGGCCTCCGGTTAGTAGGTTAATCCCAAAAATGATATAAATGTGTACAATAAAGCCCATAAACATCCAAAAGGGGTAATATAATAGCATGGAACAATCAAAAATTATAGATACGTTGGAGACGTATCAGTCGCCACAATGCCTCCCTGGCCTTGCGGACTCGTCCAGGAGAACCGCCTCACCGTACTCGTCGTCATCACCGAGCCAAGGAACCGGGGAGCTCTACATCACCGGCGACATCATCTTCTTCCTCCTCGGACCCGTGGATCGCCGCCGTCAAATTCATTGTCGTCCGTGCGTCCCCGCGCCCGCTGACCTTCCCTGCGTAACCCCCGTGAGCTACCTCTTCTCTCCCTCTCTTCTCGTTGCCGTTCGCACGCCCTAGCTAGCTTCACTGCCGAGCCCGTGGGTTCATCACCGCCGGCCATGTCACCGCCGCCGCTGCAACCACTGAAGCTTGCGCCTGAGCGTTGCCCCGAGTTCATCTTGCTCCTAGGAGCCTAACATCACCACCAGCTCCTCCCCACGAGCTCCCTAGTGCCATACCCATTGAGGTCTGACCTCCGGCCACCGCGGATGTGCTCACCGCCGTCGTCTCCGGCCACCCCGCGGCCTCTCGTGCGGCCAGCTAGGTGCGGCCGTGTGCGGACTACCTTTTGGTGGCCTTCGCGCGCCTAGCCGCTGCTTGTAGCGCATCTCCGACGAGCATCCGCCGTAGTTTAGGTCGCCGCTAGTGAAACTCCGGCGAGAGCCAACGTGGCCTTGTCATTAGCTCTAACCCCCGCCTACTGGACCACCATTAGACGCTGACAGCGGGCCCCACAGCGGGTCAAAGTCCAAGTCATCACAGGGTTAACCCCTGTCTCGCTGAACAGTGGGCCCCGCTTGTAAGGTTTGACCCTGGCTGGCCGTTGACTCGCTGCTGACTGACATCAGGCTGACGCAGAAAATATTTTCTGGGATTTAAAATAAATCATAAATGATTTATAAATTCTAGAAAATGCCCAAAACTTCTAAAATTCAGAGAAATTCAACCATAACTCCAAATGAAACAAATTATATATGAAAAATGATCAGAAAAATCCAATCTATCCATCTGTACAATTTTCATGCATATTAGCATAACTTATGGCTGCTGTTTAGGCCAAATCATATAAATGGCATTTAAACCTACACATATGGAGTTTGAATTTGAACCTAGGGTTCAAACCAACTTCATTTTAATTGTTGTTAGTTGCATTAGCTCAAATCACAGCATATTGCCATGTCATGATCATGCATCATATTGTTGCATTGCATTGATTAAGTTTCCTCTCTGTTGCCGGTAATTGTCCCCTCTCGATAGACGTGGTCTCGACGATGAGTTTGATGACACCGATAAAGAGCTATACTATCTTCAGAAGTGCCAGGCAAGCAAAACCCCCTTGTTCATTCCGATACAATCCCACTCTCTCGCTCCTGCTCTCATTTACTTCATTAGGACAACAATGATTCAACTATTACATGTTGCGGTAGTTGAACCCCTTTTCCTCTGCATGACCTGTCATTGCCATAGTAAATAGATGAAACCCACTAGCATGAGTAGGAGTTGTTTGAGCCCTGATGTGCCTACTCATTCATGCTTGTTTGTCATGCCTGCTATTGCTTAGAGTTGTGTCAGGTCTGATTCATCGGAGATGAATTGTGAAGTTGTCAACATGTCCTACTGTTGGGAGCTAAGTGTGTGAACACGATTTGGTAAAGGTAGCGGTGAGAGGCCATGTAGGAGTACATGGTGGGTTGTCTCATTGAAACCGTCCTCAGGAACTGAGTTCTATGTTTATGATCCACGAACAGCTACTACCACACATTGGGTTCCAGTAACTCGGCCCCTCTCGGCTTATTAATCAACCTGATCTCTATCCAGGAGTTGCAACTAGTTTCTGGTGTTTGTAGGTAGTGTTAGTAGTCTACCAAGTGGCACTCGGTACAGGTGGGCTTGGGACAGACTAGGAACAGTGGCCCGGTGTACCAAGTGGCACCCGGATGGTGGGCTTGGGAACCCTGCACACATCATTTGGGGCCATGAGCGACACCCCAGCTGGATCTCCTTGCGGATGGAATCTGAATAGGCGAAAACCTGGATGAGAGACTTGTGTGCTTAGTCAGGTCGTGGCCGACACCCTAGCTAGGCTTTCGCTTGAAGGTTGTCGAGTACATGTCGTGTAAATGGCGATAAGTGGTGAGAGCGTGTGTGAAGAAGTACACCCCTGCAGTGTTAACATTATCTATTCGAATAGCCATGTCCGCGGTAAAGGACTTCTGGGTTGCCTATACAGTTCATAGACAAGTGGATATGTGGTCTCGTGTGCGCCATCTCAAAAGATTTACTTGCAGTTGTAGTTCAGGATAGCCACCGAGTCAAAGCTGGCTTGCTGCAGTTAAACCCCACCATCCCCTTTGTTGACAATGATGCATATGTAGTTAGTTCCGATGTATGTCTTGCTGGGTACATTTGTACTCATGTTTGCCTATTTTATGTTTTTGCAGAGACTTCCGTCTCACTAGTAGTTCTGCGTGGACTTCGACGTTTAGCTTGTTACCTCAGCTACGATCTTGTGCCCTCGGCAGGATTTGGTAGATAGTCAGGCTTCTCAGCCTTTTTCATTTGTAGATGTCTGTACTCAGACATGTTAAGCTTCCGCTTGTGCTTTGACTTGTGTGCTCTGAATGTTGGGTCATGAGACCCATGTTTGTAATATCTTGCTCCTTGGAGCCTATTGAATAAAATACTTGAGTTGTAGAGTCATGTTGTGCTCCGGAACACTTAGGCTGGCCGGCATGTGTCCTTCTACGTTCCTGTGTCTGTCCCTTCGGGGAAATGTCACGCGGTGTCTACCGGAGTCCTGTTAGCCTGCTACAGCCCGATTTACCAGAGTCTTGCTAGCCTAGTTGCTACAGCCCAGATTCACTCGCTGATGATCGACACGTTCGTTGGTGGGTCATGTATGCCTGTGCCTATAAGTTAGTGCCACTTTCGGTTCACGACTAGCCATGTCAGCCCGAGCTCCTTGTCATATGGATGCTAGCGACACTATCATATACGTGTGCCAAAAGGCACAAACGGTCCTGGGCCTGGTAAGGCGACACCCGTGGGAATACCGTGCTTGAGGCCACAAAGTGATATGAGGTGTTACATGCTAGATTAGTGTGCCATTGAGTCGGGGTCCTGATAGCTTTGGTATCAGAGCTTGACTGCCTGTAGGATTACCAAGCCAAACTGGTCGAAGTTGAGTCTAGAAATGCTTTAGTTATATGTAAGGGAATTGATTGTGGGAAGGGACGTAAGGCTCTTTTTACTCCTTTACCTTTTGCCTTCTGATCTGAGTCAACCTCTTCTTCTCTACGGGGATTAAGAACTAGGCCTCTCATCTTTCTATCAGGATCACGTGTTACTAATCCGTAGACTTATAGGATTGATGGATTCAAGGCTCAGTTTAGTTTCTAGTACTTCCGTATGTTGAAAGTTGATTTCGGAACCTTGTTATCGTGATCGACTAGTTACGCCACCATTTTTCAGGATGACTAAAATCTTTTGAGCATTTACAGCCGCTATGTTGTCCGAGTCATCCCAGGTTTCCAAATAGTCTGATGCATTTGCAACTCCCTTCTTTCCATTCCTGATGTTTCTTTGGGCCAGATTAACCACACTAATTGGTGAGTTGAGGTACTCTGTTGCCTCGACATATATGTTGGATCTAGTATTATGATCCTAGGCATCCTAGAGAACCACCCAGTAATCTAGCAACGATTTATATTCCTAGTGTGATGATTCTGGCCATCATTCTCGAAAGCATCCCGTGATGCCATTTAGTTAGTAGGCATTCTATGGTGGGTTCTTGAACCAAAGATTCACTCTACTTACTTCCTGTTGGTAGTGTTTGCTAGTTCCTTTACAATATTAGTAATCTTTGCGATAGTCCTCGAGGTCCGTGGTATTTCCTTCTTCCAAATACCATCAACTACTTATGGCCGAAGTTCCTCGTTTAATCAAAAGATCACAACCAGAGTGCTTTTGATGAGTCCTCTATTCTATGTTGTGACTCTCCCAGTTCTACCTTTTTGCATGGGTTACCCGGAAGAAATATGTTGAACTCGTTCGGCATCCTAATCCATGCATCCACAACTCAGAAAATTGTATGTTCTTTTGAGTTGTCCCTCTTTAGTTGTCTTCTGACCTTCGTTTATCAATTGATAGTCAGGAGTAGTGGTGCAATCATGTTTATCGATGCCTATTACTCTTGTGGTCCGTCAAGCCATTCTATTCCGGAATGACTAGGAGAAACAAACTCCAGTACCTTATCCATTTCTAGTATTGGATCAAAGTAGTGGTATTCCGCAGATCAAATAACAAACCAACTTTTGTTCTGTTCTACCTTGGAGTATTACCCTATTTATGTCAAGGATATCATAGGAATTGCACCATCTCTTATGAATTCTTGATGCAGTGATACTTCTTGCCATCATTGTTCATTCCTTTGTTTCGTGTTGTTGTAACCGAAATGCCGACAAGTGAATCGTGATGTGTGAAATCAATACTCTCATTCTTATCATGTTGGATATCGAATCACTGTTCTAGGATAGATTGTGCTACCTAGTCCTTATTTCTGGTGCACTCTTTGATCAATGAGTTAGGATTATTCAATACATTGCTTATTTGATCATATCGTCTTGCCCTAAAAAGCAAGATTTTTCTCGATCTTAGAGACATATCGGTGGTTCGTAATTTTCCGAATATCTTCCCGGAAGTACTACCAGGTTGACACCTGACCGCTATGTTGAGCTCGTGATCAAGTTGGTTTCTTGTAAACCACCCATTCTCCAAGATTCTGTGTTGGATACCCTGGACTAGTTGGTTGAGCTAACAACAACTTGTAGAGTTGGAAGATAAAAGCTTTGCCTAACTTAGTTCATTTCAAAGGGATATCTTTTGTATATGTGCGTTGAATAAAGATGATATCTTCATCGATTGGTCCTCGTGATCAGTTGCTGGGTCTGTTGTCTTGTCAAAACTTTGATTTGAGTGTGGGCTATCGTCAAATCAAATCAGAACCAACGATGTTTGTAATGTTGTCTTACCCGTGGTTGTTTCCTCTGGCATACACCATTATATCCTTTTGGTATGACCGATGCTATCGCCTTGTTCACATAGTCGTGGAATTCCATGTATATGGAACCTTGATAAATGTTGTCGAGCCCATCGACAACATCCTTAGTTTCTCCATGATTCATGTCGAACATCAAGATAGTCTTGCAAACTTGTGTAAGCATTTCTTCGTGTCGCGTTCATGAAGTCTATGTTTGGTGGAAGAACTGATTTTATCTAGTTCATGTGCATCTAATGTAAGTTGCCGCCATGAATTCGAGAAAGTTAGTTTTGCTTCCTCTGGAATCATCCCAAGTCAGTCATGCATGTGCGAAGTATTCCATGGTTTGATAGGCTCGCTACCTCCACTCCATGTGTAATTTCTAACACCCCAAGCGACTGATTGATTTGCTCAAGGAAAAGGAGTCTGTTGTGTTAATTCTAGATCATGCACAAGACTTCGATATCATTGTTGATGGTTCCCCTCCTGAACTCGGTAGTGTTTTATTATAAGACTACTATGTGGTCGTGATTGTCTAGGACATAGTGTTCCCATGTGTGTAGCAGAACCAGCTCATGTTTTGGAGCTTGCTATTGTAGTT
This sequence comes from Triticum dicoccoides, assembly GCF_002162155.2. Taxonomy (NCBI): domain Eukaryota; kingdom Viridiplantae; phylum Streptophyta; class Magnoliopsida; order Poales; family Poaceae; genus Triticum; species Triticum dicoccoides. Next base: position 281,721,017 of record NC_041393.1, on the reverse strand, counting down.
CATTTGTTGAGAATCTCGCAACATCGTCTTGTCGATCTATGTTGCAAAATTTCTTTTCCAGACTGATGTCTGAAATGTCCTGTTACCGACCAGATCTGAATCTCAAGCAGATATGATGGTTGGAACGTTTCCCAAGAACTATAATAATGGTCTCTCTGTAACCCGGTAAAGTGGATGTCGTGGCCAACACACCCAGTCGGAAGACCTATTATTGTAGTATCCTGATTGAGGAAGTTGGCCACCTCCCCATAAGGATTTCGTAGGATTTACTTCTGTAATTGTTCCTTATAGATTCTTGTGCTCCCAAAGTCCGACCTTTTATTTGATGTTCTAGATACCAAACCATATCAATAAATGGGTTACGCTAGAACATCAAGGAGAACATTAGAAGCGGAGTGCTAAATGTCTCTCGGTCGATCATCCAGATTTTTTTTCCTTGGCCTCGCTAAGGTGAAATCTTAGAAGGTGATATCTTCCTTTGCATCTGCATCGTCCCTCACCATTCATCATGGTGGTACATTGTGTTGCCAGTATCCTTGATACGGATGTTGATAAAACCTTGATGAGTATGGGAATGCTCAAGTTCTTGAAAGCTCGCTCGGTCACTGGGTTTTATTCTCGGTATCAATTGGAATGTGCCTTCCGTTTGTCTAGTTGTCTTATAACTCTAGTTCCCTTTCCAAACTGAGTATGCCATTCTTTCGAATTCGTTCAAACGATCAATTGTGATTTGCCTTAGGCTGGTATGAGGAGCTTCAATGATCTAGGTATCAAAAGTAATTCTTTTTGCCACTCAAGGGAATAATTCTACGAGTCACCTTCTCTAAGGTGCCCTGTTATGGAATCATGGCAATTATTTCATCGCTATCTTGAAACCATTCACCATCCCCTCAAGCATGGAATTGTTGCCTACCAAATTGAAACCCCGTCATCTGTTCTTCCATCCCTCCTAAAGTGTGTTTGAACATCTCAGCTCAAGAGGTGTTCCATGCCTCATTCCGTGAGTTGATCGTCAGTTGCTCGATCCTCGAGAAGACCGATTCTTCTAGAGTTTTCATTTCTTCTCGTGGTCATGTTGAATGGAGTTCTCAAAGCAAGATGTCAAGATCAAGATGATGCAACGAATCAACATCTTTGAGAAGAGCAATTGGATCATGAGGATTGTGTTAGTTTGTGTCCCCTTTGTCCTCTTACCTCACGTCTTTAATCTCGGGACGAGATTCTTGTTTAGTGGGGGTGAGTTGTCACATCCCTAGCCTGGCTATGCACTTGGACTAGCTTGGTTGTTGCATCATGTCTAAATTTGTTTGAAAGTTGAAATGGGGATTGCTCAAACCCTAGCACCAGATCAAATCAACTAGGTTCAAATAAAAATATCCTCAATGAATCCAAAATGCCCTTCAGAAAAGTTCATCATTTTTGGATTGGTTTAAAACCTCTGCCAAAATGGTGCACATATTTCTTGGTCCATTTTGGATTTTCGAATTAATTCATAAGGTATTTGAATTTGGGCATTTAAATGCTATAAATAATTTAAATGCTCAAATAATTCTGAAACTAAATGAGGGATGGTTTCATATATTTCAGAAGGTGCCCACAATTATTTTTAGGATTTTTAGAAATGCTCTGGTATTTTTAATAAAGCCCAAACAACTACAGAATAATAGAAAACAAAAAGAGATAAAAAGGGGAGAGAGAGAGAGAGAGGAAACTACCTAGGCCACTTACCTGCAGCCCACCTAGCCGACCGTTACTGTGCAGCCCAGCAGCTCACCTCCCCTGCCAGTTGTCTTCCTCCACTCGCCAGAAGGCAGAGGGGAAGCAACGCACGGCGCTCACGCGTGCTGGCACGCAGCTGCCTGCCTGTCCTCCTTTGCCAGCGCAATGACGCCGACGCACTCCGCGTGGCCTCCTGGATCCTGCTGACCCTCTCGCTCACTCTTCCTCCCGATCCCTCGCTCTCTCTCGCTCACGGCCGTAGCGGCCATGGCCACACCTCCGTGAAGCTCGTCGCCACAACGCCTCCCTGGCCTTGCGGATTCGTCCAGGAGAACCGCCTCGCCGTACTCGTTGTCATCACCGAGCCAAGGAACCGGGGGAGCTCTACATCATCGGTGACATCATCTTCTTCCTCCTCGGACCCGTGGATCGCCGCCGTCAAATTCATTGCCATCCGTGCGTCCCCGCGCCCGCTGACCTTCCCTGCGTAACCGCCGTGAGCTACCTCTTCTTCTCCCTCTCTTCTCGTTGTGGTTCGCGCGCCCTAGCTAGCTTCACCACCGAGACCGTGGGCTCATCACCATCGGCCATGTTACCGCTGCCGCTACAACCACTGAAGCTTGCGCCTGAGTGTTGCCCCGAGTTCATCTTGCTCCTAGGAGCCTAACACCACCACCAGCTCCTACCCATGAGCTCCCTAGTGCCATACCGTTGAGGTCCGAGCTCCGGCCGCCGCGGATGTGCTCACCGCCATCGTCTCCGGCCAACCCGCGGCCTCTCGTGCGGCCAGCTAGGTGCGGCCGTGTGCGGACAACCTTTTGGTGGCCTTCGCGCACCTAGCCGCTGCTTGTAGCGCATCTCCGATGAGCATCCGCCGTAGTTTAGGTCGCCGCCGGTGAAACTCCGGCGAGAGCCGACGTGGCCTCGTCATTAGCTCTAACCCCCGCCTGCTGGACCACCATTAGACGCTGACAGCAGGCCCCGCAGCGGGTCAAAGTCCAAGTCAACACAGGGTTAACCCCTGTCTTGCTGACTAGTGGGCCCCGCTTGTAAGGTTTGACCCTGGCTGGCCATTGACTCACTGACGTCACACTGACATCAGGCTGACACAGAAAATATTTTCTGGGATTTGAAATAAATCAGAAATGATTTATAAATTCCAGAAAATGCCCAAAACTTCTAAAATTTATAGAAATTCAACCATAACTCCAAATGAAACAAATTATATATGAAAAATGATCAGAAAAATCCAATCTATCCATCTGTACCATTTTCATGCATATTAGCATAACTTATGGCTGCTGTTTAGGCCAAATCACATAAATGGCATTTAAACCTTCACATATGGAGTTTGAATTTGAACCTAGGGTTCAAACCAACTTCATTTTAATTGTTGTTAGTTGCATTAGCTCAAATCACAGCATATTGCCATGTCGTGATCATGCATCATATTGTTGCATTGCATTGATTGTGTTTCCTCTCTATTGCCGGTAATTGTCCCCTCTCGATAGACGTGGTTTCGACGATGAGTTTGATGACACCGATGAAGAGCTATACTATCTTCAGAAGTGCCAGGCAAGCAAAACCCCCTTGTTCATTCCGATACAATCCCACTCTCTCGCTCCTACTCTCTTTTACTGCATTAGGACAACAATGATTCAACTGTTACATGCTGCAGTAGTTGAACCCCTTTTCCTCTGCATGACCTGTCAATGCCACAGTAAATAGATGAAACCCACTAGCATGAGTAGGAGTTTTTTGAGCCCTGATGTGCCTACTCATTCATGCTTGTTTGTCATGCTTGCTATTGCTTATAGTTGTGTCAGGTCTGATTCATCGGGGATGAATTGGGAAGTTGTGAACATGTCCTACTGTTGAGAGCTAAGTGTGTGAACACGATTTGGTAAAGGTAGCGGTGAGAGGCCATGTAGGAGTACATTGTGGGTTGTCTCATTGAAACCGTTCTCAGTAACTGAGTTATGTGTTTGTGATCCATGAACAACTACTACCACACATTGGGTTCCAGTAACTCGGCCCTTCTCGGCTTATTAATCAACCTGATCTCTGTCCAGGAGTTGCAACTAGTTTCTGGTGTTTGTAGGTAGTGTTAGTAGTCTACCAAGTGGCACCCGGTAGAGGTGGGCTTGGGACAGACTAGGCACAATGGCCCGGTGTACCACGTGGCACCCGAATGGTGGGCTTGGGAACCCTGCACACATCGTTTGGGGCCGTGAGCGACACCTCGGCCGGATCTCCTTGCGGATGGAACCCGAATAGGCGATAAACCTGGACGAGAGACTTGTGTGCTTAGTCAGGTCGTGGCCGACACCCTCGCTGGGCGTCCGCTTGAAGGTTGCCGAGTACATGTCGTGTAAATGGCGATAAGTGGTGAGAGCGTGTGTGAAGAAGTACACCCCTACAGGGTTAACAATATATATTCGCATAGCCGTGTCCATGGTAAAGGACTTCTGGGTTGCCTATATAGTTCATAGACAAGTGGAAGTGGATACTTTAAAATGCGCAAGATAAGCGTGAGTGTTATGGATGGTGATCTCGTAGGAAGACGGGAGCGGATCCATAGTGGTGTATTGGTTGGTGAATATGTGGACTTGTGTGCGCCATCTCAAAAGAGTTACTTGCAGTTGTAGTTCAGGATACCCACCTAGTCAAAGCTGGTTTGCTGCAGATAAACCCCACCATCCCCTTTGTTGACAATGATGCATATGCAGTTAGTTCCGATGTAAGTCTTGCTGGGTACATTTGTACTCACGTTTGCCTATTTTAGGTTTTTGCAGAGACTTCCGTCTCACTAGTAGTTCCGCGTGGACTTCGACGTTTAGCTTGTTACCTCAGCTACGATCTTGTGCCCTCGGCAAGATCTGGTAGATAGTCAGGCTTCTCAGCCTTTTTCATTTATAGATGTCTGTACTCAGACATGTTAAGCTTCCGCTTGTGCTTTGACTTATGTGCTCTGAATGTTGGGTCATGAGACCCATGTTTGTAATATCTCGCTCCTCGGAGCCTATGAATAAAATACCTTAGTTGTAGAGTCATGTTGTGATGCCATGTTGTATTTGCACATATCGAGCATATTGTTTGTATGTTATTGAAATGCTTGGTATGTGCGGGATCTGACTATCTACTTGTTTATCCTTGGTAGCCTCTCTTACCGAGAAATGTCTCCTAGTGCTTCCACTGAGCCTTGGTAGCTTGCTACTGCTCTGGAACACTTAGGCTGGCCGGCATGTGTCCTTCTACGTTCCTGTGTCTGTCCCTTCGGGGAAATGTCACGCCGTGTCTACCAGAGTCCTGTTAGCCTGCTACAGCCCGATTTACCGGAGTCTTGCTAGCCCAGTTGCTACAGCCCGGATTCACTCGCTGATGACCGACACGTTCGTTGTTGGGTCATGTATGCATGTCCCTATAAGTTAGTGCCACTTTGTGTTCACGACTAGTCATGTCAGCCCAGGCTCCTTGTCATATGGATGCTAGCGGCACTATCATATACGTGTGCCAAAAGGCACAAATGGTCCCGGGCCTGGTAAGGCGACACCTGTGGGAATACCGTACGTGAGGCTGCAAAGTGATATGAGATGTTACATGCTAGATCGGTGTGACATTGAGTTAGGGTCTTGACATTCCCTGGCAGAACAGGTCCGCCCGAGCCCTAGATTGGTCCTGCCGAGGTTCTGCCTTGACACTGCGGCGCTTCATCCTGCAAGCTTCCTTATGACTTTTTTCCAGGGAAAAAGGCACCATATAGCAGAAGATGGACGCTTGGGGCCTGCCATGTGGCCCACGAGGTAGGGGGCGCGCCCTCCACCCTCGTGGCTGGTGGGTGGCCCCCCTCTTATGCTTTCTCCGCCCAATATTTTTAATATAGTCCAAAACTGATTTCCATGGAGTTTCACGACTTTTGGAGTTGTGTAGAATATGTCTCTAATATTTGCTCCTTTTCGAGTCCAGAACTCCAGTTGCTGGGATTCTCCCTCTTCATGTAAAACTTATAAAATAAGAGAGAAAATGCATAAGTATTGTGACATAACATGTAATAACAACCCATAATGCAATAAATATTGGTATAAAAGCATGATGCAGAATGGACGTATCAACTCCCTCAAGCATAGACCTCGCTTGTCCTTAACTGAAAGCCGATATCGAAAAATATGTCCACATGTTTAGAGATAGAGGTGTCGATAAAATAAAATACGGACATGAGGGCATCATGATCATCTTTAGAATAGCAACATATATTGTCATATTATTTCTTATGCTAAAGTAACAATCTACTCATGAGGTAAAGTATGAATCAGAAACATCATTGAAAACTAACAAACTATGATCTCGGTCATTGAGGCAATTGGAATTAATCATAACATCCGAAAGAGTCAATATAAGAGCTTTTCAGCAAATCCACATACTCAACTATCTTTTAGTCTTTCACAGTTGCTAACACTCATGCGATACTTATGGGTACAAAGTTTCAATCGGACACTTAGTAAGATAGGGGCTTATAGTTTGGACTCTCAACCTTTTACCTCAAGGGTAATGTCAACAATAATACTTTATGAGAACCTACATCCAAGTGGATATATATATGAGGATCTTTCCAACACATAGTGCTTGCCAAAGGATAAAGTGTAAAAAGGAAAGGTGAAGATCACCATGACACTTGTATAAGGTGTAAAAGGTGAAAATAAAATATAGGCCCTTCAAAGAGGGAAGCAGAGGTTGTCATGCGCTTTTATGGTTGGATGCACAAAATCTTAATGTAAAAGAACGTCACTTTATATTGACACTTGTGATTAGGGCCTTTATTATGCATTCCGTCACTTTTATTTCTTCAATATCACAAGCTCGTATAAAACTTATTTTCTTCACACTAAGAGATCATACATATTTAGAGAGCAATTTTTATTGCTTGCACCGGTGACAACTTACTTGAAGGATCTTACTCAATCCATAGGTAGGTATGGTGGACTCTCATGGCAAAACTGGGTTTAGGGATGTTTGGAAGCACAAGTAGTATGTCTACTTGGTGCAAAGAATTTGGCTAGCATGACGGGGAAAGGAAATATCAACATGTTGGATGATCCATGACAATATAACTTTTTTAGATATAAGAAAACATAACTCATTACGTTGTCTTCCTTGTCCAACATCAACCTTTTAGCATGTCATATTTTAATGAGTGCTCACAATTAAAAAAGGTTTCCAAGATAGTATATCTATATGTGAAAACCTCTCTTTCTTTCTTACTTCCTACTAATTGCAACAATGACCAAAACTATGTTAGTCAACCCTCAACAACTTTTATTCATCATACTGTTTATATGTGAAGTCATCACTCTCCATAAGATCAATATGATCTTTTTATTTCTTTTTATTCTCTCTTTAATACCCTCAAGATCATAGCAAGATAGCAAAGCCCTCAACTCAAAACTACTCTTTATTATATAACTCACGGACTCGATTACATAGATAGAGATCAAAACAAAACTCAAAGCTAGATCATACTAAAACTTTATTCTACTAGATCAAGATATAACTAAAAGGATCGAACTAAGAAAAATGATAAAGATAGAAGTGTGATGGTAATACGATACCGGGGCACCTCCCCCAAGCTTGGCAGTTGCTAAGGGGAGTGCCCATACCCATGTGTTTATGTCTCTTTCTTCGGAGGTGGTGATGACGGAAATGTTGATGACGTAGGCTTGTTCCTTAGCTTGCACGTAAGGATAGAATTTTGCTCCCTTAAGTCATCGATCTCCTGCTCAAGGCTTAGTATCTTTTTACATAGTTCCCGTTTGGTTTCCTACAAGAGACGAAAAGGGATAAACTCGATCTTAGGTTTCTTTGCTCTATCAGGGAGACTTGACTTTTTAAACTCCACATGCATGTCCCCAGGTTGAGGTAGTGGGACTTCATCTTCATCTGAGCTTGTCTCCTCCTTTCCCTTAGGATCATAGTCTTGTTCTTCCTCCATGGCCTTGGGGTCTGCAATGTAATCAGCCACATAGCTTTCTCCTTCCGAATCCTTGGACGACATATTGCTCTAAATCTGTGGTAGAAATAGATCAAAACAAAAATAGAGGATTTCTTCATGGTACGGCGGTCAAAACCTTCGGGGGATTATATAATGAATTTTTACCGACCAAAAGAAGTATCATGCAAGAAAACGGAGTCCAAAGGGCACATGAGGTGGCCATGAGGTAGGGGCGCGCCCACGGGGGATGGCTCGCCCTCCACCCTCGTGGTTACCTCGTGTCTCTTCCGGACTACTTCTAATTTTCCAAAAATTTAAATATTCCAAAATGGATAGAAATTGCTATTTGAACAGTTTTGCAGTCGGTTTACTTACCGTACCACACACATATACCTTTTCGAAGTCTGAAATGTTCTGGAAAGTGTCCCTTATGTACTCCTTGGGGGTAACAGTGTCAATAACATTGGTTTCAACATTTATGGGATTGCCTGAGATATAATGTTTGATTCTTTGACCGTTTGCCACCTTCGGATTTGTGCCTTCGGCGTTGTTGATTTTGATGGCACTGGAATGATAGACCTCCTCGATAACGTAAGGACCTTCCCATTTAGAGAGAAGTTTTCCTGCAAATTTTTTTAAACGAGAGTTGTATAGGAGATGCAATTCTATGGTTAACATCATACTTAGCAAGCAATTTATGAAAAGCACTATGAATAAAGGGTGAACCACCATCAGTCATTAAATATCTAGGGACTCCAAACCTCGGAAAAATAACTTCTTTAAGCATCTTAATAGAGGGGTTATGATCCACACTACTAGTCGGAATAGCTTCTACCTAGTTAGTAACGTAATCAAAAGCAACTAAAATATGTGTATACCCATTAGAGGAAGGAAAAGGTCCCATATAATCAAAGCCCCAAACATCAAATGGTTCAATAACAAGTGAATAATTCATAGGAATTTCTTGACGTCTACTAATATTACCAATTTTTTGACATTCATCGCAAGACAAGACAAACTTACGGGCATCTTTAAAAAGAGTAGGCCAATAAAATCTGGATTGCAATAACTTATGTGCAGTTCTATCTCCAGTGTGGTGTCCTTCGTAAAGCCTCAGAGTGACACTTGCGTAGGATATGTTCCTGTTCATGCTCAGGTACACAACATCTAATAACACCATCTACTCGTTTATAAAGGTGTGGGTCATCCCAAAAGTAATGTCTTAAATCATAGAAAAACTTTTTCTTTTGCTGGTATGTGAAACTAGGAGGTATAAATTTAGTAACAATGTAATTAGCTGTAACATCCCAATTTTCAATTTGGATGTTATTTATAGATCATTCAGATGCATCCATGATTTATGCATCTTTATTGCTTTGTTTTTAGTTGAATTTTGATTCAAGAGACCTTAAGAAACTCAAGGACCAATTTGAGAGAGTTGGAGGTTTCACAAAAATCCAATTTTGATTTAGCAAAATTTCGTAATTGGATCAAATTGTTTTTCAAAATTCCTTTCCAATTATTTTAAAGTAAAGAGATAAGAAATATTGGAATTTGAATTTTGAATTTTTGGGGAGTTTATTTGATTTTATTCGCTAGTTTATTTCTTTGTTAGCGGACTAATTAGTACTATAACATTTGTTTTAGTTTAGGCATTTAGGCCCAGAAAAATGTTCACTGGGTCACTAATAAGGCCATATTATTACGTGAATTTTTCAGGTATTTTTAGGATTTTATTTATATTTGATTTTTAGCGTGTTTTGTCTCTTTGAGAAATTGTTTAAGAAAATGTTCGCGACCCAGCCGCCTTCGCCCGCCCGACCGTCTCAGGGACGGAGTCTCGAGCGCAACTTCCGCCCGTCGGAGTCTGACCCGGACTCCACCTTGCCACTGCCTCCCTTGCCCCCTCCTCCGAGCCGCCCGCAGCCCCGGCCCTCTTTAAATACCGAGGCCCCAGCCCCTTGCTTCCCCACCTCAACCACCGCCGCTGCAGCCGCACACGACTGCCACCGCAGCCGCACATCGCCGCCCCCACCGCCATTTGCTGCAGCCGCTGCCGTAGCAGACGCCGTCCCTGCCATCAGCCGCCGTCGTCAGAGCCCCACCACCTACTACCACCCGCAGATGCCGCTGCCGCCGCCACCGTCGAACCACCGTGGACCGGTAAAACCGCCACCCCGGTCCGATCCGTTTTTTTTAGTTTTTGGTTTTCTTTTAGAATCCGGTTTATTGTTTAGTTGGGTTTTTAGTGAACGTTTGTTTGTTTAGGCTCTGTAGGGAACATATTCATTAGATTAGTTTCGGTAGCGGACGTTCGTTTGATAGGATTTTTCTTTTTATTTTAGTTTCCTACCAGGATCTATCCATAGTTTTATTTTTACTAATTAGTCCCTTTGTTTCAAACTAGCACAACTTTTTGCTCATTTGTCTAAATTCAACAAAACCAACGCCAAAATCTTCAGAGCGATCTCATCTATCCAGTAAAGCAACTTGAACATGTTTTTGGCAAGTTAAAATTTGAGTTTCGTTTAGATTTGAATTTGATCTTGTTTTGTTCGTATCTTGAGTTTCATATCTCCGCTTGAGTTGATTCTTTTTGCAAATCGTAGCTAATCACATGTACCTTTTGTTAAGATCTAATCCATATAGTTATAATGTTGTTAAATTTTGCTTTCTATTTAGATTAGTTATTTTCTTGATTTTGAGTTCTTTGGATCTTTTCTTTGTTTTCTCTTTGCATCATTTGCTTGAGTGCTTATGTATGCTATTGTTTGTCTACCCTAGATTTTCCGGAGCGCGAAGCTTGTTACTACGAATCGCTAGAGTTTTCTGATTGTCAGCAAGGCAAGTTACACTTTGATCATACTTTTCAATACCCAGTTTTACTATGCATTAGTTTTACCCCTCAAAGATTTGCATGAGTAGGATTGGGAACAAGTGGTTTGGTTGTATTACATGAGGTAGGAACCTATTACCTTTGATCACCCTGGGAATATACGTTGTGCTCATATATTGCTTAGCCATGCTCGTAGACGGGGATTGGTTCATGATATTCATGAAATTTGTGAGAGATAATAATTTTGGACAACATTAAGGTGGCAACTTTAATACACATCTAGTGGATTGGTTGGGGCACCTAGAGAAACCAATGCTTGACCATGGGAATCCCAGAGTACGCATGTGATTTTCCCTCGGTTTGCGACCCAAGCTCAAAGGGATCATATGATATTTCGTGCCTAGAAACTTCCATGTGCAGCTACAAGCCATTATGGGCTCTGGCATAGTTGAGTAAGTTGTGTGAGCTCTTGAAGAGGTGGACTAGCAGATGTAGGGGAAAGTAGGTGTACTGGTCTACCCAAAGTAGAGAGTTAATGCTTTAGAAAGATTGTGTCTTGATCTTCCGATCATGGATGCGGTCGAGTCTTTTGGGAAAAAGTGTGCAACCTCTGTAGACTGTATAAACTAATCATGGTTATAGCCATGTCCCCAGTTATGGACAATTTGAGTATCTAGAAGTGGATATTTATGTTGATCTCATCACTCTTTAATTAATGTATTGGATTTAATGATGATACTTTATTTTAATGGTGGGATTGAGTTGGAGGAAGCTTCTCAATATTGGTATAAACTTGGTAGTAAATAAAATTTATTCCTCTGATGTAGGGAACATTAGCTTTATGCAAAATTAAACTTAGAGCCTTCACCAGCCAAATATGCATGTAGATATAGTTTCTTTCATTCACCGAACAAAACTTCTTGACGACCACCCTGTTACTAGTAGTATTCTTCCAAGTAGTTAGATCGATCGATTTGTAATAGTAGTTAGATCGTTGTGTGAATCTTGCTTGATGTTGAGTGGTGTGAATTGAATGTATTTGCCTCATATGCATAAGGGTAGTGAAATCTCTCATAGACTTTATTCTGTTATGTCTTCTCACCCCTCTAACCCATCAGATGCCTCTGAGACGTGACCCCGGATTCACTTTCGCGCCGGAGCTCACCCAGTTGATCCAACATCAGAATGCCTTGATGTAGATGATGATCCATAACTGTCACATCCCTGGTCCTGTTATGCAGAGCATCATGTTTTAATTCAAATGAAATTTGAATTGAGGAATTTTCAAAGCCTTAGAAACCTTCTAAAAATGATCAACATTAAAATCTCCTCAAAGAAGTCCAAGAAAATGTTCCTCTTAGTCTCTGAAAATATTGCAAAGAGGTAGAACTCAAAACAATATTTTTGGTATCTCAGAGTTAATTATTTTGGGCCTTTGAATTAAATAAATAGCTATTTGCATTTGATATGTATATTATATATAAATAATAAATGTCCAATAATTACTGGAACATTTTTATGTGGTTTGGTATATTTTAGTTCTAGCCACATAATTATTTTCAGGATTTTATAAAATGGTTTAGTATTTTTACTAAACCAAAACAAAGCAGAACAAAATAGAAAACAATAAATAAAAGACAGAGGAGAGAAACCTTACCTGGACTTACCTCTGCAGCCCACCAAGCCCACCTGGACAGCCCAACACTGTGCAGCCCAACCACCAGGGGGCATGCCTGTCTTCTTCCCGTGCCAGCGCACGAAGCAGCTCGGTGGCGAGCACCGCCACCGCGCTTGGCCACCTCCTGCCTGGTTGCCTCCCTCCTCGACGCCCGGAGACGCCACGCGCCTCCCCGACCCCCTCTCACTTCTCCCTCGCTCTCTGGACCTCCCTCCCCCTCGCTCCTCTGCTTCCCCTCCCGCGCCCGAATGGAGCCCGTCGCCGCCGACCAGCGCTCGCGCGGCCACAGCCACCGTCTCGCCTCCCCGACGCCCCCCCAAAGCTCCGCTGTTCCGCCCTCGTCCTCCTCGTCGTCTCACGCGACCAGAAGGGCCCCGAGCAGCCGCCATCACCATCGTCTTCAAGCTTCGGCCCCGGCGCCCTTCTCCGTCGATTCGGCCACTCCGGCGCGCCCCCGAGCCCACTAACCCTCCCTGCAGCTTCGCGGTGAGCCGCTGACCCGTTCCCCTCTTCTTCCCATGCCGTTTGGCCGCTCTAGCCATTGCTTCCGCCGGATCCGAGAGCTCGCCGCCGCCGTGCCTCATCACCGTCGTGGCCAGAGCCACCGTGGCTCAAAGCCGGGCACACCACCGTGCTCCAAACCTCACCAGGAGCACATAGAACCCACTAGCTTCCCCTCCCGAGCACCACAACGCCAAACCCGCAGGTGCCCGAACTCCGGCCGCCGCCTTGGAGCTCGCCGCCGTCGACTCAGGCCACCCCAGCTCCTCCCGTTCGCTCCATTAGATGCGCTGCTTTGCCAGCTAGCCGTAACCGCAAACCACGAGTAAAACGGTGCCCTGTAGCGCAAACCCGACGTGGACGCCGCCGCAATCTGAGGTTGCCTGCGGTTAAACGCCGGCAGCTGACGTGGCGCTGATTTAGTTAGCACTAATGACCACGCTAAACACCCCCACAGCCACTGACAGTGGGCCCCACCCCTGGTCAAACCCAGTCAGCGCTGGGTTTGACCGGGATTAGGTCCTGTGTCACTGACGTGTGGCCCCCACACGTCAGGTTTGACCTGAGCCAGCCCAGTTGACCCTGCTGACGTCACTGTGACGTGGTGCTGACGCCATAATCATTTCTGGATTTAATATTATTCAGGAAATTCTAGAAAATGCCCAAAACTTCTAAAAATCATAGAAAATTAACCGTAACTCCAAATTAAATAAATTATATATGAAAAATTATCAGAAAAATTCAAGGAATCCATCTGTACCATTTTCATGCATGTCAGAACAACTTATAGCTGCTGTTTAGCACAAATCAATTAAATGGCATTTGAATAATCACATATGGAGTTTGAATTTGAATATTATATTCAAACCAACTTCATTTAATCTGTTGCTAGTTGCATTAGCTCAAAACACATTCATATTGCCATGTCATGAGCATGCATCATATTGTGCATTGCATTGATTGTGTTCCTTCCTGTGTTGCCGGTATTTGTCCCCTCTCGATGGACGGGATACCGATGATGTGATCGTTGACACTGATGAAGACTCAATGTTATCTTCAGAAGTGCCAGGCAAGCAAAACCCCCTTGTTCATTCCGATACAATCCTACTCTCTCGCCCCTGCTCTCTTTTAATGCATTATGACAACACCAATTCATCTGTTACTTGCTGCGGTAGCTGAACCCCTTTATCCTCTGCATGACCTGTCATTGCCACAGTAAATAGATGAAACCCACTAGCATGAGTAGGAGTTGTTTGAGCCCTGTTGTGCCTACTCATTCATGCTTATTGTCATTCCTGCTACTGCTTAGAGTTGTGTCAGGTCTGATTCATCCGGGATGAATCAGAGGTGTGTGAACATGTCCTACTGTGTGTGAGCTAAGTGTGTGAACACGATTTGGTAAAAGGTGTCGGTGAGAGGCCATGTAGGAGTACATGGTGGGTTGTCTCATTGAAGCCGTCCTCAGGAACTGAGTTCTGTGTTTGTGATCCATGATTCAGCTACTACCATACATTGGGCCCTGAAATATGACCCCGCTCGACTTCTTATTCACCCTTGTCCTCTGTCCAGGAGTTGCAAGTAGTTTCTGGTGTTTGTAGTATGCTGGAGGCCGTGGATAGCGCTGACCGTAGGGGTGGGCTGTGATGCGGTAGGCACGTGGCCGGGTATACCGGGCGCCCGTTTGGTGTCACGGAACCCTGTTCACATCGTTTGGGGCTGTGAGCGAAACTCCGGCCGGATCTCCTCATGGATGGAACCCGAATAGGCGATAAACCTGGACTAGAGACTTGAGTGTTTAGGTAGGTCGTGGTCTACACCCACGTCGGCTTTCGCTTGAAGTCTGCCGAGCACATGTCGTGTGCAGACGCTAAGTGGTGGAAACATGTATGAAGAAGTACACCCCTGCAGGGTTAACATCATCTATTCGAATAGCCGTGTCCGCGGTAAAGGACTTCTGGGTTGCTTATATCAGTTCATAGACAAGTGAAAGTGGATACTTTAAAATGCGCAAGATAAGCGTGAGTGCTATGGATGGCATTCTCGTAGGGAGACGAGAGCGGATCCATAGTGGTGTATTGATATGGTGAATATGTGGACTCGTGTGCGACACCTCAAAAGAGTTACTTGCAGTCGTAGTTCAGGATAGCCACCGAGTCAAAGCTGGCTTGCTGCAGTTAAACCCCACCATCCCCTTTGTTGATAATGATGCATATGTAGTTAGTTCTGATGTAAGTCTTGCTGGGTACATTTGTACTCACGTTTGCCTATTTTATGTTTTTGCAGAGAGATTTCGGTCTCACTAGTAGTTTCGCGTGGACTTCGACGTTTAGCTTGTTACCTCAGCTACGATCTTGTGCCCCGGCAGGATCTGGTAGATAGTCAGGCTTCTTAGCCTTTTTCAGTTATAGATGTCTGTACCCAGACATGATAGCTTCCGCTTGTGCTTTGATTTGTATGCTCTGATTGTTGGGTCATGAGACCCATGTTTGTAATATCTCGCTCCTCGGAGCCTATTGAATAAATTACTTGAGTCGTAGAGTCATGTTGTGATGCCATGTTGTATTTGCACATATCGAGCATATTGTGTGTATGTTATTGAAATGCTTGGTATGTATGGGATCTGACCATCTAGTTGTTTATCTTTAGTAGCCTCTCTTACGGGGAAATGTCTCCTAGTGTTTCCACCGAGCCAGGGTAGCTTGCTACTGCTCCGGAACACTTAGGCTGGCCGGCATGTGTCCTTCTTCGTTCCTGTGTCTGTCCCTTCGGGGAAATGTCACGCGATGAATACCGGAGTCCTGTTAGCCCGCTACAGCCCGGTTCACCGGAGTCCTGCTAGCCCAGTGCTACAGCCTGGATTCACTCGCTGATGACCGACACGTTCGATGCTGGGTCATGGATGCCTATCCCTGTAAGTCTGTGCCACTTTGGGTTTACGACTAGCCATGTCAGCCCGGGCTCCTTATCATATGGATGCTAGCGACACTGTCATATACGTGTGCCAAAAGGCGCAAACGGTCCCGGGCAAAGGTAAGGCGACACCATGGGAATACCGTGCGTGAGGCCGCAAAGTGATATGAGGTGTTACATGCTAGATCGATGTGGCATTGAGTCGGGGTCCTGACAGCGTTGGTATCAGAGCTTGACTGCCTGTAGGATTACCAAGCCAAACTGGTCGAAGTTGAGTCTAGAAATTCTTTAGTTATATAAGGGAATTGATTGTGGGATGAAACGTAAGGCTCTTTTTACTCCTTATACTTTATGCCCTTCTGATCTGAGTCATCTTATCTTTCCTACGGGGATTAAGAACTAGGCTATCTCTTCTTTCTATCAGGATCACATGTTACTAATCCGTAGACTTATAAGATTGTTGGATTTAAGCTTGAGTTCAGTTCCTACTACTTTTGTATGTTAACTGTTGATCTCCAAACCTTGATATTGTACTTCTGAGTGGTTATGCCACCATTTTTGTGAATGTCTCAAATCTTTTCTGAGCATTTACAGCCGTTATGCTGTCCGAGTCATCCCAGGTTTCTAAGTAGTCTGATGCATTTGCACATCCTTTCTTCCCGTTTCAATGTTCCTTTGGGCCAGATTAACCACACTAATCGGTGAGTTGAGGTACTCTGTTGCCTTGACAAATATGTTGGAGATATTATAATGACCCTAGGTGTCCTAGGGGATCATCTAGTAATTTAGCCATGATTTGTGTTTCCAGTGTGATGATTCTGGCCGTCATTCTCGAAAGCATCCCGTGATGCTACTTAGTAGTAGGTATTCTACTCCTTGGGTTTTGAACCCGAGATTCACTCTACTTACTTCATGTTGATAGGGTTTGCTAGTTCCTCTAGGATATTAGTAACCTTTGCGATAGTCCTCGAGGTTCGTGGTACATCCTTCTTCCAAATACCATGAACTACTTATGGCAGAAGTTCCTCGTTGAACTGAACGATCACAACCAGAGTGCTCTTGATGAGTTCTCCATTATATATTGTGGTTCTGCCAGTCCTAACTCTCTGCGTGGGTTATCCGGAAGAAACATGTTGAACTTGGTTCGGCATACTAATCTATGCATCCACAACTCAGAAAAACATATGTTCCTTTGGGTTGTCCCTCTTTATTTGTTTTCTGACCCTCGTCTATCAATTGATAGTCAAGATTATGTGTGCATTCGTGTTATCGATGCTTATTATTCTTGTGGTCCGTCAAGCCATTCTATTCTGGAATGACTAGGAGAAACAAACTCCAGTACCTCTTCCATATTCTGGATTGGGTCAAAGAAGTTGTGCTCCGCAGAACAAATTGCTAATCCAGCTTTTGCTCTGTTCTACCTTGGAGTATTACCATCTTTTATATCGGGATTGTTATAGGAATTGCACACCATCCTATGAACTATTGGTACAGGGATACTTCTCGCCATCATTACTCATTCCTCGGTTCCGTGTGGTTATAACCGGAATGTCGACAAGCGAATCGTGATGTGTGAAATCAATACTCCTAGCAACCTTGTTGCTTGGTAGTTAAATGGACAATAACCTCATTCTTAACGTGTTTGTTCTTGAATCATCATTCTAAGATTTATCGTGCTACCTTGTCCATCTTCCGGGTGCACATTTCGATTGATGAGTTAGGATTTTGTCAAGTCCTCGCTCATTTGATCATATCGTCTTGCCCTGAAAGGCAAGATTGTTCTCGAGCTTAGTAACATACCGGTGGTTCGTGACTTTCCAAATATCTTCTTGGAAGCGTTACCGGGTTATTTCCTGACTGTTATGTTGGGCTCGTGATCAAGTTGGTTTCTTGTGAACCACCCTTTCTCCAAGAATCTGTGTTGGATATCCCGGAGCTAGTTGGTTAAGCTAGACAACAACTTGGAGAGTTGGAAGATAAAAGCTTGCCTGACTTAGTTCGTTCCAAAGGGATATTCTAGTGTAGTGTGTGTTGAAGAACGGTGATATCTTCATCGATTGGTCCCTATGATCAGTTGCTGGACCTATTGTCTTATCAATCCTTTGATTTGAGTGTGGGCTATCGTCAAATCAAATCAGTACCAACGATGCTCGTAATGTTGTCTTACACGTGGTTGATCCCTCGAGTATACACCCTTACATCTTTGGTCTGACCAATGCTATCACTTGTTCATTTAACTATGGAATTCCTTTTAAAAGGAAACCCAGATGAATTGTTGTTGAGCCCATTGACAACATCCTTATCTCCTCCATGGTCTTGTTGGACAACAAGTTAGTGTTGGAAACTTTTGAAAGCATTTGTTCATGCTAGCTCATGAAGCATATGTTTGGATGAAGGTGGTGACTTCCTTTAATTCATGTGCATCTGATGCAAGTTGCCGCCGTGGATTCGAGAAAGTCAATGTTGCTTTCTCTGGAATCATCCCAAGTCAGTCATGCATACGTGCGAAGTATTCTGTGGTCTGGAGACTTGCAACCTTCATTCCATATGTGTTCCGAGCACACCAAGCCACTGATTGATTTGTTCAAGGAGAAGAAGTTCCTTCTTAAGAGCATGCCTTATGCAAGGATTTTGATATCCTCGTTGATGGTTCCCCACCTGAACTCGGTAGTGTTTTATTATAAGACTACAACGTGGTCATGCTTGTCTGGGACAACGTGTTCACATGTTTGCAGCAGAACTAGCTCATGTTTTGGAGCTTACTATCGTAGTTCATTCCCCGAGAATCTCGCAACGTCATCTCGTCGATTTGTGTTGCAAACTTTCATTTTTCTTCCTAGACTCGATGAGTCTGGAATTTCCTGACACCAACCAGATCTGAGTCTCAGGCAGATATGATGGTTGGAACATTTCCCCAAGAACTATAATATTGGTTCCTCGATAACTGGTAAAGTGGATGTCGTGGCCAGCACCACCCAGCCGAAAGACCTATTATTGTAGTATCTTAATTGAAGAAGTTGGCCACCTCCCCATAAGGATTTCGTAGGATTTACCTCCGTAACTGTTCCTTATGGATTCTATTGCTCCCGAAGTCCGACCTTTTACTTGATGTTCTAGTTATCAAACCATATCTATGAATGGCATACACTAGCACATCAAGGAGAACATTAGAAACGGAGTGCTAAATGTCTCTCGGTCGATCATCCAGATTTTATTTCCTTGGCCTCGCTAAGGTGAAATCTGAGTTGATGTTATCTTCCTATGCATCTGCATCGTCCATCGTTGTTCATCATGGTGGTATGTTGTGTTGCCAGGATCCTTGACACGGATGTTGGTAAAACCTTGATGAATATGGAAATGCTCAAGTTCTTGAGAGCACGCACAAGCGCTAGGTATTATCATCGACACTAATTGGGATGCTCTCAGTTTCCTCGGCAATGCTATGATCTTTTCAACCAGCGAATTCACTCTCTATTGTTGGGTTCTTCCCCAGTTAACCGAATCATTCCCAGCATTTGCATTTTGTTCCCAGCTTGCACCGCCAATGTGCCATTCTACCATGGGTCTCTTCCATTTCCGGTGGTAAGCAAATTCATCCATTACGTTGTCTTCAACAAGGTAATCCGCATCATCCAAGTCCGAGTATGCCATTCTACCGACCCCCTCCAAACGATCGCTCGAGAATTGCCTTAGGCTGGTTTAAAGAGTTTCAATGATCTCTGAATCAAAGGTAATTCTTTTTGCCACTTAAGGTACTAATCTACGAATCACCCTCCTCCAGGATGTTCCGCTGTGGCATCATGGCAACTCAACTCTTCGCTACGTTGACAACCGTTCACCACCCTCTTAGATGTGGAATTGTTGTCTACTTAGTGAGTCCTCGTCATCTGTCTCACTCCATTTCTTCAGATGTATGCTTCGTGTCTCAGCTCAGGAGATGTTGCTATGACTCATCTTGTGAGCTGATCCTAAGTTGATTGATCTTCGAGAAGATCGATTCTTCCGGAGTTGTCCTTTTCCTCTTGCTGTCATGCTAGTTGGAGTTCTCAAAGCTAGACGTCAAGACAAAGATGGTGATTGAATCAACGTTCATTTGAAGTGCACCCTGGATCATGAAGATTATACTAGTTGGCGTTTTCCCTTCACCTTACCCTACGCTTGAATCTCGGGACGAGATTTTTGTTTAGTGGGGGTGAGTTGTCACATCCCTGGTCCTGTTATGCACTAGGCTAGACCTCATGTGAGCATCAT
Organism: Triticum dicoccoides; assembly: GCF_002162155.2. Taxonomy (NCBI): domain Eukaryota; kingdom Viridiplantae; phylum Streptophyta; class Magnoliopsida; order Poales; family Poaceae; genus Triticum; species Triticum dicoccoides. The sequence continues at coordinate 281,701,136 of NC_041393.1, read as the reverse complement.
GTTTTAATTCAAATGAAATTTGAATTGAGGAATTTTCAAAGCCTCAGAAACCTTCTAAAAATGATCAACATTAAAATCTCCTCAAAGAAGTCCAAGAAAATGTTCCTCTTAGTCTCTGAAAATATTGCAAAGAGGTAGAACTCAAAACAATATTTTTGGTATCTCAGAGTTAATTATTTTGGGCCTTTGAATTAAATAAATAGCTATTTGCATTGGATATGTATATTATATATAAATAATAAATGTCCAATAATTACTGGAACATTTTTATGTGGTTTGGTATATTTTAGTTCTAGCCACATAATTATTTTCAGGATTTTATAAAATGGTTTAGTATTTTTACTAAACCAAAACAAAGCAGAACAAAATAGAAAACAATAAATAAAAGACAGAGGAGAGAAACCTTACCTGGACTTACCTCTGCAGCCCACCAAGCCCACCTGGACAGCCCAACACTGTGCAGCCCAACCACCAGGGGGCATGCCTGTCTTCTTCCCGTGCCAGCGCACGAAGCAGCTCGGTGGCGAGCACCGCCACCGCGCTTGGCCACCTCCTGCCTGGTTGCCTCCCTCCTCGACACCCGGAGACGCCACGCGCCTCCCCGACCCCCTCTCACTTCTCCCTCGCTCTCTGGACCTCCCTCTCCCTCGCTCCTCTGCTTCCCCTCCCGCGCCCGAATGGAGCCCGTCGCCGCCGACCAGCGCTCGCGCGGCCACAGCCACCGTCTCGCCTCCCCGACGCCCCCCAAAGCTCCGCTGTTCCGCCCTCGTCCTCCTCGTCGTCTCAAGCGACTAGAAGGGCCCCGAGCAGCCGCCATCGCCATCGTCTTCAAGCTTCGGCCCCGGCGCCCTTCTCCGTCGATTCGGCCACTCCGGCGCGCCCCCGAGCCCACTAACCCTCCCTGCAGCTTCACGGTGAGCCGCTGACCCATTCCCCTCTTCTTCCCATGCCGTTTGGCCGCTCTAGCCATTGCTTCCGCCGGATCCGAGAGCTCGCCGCCGCCGTGCCTCGTCACCGTCGTGGCCAGAGCCACCGTGGCTCAAAGCCGGGCACACCACCGTGCTCCAAACCTCACCAGGAGCACGTAGAACCCACTAGCTTCCCCTCCCGAGCACCACAACGCCAAACCCGCAGGTGCCCGAACTCCGGCTGCCGCCTTGGAGCTCGCTGCCGTCGACTCAGGCCACCCCAGCTCCTCCCGTTCGCTCCATTAGATGTGCTGCTTTGCCAGCTAGCCGTAGCCGCAAACCACGAGTAAAACGGTGCCCTGTAGCGCAAACCCGACGCGGACGCCGCCGCGATCTGAGGTTGCCGGCGGTTAAACGCCGGCAGCTGACGTGGCGCTGATTTAGTTAGCACTAATGACCACGCTAAACACCCCCACAGCCACTGACAGTGGGCCCCACCCCTGGTCAAACCCAGTCAGCGCTGGGTTTGACCGGGATTAGGTCCTGTTTCACTGACGTGTGGCCCCCACACGTCAGGTTTGACCCGAGCCAGCCCAGTTGACCCTGCTGACGTCACTGTGACGTGGTGCTGACGCCATAATCATTTCTGGATTTAATATTATTCAGGAAATTCTAGAAAATGCCTAAAACTTCTAAAAATCATAGAAAATTAACCGTAACTCCAAATTAAATAAATTATATATGAAAAATTATCAGAAAAATTCAAGGAATCCATCTGTACAATTTTCATGCATGTCAGAACAACTTATAGCTGCTGTTTAGCACAAATCAATTAAATGGCATTTGAATAATCACATATGGAGTTTGAATTTGAATATTATATTCAAACCAACTTCATTTAATCTGTTGCTAGTTGCATTAGCTCAAAACACATTCATATTGCCATGTCATGAGCATGCATCATATTGTGCATTGCATTGATTGTGTTCCTTCCTGTGTTGCCGGTATTTGTCCCCTCTCGATGGACGCGATACCGATGATGTGATCGTTGACACTGATGAAGACTCAATGTTATCTTCAGAAGTGCCAGGCAAGCAAAACCCCCTTGTTCATTCTGATACAATCCTACTCTCTCGCCCCTGCTCTCTTTTAATGCATTAGGACAACACCAATTCATCTGTTACTTGCTGCGGTAGCTGAACCCCTTTATCCTCTGCATGACCTGTCATTGCCACAGTAAATAGATGAAACCCACTAGCATGAGTAGGAGTTGTTTGAGCCCTGTTGTGCCTACTCATTCATGCTTATTGTCATGCCTGCTACTACTTAGAGTTGTGTCAGGTCTGATTCATCCGAGATGAATCAGAGGTGTGTGAACATGTCCTACTGTGTGTGAGCTAAGTGTGTGAACACGATTTGGTAAAAGGTGTCGGTGAGAGGCCATGTAGGAGTACATGGTGGGTTGTCTCATTGAAGCCGTCCTCAGGAACTGAGTTCTGTGTTTGTGATCCATGATTCAGCTACTACCATACATTGGGCCCTGAAATATGACCCCGCTCGACTTCTTATTCACCCTTGTCCTCTGTCCAGGAGTTGCAACTAGTTTCTGGTGTTTGTAGTATGCTGGAGGCCGTGGACAGCGCTGACCGTAGGGGTGGGCTGTGATGCGGTAGGCACGTGGCCGGGTATACTGGGCGCCCGTTTGGTGTCACGGAACCCTGTTCACATCGTTTGGGGCTGTGAGCGAAACTCCGGCCGGATCTCCTCATGGATGGAACCCGAATAGGCGATAAACCTGGACTAGAGACTTGAGTGTTTAGGTAGGTCGTGGTCTACACCCACGTCGGCTTTCGCTTGAAGTCTGCCGAGCACATGTCGTGTGCAGACGCTAAGTGGTGGAAACATGTATGAAGAAGTACACCCCTGCAGGGTTAACATCATCTATTCGAATAGCCGTGTCCACGGTAAAGGACTTCTGGGTTGCTTATATCAGTTCATAGACAAGTGAAAGTGGATACTTTAAAATGCGCAAGATAAGCGTGAGTGCTATGGATGGCGTTCTCGTAGGGAGACGAGAGCGGATCCATAGTGGTGTATTGATATGGTGAATATGTGGACTCGTGTGCGCCACCTCAAAAGAGTTACTTGCAGTCGTAGTTCAGGATAGCCACCGAGTCAAAGCTGGCTTGCTGCAGTTAAACCCCACCATCCCCTTTGTTGATAATGATGCATATGTAGTTAGTTCTGATGTAAGTCTTGCTGGGTACATTTGTACTCACGTTTGCCTATTTTATGTTTTTGCAGAGAGACTTCGGTCTCACTAGTAGTTTCGCGTGGACTTCGACGTTTAGCTTGTTACCTCAGCTACGATCTTGTGCCCCGGCAGGATCTGGTAGATAGTCAGGCTTCTCAGCCTTTTTCAGTTATAGATATCTGTACCCATACATGATAGCTTCCGCTTGTGCTTTGATTTGTATGCTCTGATTGTTGGGTCATGAGACCCATGTTTGTAATATCTCGCTCCTCGGAGCCTATTGAATAAATTACTTGAGTCGTAGAGTCATGTTGTGATGCCATGTTGTATTTGCACATATCGAGCATATTGTGTGTATGTTATTGAAATGCTTGGTATGTATGGGATCTGACCATCTAGTTGTTTATCTTTAGTAGCCTCTCTTACGGGGAAATGTCTCCTAGTGTTTCCACCGAGCCAGGGTAGCTTGCTACTGCTCCGGAACACTTAGGCTGGCCGGCATGTGTCCTTCTTCGTTCCTGTGTCTGTCCCTTCGGGGAAATGTCACGCGATGAATACCGGAGTCCTGTTAGCCCGCTACAGCCCGGTTCACCGGAGTCCTGCTAGCCCAGTGCTACAGCCTGGATTCACTCGCTGATGACCGACACGTTCGATGCTGGGTCATGGATGCCTGTCCCTGTAAGTCTGTGCCACTTTGGGTTTATGACTACCATGTCAGCCCGGGCTCCTTATCATATGTATGCTAGCGACACTGTCATATACGTGTGCCAAAAGGCGCAAACGGTCCCGGGCAAAGGTAAGGCGACACCGTGGGAATACCGTGCGTGAGGCCGCAAAGTGATATGAGGTGTTACATGCTAGATCGATGTGGCATTGAGTCGGGGTCCTGACAATAACCAAGGCAGCAACAGCAACAACAACAACAACAACAACAACAACAACAACAACAACAACAACAACAACAACAACCCACCGCCACCACACCCTGTTGACAACCTAGCCCGTTTTCTGAGGTTGAATCCGCTGGTGTTTTCTAGGAGCACCCAGGCAATTGTTGCAGATGATTGCTTCCGCAATATAGGGAGGGAGCTGACCACTGCTAGATGCATGGATGCGGAGAGAGTGCGCTTTGCCGCACACCAGCTTGATGGACCCGCAGCCTCTTGGTGGGAGAATTTCACCGCCACCTACCCCATTTCTACAGTTACATGGGATCAGTTTCAGTAGGCCTTCCGCACCACACATGTCTCAGGTGGAGCCATGAGTTTGAAGAAGCGTGAGTTCCGCAACTTATGCCAATGGAGTCGTACAGTGGGACAATATGTGGATGATTTCAGCAAGCTAGCATGCAATGCCGCAGATGATGTGGCCACAGATGCCGTGAAGCAAGAGAAATTTCTTGAGGGACTCAATGATGAGCTGAGTATGCAGTTGATGGTGGCAACCTTCAACTACTACCAGGATCTGGTAGATAGGGCCCTCATGATAGAAGGCAAGCAGCAGTAGATAGATAACCGCAAGAGGAAGTATGGACAGAGGAAGTATAATTCTGGAGCTCAGTAAAAGCCTTGCTATTCCCCGTACTTGGGAGGAAACACTCATCATAACCATGGAGGGCATAACCATGGAGGACATTCACACAATGGAGGAAGTTCACACAACCATAGTGGCCCTAAGAATGGTAATGGGAATGGAGGAAGCAATAGTCCCGCGACACCCGCCAAGAAGGATCTGAGTCACATTACTTGTTTCAAGTGTGGGAAGACCGGACACTACGCCACTGAATGTCTTGAGTCAAAGAATGGAAATGGCAATGGAAGTTCTAGAAAGAATCCCAACCCTTTCACCAGAGCTCAGGTGAATCATGTCACTGTGCAGGAGATTGAGGAGCAGCCCGACGCAGTTGTCGGTAAGTTTTTGATTAATGCATTTACAACCCTTGTTCTTTTTTACACTGGTGCATCTCCTTCATTCATATCAAGGGGATTTGTGGACAAGTTTAAGTTGCCAACCTTAGCCCTTAAGTCACCTATGTTAGTGAGTTCCCTAGGAGCATAGTATATGGCTAGTCGGGGATGTTATCTGTTGCCAATAACCATAGGTAGACATGTTTTTCCCACCGACCTTATTGTCCTGGAGTCACAAGGATTGGATGTGATCCTAGGCATGGATTGGTTATCCAAGTTTGAGGGAAACATTGATTCTTCTTACCACCCCAGAGGGAAAACGGATCAAGTATGTGTCTATGCATGCACTGAGGAGAACTGAGGTGAATTCCCTTTCAGGAATTGTTCAGGAGGAAGTACCAGTTGTGAAGGATTACCCCGATGTATTTCCAGAGGAATTACTACGCATTCCACCACACTGAGACATTGAGTTTCTGATCGAGTTGTTGCCAGGCACCGGACCAATATCAAAGAGATCGTATCGGATGCCCGCCAATGATCTGGAGGAAATAAAGAAGCAAATTAAGGAGTTATTGGAGAAAGGTTATATTCGAGCAAGCTTATCACCATGGGTAGAGCCAGTGCTTCTAGTTGAGAAGAAGGATGGATCTTTGAGGATGGTTGTTGATTATCATGCGCTGAATGAGGTGACGATCAAGAACAAATACCCTCTGCCGATGATCAATGATTTGTTTGACCAGCTGCAGGGAGCTATGGTTTTCTCCAAGATCGATCTTCGATTAGGTTATCACCAGCTGAAGATTCGAGAGCAGGATATACCTAAGACAACTTTTACCACAAGGTATGGGCTATATGAGTATACTGTTATGTCATTTGGTTTGACTAATTAATACGTCCATTTTGCATCATGCTTTTATATCAATATTTATTGCATTATGGGCCGTTATTACACGTTATGTCACAATACTTATGCCTATTTTCTCTTATTTTACAAGGTTTATATGAAGAGGGAGAATGCCGACAGCTAGGATTCCGGGCTGGAAAAGGAGCAAATATTGAAGACATATTCTGCACAGCTCCAAAAGTCCTGAAACTCCACGAAAGTCATGCTATGGTTAGGATCTTAAACCCTAGTTTATGCGTTACTTCATAAGGGGCAGATTTGGATCCACTTGTTTCATGCTATGGTTAGGTTTACCTTAATACTTCTTTTGTAGTTGAGGATGCTTGCAATAGGGGTTAATCATAAGTGGGACGCTTGTCCAAGAAAGGGCAATACCTAAGCACCGGTCCACCCACATATCAAATTATCAAAGTAACAAACGTGAATCATATGAATGTGACGAAAACTAGCTTGACGATAATTCCCATGTGTCCTCGGGAGCGCTTTTCTCATTATAAGAACTTGTCCAGGCTTGTCCTTTGCTACAAAAAGGATCGGGCCACCTTGCTGGACCTTATTTACTTTCATTGCTTGCTACCCGTTACAAATTATCTTATCACAAAACTATCTTTTACCTACAATTTCAGTGCTTCCAGAGAATACCTTACTGAGACCTGTTTGTCATTTCCTTCTGCTCCTCGTTGGGTTCGACACTCTTACCTATCAAAAGGACTGCGATAGATCCCCTACACTTGTGGGTCATCAAGACTCTTTTCTGGCTCCGTTGCCGGGGAGTGAAGCGCCTTTGGTATGTGGAACTTGGTAAGGAAACATTTATATAGTGTGCTCAAATTTACTATCACTTTTTACTATGGAACATAATCCTTTGAGGGGCTTGTTCGGGGTATCTTCACCCCGACCAGTAGAGCAAAGATTTGCTCCTCAACCTACTGAACCTACTGAAAATGTTTACTTTGAAATTCCTTAGGGTATGGTAGAGAAACTGCTAGCTAATCCCTTTGCAGGAGATGGAACATTGCATCCCGATTTACACCTAATCTATGTGGATGAAGTTTGTGGATTATTTAAGCTTGCAGGTATGCCCGATGATGTTATCAAGAAGAAGGTCTTCCCTTTATCTTTGAAGGGAGATGCATTAACATGGTATAGGCTATGTGATGATATGGGATCCTGGGACTATAAACGATTGAAATTGAAATTTCACCAGAAGTTTTATCCTATGCATCTTGTTCATTGTGATCGTAATTCTATATATAATTTTTGGCCTCGCGAAGGAGAAAGTATCGCTCAAGCTTGGGGGAGGCTTAAGTCAATGTTATATTCATGCCCCAATCATGAGCTCTCAAGAGAAATGATTATTCAAAAAATTTATGCTCGACTTTCTCTCAATAATCGCACCATGCTTAATACTTCTTGTGTTGGGTCTTTTATGATGGAGACTATTGAATTCAAATGGAATTTATTGGAAAGAATTAAATGCAACTCTGAAGATTGGGATGCCAACGATGGTAAGGAGTCAGGTATGACACATAAGTTTGATTGTGTTAAATCTTTTATGGATACCGATGCTTTTCATGGATTTAGCACTAAATAAGGACTTGACTCTGAGATAGTAGCTTCTTTCTATGAATCATTTGCTACTCATGTTGATCTCCCTAAGGAGAAGTGGTTTAAATAGAATCCTCCCACTAAAGTAAAAGTAGTTGCACCTATTGCAGTTGAAGAAAAGACTGTCACTTATAATGATCCTATTGTTCCTACTACTTATATGAGAAACCACCTTTCCCTGTTAGGATAAAGGATCATGCTAAAGCTTCAACTGTGGTTCGTAAGAGTAATACTAGAACATATACACCTCCTGAGCAAATTAAAGTTGAACCTAGTATTCCTATGGTTAAAGATCTCTTGGCCGATAATATTGATGGGCATGATATTTATTTCTGTGATCAAGCTTCTAGAATTGCTAGACCCGATGCTAAGAAACATAGACCTGTTGTAGGCATGCCTGTTATTTCTGTTAAAATAGGAGATCATTGTTATCATGGTTTATGTGATATGGGTGCTAGTGCTAGTGCAATACCTCATTCTTTATATGAAGAAACTATGCATGACATTGCACCTGCTGAGATAGAAGATATTGATGTTACAATTAAGCTCGCCAATAGAGATACTATTTCACCAATTGGGATTGTTAGAGATGTGGAAGTCTTGTGTGGGAAAGTAAAATATCCTTATGATTTTCTTGTTCTTGGTTCCCCACAAGATGACTTTTGTCCCATCATATTTGGTAGACCCTTCTTGAATACTGTTAATGCTAAGATTGATTGCGAAAAGGATGTTGTTACTATTGGTTTGGGAGATATGTCTCATGAGTTTAATTTTGCTAAGTTTCATAGACAACCCCATGATAAGGAATTGCCTAGTAAGGATGAAATTATTGGTCTTGCTTCTATTGCCATGCCTCCTAATGATCCTTTAGAACAATATTTGCTATACCATGAAAATGATATGTTTATGAATGAAAGAAGGGAAATAGATGAAGTATTCTTTAAACAAGGTCCTATTTTGAAACACAACTTGCCTATTGAAATCTTAGGGGATACTCCACCACCCAACGGTGATCCCGTGTTTGAGCTTAAACCATTACGTGATACTCTTAAATATGATTATCTTGAAGAAAAGAAAATATATCCTGTTATTATTAGTGCTAACCTTTCAGAGCAGGAAGAGGAAAGATTATTGAAAACTCTGAAGAAGCACTGTGCTACTATTGGATATACTCTTGGTGATCTTAAGGGCATTAGTGCCACTCTATGCCAACACAAAATAAAACTGTAAGAAGATGCCAAACCAATTATTGATCACCAACGACGAGTAAATCCTAAGATGAAAGAAGTGGTACGAAAGGAAATACTAAAGATCCTCGAGGCAGGTATAATTTATCCCGTTGCTGATAGTCAGTGGGTAGCCCTGTCCATTGTGTCCCTAAGAAGGGAGGTATTACTGTCGTTCCTAATGATAAAGATGAATTGATCCCGCAAAGAATTATTACAGGTTATAGGATTTCTGAAAATTAAATAAAGCCACTAAAAAGATCATTACCCTTTACCTTTTATTGATCAAATGCTAGAAAGACTATCCAAACATACACATTTCTGCTTTCTAGATTGTTACTTTGGTTTCTCCCAAATACCTGTGTCAATGGAGGATCAAGAAAATACCACTTTTACTTGCCCTTTCGGTACCTTTGCTTATAGACGTATGCCTTTTGGTTTATGTAATGCACCTGCTACCTTTCAAAGATGCATGATGGCTATATTCTCTGACTTTTGTGAAAAGATTTGTGAGGTATTCATGGATGATTTCTCCGTTTACGGATCCTCTTTTGATGATTGCTTGAGCAACCTTGATCGAGTTTTGCAGAGATGTGAAGATACTAGTCTCGGCTTGAATTGGGAGAAGTGCCACTTTATGGTTAATGAAGGCATTGTCTTGGGGCATAAAATTTCTGAAAGAGGTATTGAAGTTGACAAAGCTAAGGTACATACTATTGAAAAGATGTCGTGTCCCAAGGACATTAAAGGTATAAGAAGTTTCCTTGGTCATGCCGGTTTTTATAGGATGTTCATTAAGGACTTCTCTAAAATTTCTAGGCCTCTGACTAATCTATTGCAAAAAGATATTCCTTTTGTCTTTGATGATGATTGTGTAGAAGCATTTGGAATACTTAAGAAAGCTTTGATTTCTGCACCTATTGTTCAGCCACTTGATTGGAATTTACCCTTTGAAATTATATGTGATGCTAGTGATTGTGCTGTAGGTGCTGTTCTAGGGCAAAGAGTTGATAAGAAATTAAATGTTATTCAATATGCTAGTAAAACTCTAGACACTGCCCAAAGAAATTATGCTACTACTGAAAAAGAATTCTTAGTAGTTGTATTTGCATGTGATAAGTTCAGACCTTATATTGTTGATTCTAAAGTAACTATTCACACTGATCATGCTGCTATTAAATATCTTATGGAAAAGAAAGATGCTAAACCTAGACTTATTAGATGGGTTCTCCTGCTACAAGAATTTGATTTTCATATTATTGATAGAAAGGGAGCTGAGAACCCCGTTGCAGATAACTTGTCTAGGTTAGAGAATGTTCTTGATGACCCACTACCTATTGATGATAGCTTTCCCGATGAACAATTAGCTGTCATAAATGCTTCTCGTACTACTCCATGGTATGCTGATTACGCTAATTACATTGTTGCTAAATTCATACCACCTAGTTTCACTTACCACCAAAAGAAAAAGTTCTTCTATGATTTAAGACATTACTTCCGGGATGACCCACACCTTTATAAAGGAGTAGATGGTGTTATTAGCTGTTGTGTACCTGAGCATGAACAGGAACAGATCCTACGCAAGTGTCACTCCAAGGCATATGGAGGACACCACGCTGGAGATAGAACTGCACATAAGGTATTGCAATCTGGTTTTTAGTGGCCTAATCTCTTCAAAGATGCCCGTAAGTTTGTCTTGTCTTGTGACGAATGTCAAAGAATTGGTAATATTAGTAGACATCAAGAAATGCCTATGAACTATTCTCTTGTTGTTGAACCATTTGATGTTTGGGGCTTTGATTATATGGGACCGTTTACTGCCTCTAATGGGTATACACATATTCTAGTTGTTGTTGATTATGTTACTAAGTGGGTAGAAACTATTCCAACTAGCAGTGCTGATCATAACACCTCTATTAAGATGCTTAAAGAAGTTATTTTTCCGAGGTTTGGAGTCCCTAGATACTTAATGACTGATGGTGGTTCACATTTCATTCATGGTGCTTTTCATAAAATGCTTGCTAAGTATGATGTTAACCATAGAATTGCATCTCCATATCACCCACAGTCTAGTGGTCAAGTAGAATTGAGTAACATAGAGCTCAAATTAATTTTGCAAACGACTGTTAATAGATCTAGAAAGAATTGGCCCCAGAAACTTGATGATGCGTTATGGGCTTATAGAACTGCATATAAGAATCCTATGGGTATGTCTCCGTATAAAATGGTTTATGGAAAAGCATGTCACTCACCTCTCGAACTAGAACATAAGGCATATTGCGCCATTAAAGAGCTCAATTGTGATTTAAAACTTGCCGATGAGAAGACGTTATTTTACATTAGCTCACTTGATGAATGGAGAACCCAAGCCTATGAGAATGCCAAGTTGTTTAAAGAAAAAGTTAAAAGATGGCATGACAAAAGGATACAAAAGCGTGAGCTTAATGTAGGTGATTATGTGTTATTATTCAACTCTCGTTTAAGATTTTTTGCAGGAAAGCTCCTCTCTAAATGGGAAGGCCCTTACATTATCGAGGAAGTCTATCGTTCTGGTGCCATAACAATCAACAACTTCGAAGGCGCAAATCCGAATGTGGTGAACGGTCAAAGAATCAAACATTATATCTCAGGTAATCCTATAAATGTTGAAACTAATATTATTGAAACCGTAACCCCAGAGGAATGCATAAAGAACACTTTCCAGAATGTTTTAGACTCCGAAAAGGAATAGGTATGTGGTACAGTAAGTAAACCAACTCCAAAACAGTTCTAATAGCATTTTCTCTCCGTTTTGGAATATTTAAGCACATAGGAAAAATAAAAAGTAGTCCGGGAAGGACACGAGGCATCCACGAGGGTGGAGGGTGCGCCCTACCCCCGGGCACGCCCCTGCCTCGTGGGTGATGACCCACAAGTATAGGGGATCTATTCTAGTCCTTTCGATAAGTAAGAGTGTCGAACCCAACGAGGAGCAGAAGGAAATGATAAGCGGTTTTCAGTAAGGTTTTCTCTACAAGCACTAAAATAGTAGGTGATAGATAGTTTCGTGATAAGATAAATAGTAACGAGCAAAATGTAAATAGAGTAAATAAAGTGCAGCAAGGTGGCCCAATCCTTTATGTAGCAAAGGATAAGTCTGGACAAATTCTAATAATGAAGAAGGAGCTCCCGAGGACACATTGGGAATTATCGTCAAGCTAGTTTTCATCAAGTTCATAAGATTCACATTCGGTACTTTGATAATTTGATATGTGGGTGGACCGGTACTTGGGTACTGCCCTAACATAGACAAGCATCCCACTTATGATTAACCCCTATTGCAAGCATCCGCAACTACAAAAGAAGGTACTAAGGTAAACCTAACCACAACATTAAGCATATGGATCCATATCAACCCCTAACGAAGCAACGCATAAACTAGGGTTTAAGCTTCTGTCACTGCAACCCATCATCTACTTATTACTTCCCTATGCCTTCCTCTAGGCCCAAATAATGGTGAAGTGTCATGTAGTCGACGTTCACATAACACCACTAGAGGAAAGACAACATACATCTCATCAAAACATTGAACGAATACCAAATTCACATGACTACTAATAGCAAGACTTCACCCATGTCCTCAGGAACAAAGGTAACTACTCACAAAGCATATTCATGTTCATAATCAGAGGAGTAATAATATTCATAAAGGATCTGAACATATGATCTTCCACCAAGTAAACCAAATAACATCAACTACAAGGAGTAATCAACACTACTAGCAACCCACATGTACCAATTTTTGGTTTTGATACAAGATTGGATACAAGGGATGAACTAGGGTTTTGAGAGGAGATGGTGCTGGTGAAGATGTTGATGGAGATTGACCCCCTCTCGATGAGAGAATCGTTGGTGATGACGTTGGTGATGTTTTCCCCCTCACGGAGGGAAGTGTCCCCGGAAGAACAGCTCCGCCAGAGCCCTAGATTGATTCCGCCAAGGTTCCACCTCGTGGCGGCGGAGTTTCGTCCCGTAAGCTTGCCCACGATTTTTTCCAGGGGAAAAGTGATGATATAGCAGAAGATGGACGCCGAAGGCCCACTAGGGGGCCCAGGAGATAAGGGGCCGCGCCCTAGGGGGAGCGCTCCCCTGTCTCCTGGACAGGGTGTGGGGCCCCTAGCCTATTTCTTTCGTCCATAAATTCTTATTAATTACAAAAAGTTGTTTCGTGGAGTCTCAGGACTTTGGGAGTTGTGCAGAATAGGTTTCCAACGTTTGCTCCTTTTCCAGCCAGAATTCCAGCTGCCGGCATCCCCCCTCTTCATGGTAAACCTTGTAAAACAAGAGAGAATAGCCATAAGTATTGAGATATAATGTGTAATAACAGCCCATAATGCAATAAATATTGATATAAAAGCTTGATGCAAAATGGACGTATCAACTCCCCCAAGCTTAGACCTCGCTTGTCCTCAAGCGGAAGCCGAAATCGAAACATATGTACACATGTTTAGAGATAGAGGTGTCGATAAAAAAAAAAATACGGACATGAGGGCATTATGATCATTCTAATAACAGCAACATATATGGATTTTGTCATATGATTTCCTATGCTCAAGTAATAAGCAATTCACAATGTCGAGTATGGTTCAAAAACTTCATTGGGAACTAACAAACTATAATCTTAGTCATTGAAGCAATTGCAATTTATTGTAACATCAGAAAGAGTCAATAATGGAGCTTTTCAGCAAACTCACATACTCAACTATCTTGTAGTCTCTTATAATTGTTAACAATCATGCAATACTTGTGGTTATAGAGTTTCAGCCGGACACTGAGAAAGATAAAGGCTTATTCTGTTGCCACCCAACGTATTCACCTTTAGGTGATGTCAACAATAATATCCTATGCCAACTAACATCCAATTGGATATATGTATCATGATCTTTCAAACACGAGGAGCTTGCCAAAGGATAAAATGAAAAAGGGAAAGGTGAGGATCACCTTGACTCAAGCATAAAGTAAAACATAAAGTAAAAGATAGGCCCTTCGCAGAGGGAAGCAGAGGTTGTCACGCGCGTTTAGGGTTGATGCATAAAATCTTAGTGCAAAAGAACGTCACTTTATATTGCCCCTTGTATGTGGACCTTTATTATGCAGTCCGTCGCTTTTATTACTTCCACAACAAGTTTGTACAAATCTTATTTTCTCTGAGTCATACATATTTAGAGAGCAATTTTTATTGCTTGCACCGATGACAACTTACTTGAAGGATCTTACTCAATCCATAGGTAGGTATGGTGGACTCTCAGGGCAAACCTGGGTTTAAGGATATTTGGAAGCACACATAGTATCTCTACTTGGTGCAAGGAATTTGGCTAGCATGAGGGGGAAAGGCAAGCTCAACATGTTTGGAAGGTCAGTGACAATATACTTTAACTGAGATGTCGGAAAACATAAACCATTATGTTGTCTTCCTTGTCCAACATCAACTCTTTTAGCATGAAATACTTAATGAGTGCTTCACAATCATAAAAGATGTCCAAGATTATATATTTATATGTGAACCCCTCTTTCCTTATCACTTCCTATTAATTGCAACGATGACCAAGGCTACGTTCATCAAGTCTCAACAATTTTTATGCCTCATATTTTCTATGTGTGAAGTTATCACTATCCATAAGATCAATATGAACTCTTTTGTTCCTTCTACTTTCTCAAGATCATAGCAACATGGCAAAGCCCTTGACTCAACACTAATCTTTATTATAGATAGCACACGGACTCGATTCAATAAAGAGATCACAAAGGAAAACTCAAAACTACTTGATATCAAAACTTCGAACTAATAGATCAAGATACTACTAAAAGGATCGAACTAAATAAAGCGGTAAAAATAGGAGTGTGATGGTGATACGATACCGGGGCACCTCCCCCAAGCTTGGAAGTTGCCAAGGGGAGTGCCCATACCCATGTGATTAGTTCTTCGGAGGTGATGGAGGTGGTGATGATGACGGTGGATAATCGCAGATCGAGCGTAAAAGCTCCTCCAACTTGCGGATAATGCCCTTGAGCCCAGCAATATGATCCTTTAACAAAATATTCTCCTGTGTGAGATACTTGTTCTGTATGCGGGCTAACTCAATCATCTTGAAAGCTTCAATCTCTGTTGGAGTGAAAAGGTTAGGTAAAGGTTGAGGGATGTCTTGTTCTTTCACCACCGGAGCTTGAACCTCCATGGCCTTCTTGATCCCTTCATCCTTGTTGATCTTTTCTGGTTCCTCTCTTTTCAACTCTATCTTCAATAGCCAAGCATCCTTATCTTCGTTGTTGATTTCTATAGCACCAGAATGATAGACCTCCTCGATAACGTAGGGACCTTCCCATTTTGAGAGAAGTTTTCCTGCAAGAAATCTTAAACGAGAGTTGAACAATAACACATAATCTCCTACGTTAAACTCATGCTTTTGTATCCTCTTATCATGCCAGCGTTTGACATTTTCTTTCAAAAGCTTGGTATTCTCATATGCTTGGGTTCTCCATTCATCAAGTGAGCTAATATCAAATAACCTTTTCTCACCGGCAAGTTTGAAGTCATAATTGAGCTCTTTAATGGCCCAATATGCCTTATGTTCAAGTTCAAGAGGTAAATGACATGCTTTTCCATAAACCATCTTATAAGGAGACATACCCATAGGATTTTTGTATGCAGTTCTATAGGCCCATAATGCATCATCAAGTTTTTTGGACCAATTCTTTCTAGATCTATTCATAGTATTTTGCAAAATTAATTTGAGCTCTCTATTTCTCAACTCTACCTGACCACTAGACTACGGATGATAAGGAAATGATATTCTATGATTGACATCATACTTAGCGCGCATCTTACGGAAAGCACCATGAATAAAGTGTGAACCACCATCAGTCATAAGATATCTAGGGACTCCAAACCTTGGAAAAATAACTTCTTTAAGCATTTTAATAGAAGTGTTATGATCATCACTACTAGTTGGAATAGCTTCTACCCACTTAGTAACGTAATCAACAGGAACTAAAATATGTGAATAACCATTGGAGGCAGGAAAAGGTCCCATATAATCAAATCCCAAAACATCAAACGGTTCAATAACAAGAGAATATTTCATAGGCACTTCTTGACGTCTACTAATGTTACCTATTCTTTGACATTCATCACAAGATAAGACAAACTTACGGGCATCTTTGAAAAGAGTAGGCCAATAAAAACCAGATTGTAGTACCTTGTGTGCAGTTCTATCTCCAGCATGGTGTCCTCCATAGGATTCAGAGTGACACTTGCGTAGGATTTGTTCCTGTTCATGCTCAGGCACAAAACGTATAATAATACCATCTACTCCTTCTTTATATAGGTGTGGATTATCCCAGAAGTAATGTCTTAAATCATCAAAGAACTTTTTCTTTTGCTGGTATGTGAAACTAGGCGGTATATATTTAGCAATAATGTAATTAGCATAATCAGCATACCAAGGAGTAGTACGAGAAGCATTGATGACCGCTAATTGTTCATCAGGAAAGCTATCATTAATAGGCAGTGGGTCATCAAGAACATTCTCTAACCTAGACAAGTTGTCTGCAACGGGTTTCTCAGCTCCCTTTCTATCAATAATATGCAAGTCAAATTCTTAGAGCAAGAGAACCCATCTAATGAATCTAGGCTTAGCATCTTTCTTTTCCATAAGATATTTAATAGCAGCATGATCAGTGTGAATAGTAACTTTGGAATCAACAATATAAGGTCTAAACTTATCACATGCAAACACAACTGCTAAGAACTATTTTTCAGTGGTAGCATTATTTCTCTGGGCAGTATCAAGAGTCTTACTAGCATACTGGATGACATTCAATTTCTTATCGACTCTTTGCCCTAAAACAGCACCTACAGCATAATCACTAGCATCACACATAATTTCAAAAGGTAAGTTCCAATCAGGTGGTTGAACAATAGGTGCAGTGATCAAAGCTTTCTTAGGTGTTTCAAATGCTTCTACACAATCATCATCAAAGACAAAAGGAATATCTATTTGCAATAAATTAGTCAGTGGCCTAGAGATTTTAGAAAAGTCCTTAATGAACCTCCTATAAAAGCCGACAAGACCAAGGAAACTTCTTAGACCTTTTATGTCCTTGGGACATGGCATCTTTTCAATAGCATCAACTTTGGCTTTATCAACTTCAATACCTCTCTCAGAGATCTTGTGCCCCAAGACAATGCCTTCATTAACCATAAAGTGACACTTTTCCCAGTTCAGGACGAGACTAGTGTCTTCGCATCTTTGCAAAACTCGATCAAGGTTGCTCAAACAATCATCAAAAGAGGATCCATAGACGGAGAAGTCATCCATGAATACCTCACAAATCTTTTCACAAAAATCAGAAAATATAGCCATCATGTATCTTTGAAAGGTAGCAGGTGCATTACATAAACCAAAAGGCATACGTCTATAAGCAAAGGTACCAAAAGGGCAAGTAAAAATAGTTTTAGATTGACCCCCCGCTGAAACAGGTATCTGTGAGAAACCAGAATAACCATCTAGAAAGCAAAAAATGTGTGTGTTTGGATAGGCTTTCTAGCATTTGATCAATAAAAGGTAAAGGGTAATGAACTTTCTTAGTGGCTTTATTTAACTTACGAAAATCAATTACCATCATATAGCCTGTAATAATTCTTTGTGGGATCAATTCATCTTTATCATTAGGAACAACGGTAATACCTCCCTTTTTAGGGACACAATGGACAGGGCTTACCCATTCACTATCAGCAACGGGATAAATAATACCTGCCTCAAGGAGCTTTAGTATCTCCTTTCTTGCCACTCCCTTCATCTTGGGATTTAATCGTCTTTGAGGATCTCTAACTGGTTTGGCATCTTTCTCCACTGAAATTTTGTGTTGACATAATGTGGGACTAATGCCCTTAAGATCATCCAGAGTATATCCAATAGCAGCTCTGTGCTTCTTCAGAGTTTTCAATAATCTTTCTTCTTCTTTCTCTGAAAGTTTAGCACTAATAATAACAGGATATATTTCTTTTTCATCAAGATAAGCATACTTAAGATTATCTAGTAAGGGTTTGAGTTCAAACACGGGATCACCCTTGGGTGGAGGGAGTTCGCCAAGAATTTCGACGGGAAGGTTATGTTTCAGCATAGGTTCTTGTTTAAGGAACACTTCATCTATTTCTTCCCTTTCCTTCATAAACATATCATTTTCATGGTCTAACAAATATTGTTCTAACGGATCAGTTGGAGGAACAACAATGGAAGCAAGACCAATGATCTCGTCCTTACTAGGAGGTTCCCTTTCTCGAGGTTGTCTACTAAACTTAGCAAAATTGAACTCATGAGACATACCATCTATGCCAACAGTGACGACCTTCCTTTTACAATTAATCTTAGCACTAGCAGTATTCAAGAAGGGTCTACCGAAAATAATGGGACAAAAATCATCTTGTGGGGAAGCAAGAACAAGGAAATCAGCAGGGTATTTAACCTTCCCACACAAAACTTCAACATCTCTAACAATCCCAATAGGTTTAATGGTGTCCCTATTAGCAAGCCTAATAGTAACATCAATGTCTTCTAATTCAACAGGTGCAATATCATGCATAATTTCTTCATAAAGATCATAAGGTATCGCACTAGCACTAGCACCCATATCACATAAGCCATGATAACAATGATCTCCTATTTTAACAGAAATAACAGGCATGCCTACAATAGGTCTACGTGTCTTAGTATTAGGTCTAGCAATATTAGCAGTCTCACCACAGAAAGATATAACATGCCCATCTAAGTCCTCATCCAAGAGATCTTTAATCATAGCAATATCAGGTTCAACATTAATTTCCTCAGGAGGAGTATAAGTCCTAGTATTACTCTTATGAACAACAGTTGAAGCTTTAGCATGATCTTTTATCCTAATAGGAAAAGGAGTTTTTTCGACATAAGCAGTAGGAATAATAGGATCACTATATGTTATAGTCTTTTCTTCGACTGTAATAGGTGCAACTACTTTAACTTCAATAGGAGGATTATATTTAAACCACTTCTCTTTAGGGAGATCAATGTGAGTAGCAAAAGTTTCACAAAAAGTGGCTACTATCTCAGAGTCAAGTCCATACTTAGAGCTAAATCCACGGAAAGCATCAGTATCCATAAAATTTAACACAATTGAACTTAGGTGTCATACCTGACTCCTTACCATCGTTGGAACCCCAATCTTTAGAGTTACGTTTAATTATTTCCAATAAGTCCCATTTGAAATCAATAGTCTTCAGCATATAGGAACCAGCACATGATGTATCGAGCAGGTTGCGATTATCAAGAGAAAGTCGAGCATAAAAGTTCTGAATAATCATTTCCCGAGAGAGCTCATGATTGGGGCATGAATACAACATTGACTTAAGCCTCCCCCAAGCTTGAGCGATGCTTTCTCCTTCGCGAGGCCAGAAATTATATATGTAATTACGATCACAATGAACAAGATGCATAGGATAGAACTTCTAGTGAAATTCCAACTTCAATCGCTTATAATTCCAAGATCTCGTATCATCACATAGCCTATACCATGTCATTGCATCTCCCTTCAAAGATAAAGGGAAGACCTTCCTTTTGACAACATCATCGGGAATACCTACAAACATAAATAATCCACAAACTTCATCCACGAAGATAAGGTGTAAGTCGGGATGCAATGTTCCGTCTCCTGCAACAGGATTAGCTAGCAGTTTTTCTATCATACCCAAAGGAATCTCAAAGTGAATATTTTCATAAAGTTCAGTAGGTTGAGGAGTATATCTTTGCTCTTCTGGTTGGGGTGAAGAACCCCAAACAAGCCCCTCAAAGGATTAGTTTCCATAGTGACAAGTAACAAAAAATTTCAGCACACTATATAAATGTTTCCTTACCAAGTTCCACTCACCAAGAGCGCTACGCTCCGCGGCAATGGCGCCAGAAAAGAGTCTTGATGACCCACAAGTATAGGAGATCTATCGTAGTCCTTTTGATAAGTAAGAGTTTCGAACCCAATGAGGAGTAGAAGGAAATGATAAGCAGTTTTCAGTAAGGTTTTCTCTGCAAGCACTGAAATAGTAGGTGATAGATAGTTTTGTGATAAGATAAATAGTAATGTGCAAAAAGTAAATAGAGTAAATAAAGTGAAGCAAGGTGGCCCAATCCTTTATGTAGCAAAGGATAAGCCTGGACAAATTCTAATAATGAAGAAGGAGCTCCCGAGGAGACATTGGGAATTATCGTCAAGCTAGTTTTCATCACGTTCATAAGATTCGCGTTCGGTACTTTGATAATTTGATATGTGGGTGGACCGGTACTTGGGTACTGCCCTAACATGGACAAGCATCCCACTTATGATTAACCCCTATTGCAAGCATCCGCACCTACAAAAGAAGGTATTCAGGTAAACCTAACCACAGCATTAAGCTTATGGATCCATATCAACCCCTAACGAAGCAACACATAAACTAAGGTTTGAGCTTCTGTCACTCTAGCAACCCATCATCCAGTTATTACTTCCCTATGCCTTCCTCTAGGCCCAAATAATGGTGAAGTGTCATGTAGTCGACGTTCACATAACACCACTAGAGGAAAGATATCATACATCTCATCAAAATATCGAACGAATACCAAATTCACATGACTACTAATAGCAAGACTTCACCCATGTCCTTAGGAACAAACGTAACTACTCACAAAGCATATTCATGTTCATAATCAGAGGAGTAATAATATGCATAAAGGATCTGAACATATGATCTTCCACCAAGTAAACCAAATAGCATGAACTACAAGGAGTAATCAACACTACTAGCAACCCACAGGTACCAATTTGTGGTTTTGATACAAGATTGGATACAAGAGATGAACAAGGGTTTTGAGAGGAGATGGTGCTGGTGTTTGATGGAGATTGACCCCCTCTCGATGAGAGGATCGTTGGTGATGACGTTGGTGATGATTTCCCCCTCCCGGAGGGAAGTGTCCCCGGCAGAACAGCTCCTCTAGAGCCCTAGATTGACTCCGCCAAGGTTCCGCCTCGTGACGGCGGAGTTTCATCCCGTAAGCTTGCCCCGATTTTTTCCTGGGGAAAAGTGATGATATAGCAGAAGATGGACGCCGGAGGCCCACCAGGGGGCCCAGGAGATAGGGGGCCGCACCCTAGGGGGGCGCCCCCTGTCTCCTAGTCAGGGTGTGTGCCCCCTGGCCTATTTCTTTTGCCCATAAATTCTTATTAATTCCAAAAAGTTGTTTCGTGGAGTCTCAGGACTTTTGGAGTTGTGGAGAATAGGTTTCCAACGTTTGCTCCTTTTCCAGCCAGAATTCCAGCTGCCAGCATTCCCCCTCTTCATGGTAAACCTTGTAAAATAAGAGAGAATAGCCATAAGTATTGAGATATAATGTGTAATAACAACCCATAATGCAATAAATATTGATATAAAAGCATGATGCAGAATGGACGTATCATTGGGCACCTTGTGTGCTCTCCGGACTGTGTTTTCTTGCACGATACTTCTTTCGGTCGGTAAAAATTCATTATATAATCTCCCGAAGGTTTTGACCACCGTACCATGCAAATATCCTCTATCTTTACTTCGAGCTGTTTTTCTGACAGATCTGGAGCACCATCACGTCTTCAAGCACTCCCAAGGACAAGTCTTTTGAGAGGGTCATCAACCCCTACCTCGCGGAGGTGCCGCATCCCCCTCAAACCATTGAGATGCGTGAGGGGGGGCTGCACATCCGCGATGTTGAGGGACCAAGGAGTAGTGGAAGCATGGAGACAAAGCTCGCAACAATGGAACAACAAGTTTTCAAGTGCCTACGGATGGTGGAATGCGTACTCAATGCCAACCAGATGATGATCGCGGAGTTCACCAACAACCACAAGCTGGACGCCAAGAACATTGAGGAGACCATCTTCAAGCTTCATGAGAAAATCAAGCGCCTCCAAGCCCAGATCTATGACCTACAAAACCAAAACTATGAGTATGAATATAGATTCCAGAGGATGAGTTTGGCCGCAGATTTGAGGATCCTGGAGACTCGATCATCCTTCTATGATGGTGAGCCTATGTCTTGGAAGACGGACGACAAGCCTACATCATCAACAACTCCATCATCACAACCTCTAACGAACTAATCACATGGTTATGGGGACTCCCCTTGGCAACTGCCAAGCTTGGGGGAGTTGTCCTGGTATCATATCTCCATCCTATCTTTACTGTTTTACTTAGTTCGATCCTTTTGGTAATATCTTGATCTAGTAGAATAAAGTTTTAGTATGAATTAGTTTTGGGTTTTGCTTTGTGATCCCTCTATGTAATCGAGTCCGTGAGCTATATATAATAAAGATTATTGTTGGGTCAAGGACTTTGCTATCTTGCTATGATCCTAAGTGCCTAAAAGAGTAAAACTAAATCAAGAGATCATATTGATCTTATGGAAAGTAATGATTTCACATATATAGAGTATGATGATTAAAAGTTGTTGAGAGTTGGAAAACATAGTTTTGGTCATCGTTGCAATTAATAGGAAGTAATAAAGAAAGAGAGGTTCTCACATATAAATATACTATCTTGGACATCTTTATGATTGTGAGCACTCATTAAATTATGACATGCTAAAGAATTGATGTTGGACAAGGAAGAAAACGTAATGGGTTATGTTTTCTCACATCTCAGTTAAAGTATATTGTCCTGGATTATCCAAACATGTTGAGCTTGCCTTTCCCCCTCATGCTAGCCAAATTCTTTTCACCAAGTAGAGATACTACTTGTGCTTCTAAATATCTTTAAACCCAGTTTTTCCATGAGAGTCCACCATACCTACCTATGGATTGAGTAAGATCCTTCAAGTAAGTTGTCATGTTGCATGCAATAAAAAATGCTCTCTAAACATGTATGACTTATTAGTGTGGAGAAAATAAGCTTTATACGATCTTGTGATATGGAAGTAATAAAAGCGACAGACTGCATAATAAAGGTTCATATCACAAGTGGCAATATAAGTGACATTCTTTTGCATTAAGATTTTGTGCATCCAACCAAAAAACACATGACAACCTCTGCTTCCCTCTGCGAAGGGCCTATCTTTTACATTATGCAAGAGTCAAGGTGATCTTCACCTTTCCTTTTTACATTTTATCCTTTGGCAAGCACCTCGTGTTGGAAAGATCCTGATATATATATCCAATTGGATGTAAGTTAGCATGGACTATTATTGTTGACATTACCCTTGAGGTAAAAGGTTGGGAGGCAACATAATAGGCCCTTATCTTTCTCAGTGGCCGATTAAAACTCCATAACCATAAGTATTGCGCGAGTGTTAGCAATTGGGAAAGAGTAAATGATAGTTGGGTATGTGGACTTGCTAAAAAGCTCTTATGTTGGCTATTTCCTATGTTATGATAAATTGCAATTGCTTCAATGACTGAGATTATAGTTTGTTAGTTCTCAATGAAGTTTCTAAATCATACTTGACATTGTGAATAGATTGTTACTTGAGCATAAGGAATAATATAAATATATATATATATATATATATCTGTTATAAGAATGATCATGATGCCCTCATGTCTATATTTTATTTTATCGACACCTCTATCTCTAAACATGTGGACATATTTTTCGATATCGGCTTCCGCTTGAGGACAAGCAAGGTCTAAGCTTGGGGGAGTTGATACGTCCATTTTGCATCAAGATTTTATATCAATATTTATTGCATTATGGGCTGTTATTACACGTTATGTCCCAATACTTATGCCTATTTTCTCTTATTTTACAAGGTTTACATGACGAGGGAGAACGCCAGCAGCTGGGATTCCGAGCTGGAAAAGGAGCAAATATTGAAGACCTATTCTGCACAATTCCAAAAGTCCTGAAACTCCACGAAAGTCATTTTGGGAATTAATAAAAATATTCAGCAGAAGAAATACCTGAGGGGGGCCACCCACCACCCACGAGGGTGGGCGGCACGCTCTACGCCCCTGGGCGCGCCCCCCTGCCTCGTGCGCCACCTGGCAGCCCTCCGGTGCCCATCTTCTGCTATATGAAGTCTTTTACCCTGGAAAAAAACATAAGCAAGATTACAAGACGAAACTCCGCCGAGACGAGGCGGAACCTTGGCGGAACCAATCTAGGGCTCCGACGGAGTTGTTCTGCCGGCGAAACTTCCCTCCGGGAGGGGGAAATCATCACCATCGTCATCACCAACGATTCTCTCATCAGGAGGGGGTCAATCTCCATCAACATCTTCACCAGCACCATCTCCTCTCAAACGCTAGTTCATCTTTTCTATCCAATCTTAGTACCAAAACCTCAAATTGGTACATGTGGGTTGTTAGTTGTGTTTATTACTCCTTGTAGTTGATGCTAGTTGGTTTATCCGGTGGAAGATCATATGTTCAGATCATTAATGCATATTAATACCCCTCTGATTATGAACATGAATATGCTTTGTGAGTAGTTACGTTTGTTCCTCAGGACATGGGTGAAGTCTTGCTATTAGTAGTTATGTGAATTTGGTATTCGTTTGATATTTTGATGCGATGTATGTTGTCTCTCCTCTAGTAGTGTTATGTGACCGTCGACTACATGACACTTCACCATTATTTGGGCCTAGAGGAAGGCACTAGGAAGTAATAAGTAGATGCTGGGTTGCTAGAGTGACAGAAGCTTAAACCCTAGTTTATGTGTTGCTTCGTAAGGGGCTGATTTAGATCCACTTGTTTCATGCTATGGATAGGTTTACCTTAATACTTATTTTGTAGTTGCGGATACTTGCAACAGGGGTTAATCATAAGTGGCATTCTTGTCCAATAAAGGGCAGTACCCAAGCACTGGTCCATCCACATATCAAATTATCAAAGTAATGAACACGGATCAGATGAACGTGATGAAAACTGGCTTGACGATAATTCCCATGTGTCCTCAGGAGCGCTTTTCTCATTATAAGAACTTGTCCAGGCTTGTCCTTTGCTACAAAAAGGATTGGGCCACCTTGCCGCACCTTATTTACTTTCATTGCTTGCTACCCATTACAAATTATCTTATCACAAAACTATCTGTTACCTACAATTTCAGTGCTTGCAGAGAATACCTTAGTGAAAATCGCTTGTCATTTCCTTCTGCTCCTCGTTGGGTTCGACACTCTTACTTATCGAAAGGACTACGATAGATCCCCTACACTTGAGGGTCATCACTAATGCCCTGCCTATTTTATGTGTATGATGAACAAGGAGTTCATGGAGTTCTTGGACAAGTTCGTCGTGGTGTTCATTGACGATATATTGGTCTACTCGAAGAATGAAGAAGAGCACAAGGAACATCCGCGCTTGGTTTTGAGAAGCTCAGGGAACATCAGTTGTATGCCAAGTTCAGCAAATGTGAGTTTTGGTTGAAGGAAGTTGGATTTCTCGGACATGTTATATTAGGAGAAGGAATAGCAGTAGGCCCTACCAAGGTTGCATCTGTCACTAAGTGGTTGGAACCCAGCTCAGTTAGAGAGATAAGAAGTTTTCTTGGAGTCACAGGTTATTATCGGAGATTTATTGAGAATTTTTCCAAGATCACGAAGCCCATGACGGAGTTATTGAAGAAAGACACCAAGTTTAAATGGATCGAGGATTTGTGAGGCCAGTTTTCAGGAGTAGAAGAAACGTTTGGTTACAGCCCCAGTGTTGATTCTCCCGAACATACGCAAGGATTTCCAACTTTATTGTGACGCTTCTCGTCAAGTTCTTATGCAGGAAGAAAGAGTTGTTTCATATGCGTCACGTCAGCTTCGACCTCATGAATTGAATTATGCCATGCATGATTTGTAGTTAGCAACTGTAGTGCATGCGCTCAAGACATGGAGACATTTTCTTATCAAAAACCGTTGCGATGTTTACAAGGATCATATGAGTTTGAAGTACATCTTAACACATAAGGAGTTAAACCTCAGGCAGAGGAGATGGTCAGAGCTCACAAAGATTAAGACATGAGATTGTATTATCATCTAGGAAAGGCCAATGTCACAGCAGATGCGTTGAGCCGCAAGATTTATGTTAACACGCTCATAAACGGAGAATTATCTCAGGAGTTAGCCGATGATCTCCGAGAACTTCGCTTGGAGATAGTTCCGAGAGGTTATGTTGTAGCACTGGAAATTCAGTCCACTTTGCTGGGAAAGATCCGAGAAGCCCAGAAGATGGACAAGGAGATTTCAGAGATGAAGGAAAGGATCAGTAAATTCCAGGCTAAAGGTTTTCGTGAGGATGAGCACAGAACTTTATGGTTTGAGGATCTTATCTATGTGCCTAATGATCCTGAGATCAGGAAGTTAATTCTTCAGGAGGCTCATGATCCGCCTTATTTGATTCACCTAGGCAACACCAAGATGTATCTAGATTTGAAGGAGAGTTTCCGGTGGACAGGAATGAAGAAGGATATTGCAGAGTATGTAGCAGTATGCGACGTATGTCAGAGAGTTAAGGCAGAGCATCAGAAACCAGCAGGGTTACTTGAGCCTTTTTTGATACCCGAATGGAAGTGGGATAAACTTGGCATGCATTTCATCACCGGATTACCTAGGACTCGTTCAGGCTATGACTCTATCTGGGTTGTAGTTGACCGCTTGACCAAGGTAGCCCATTTCATCCCTGTGAAGACAACTTATACGAGTGCTAAGTTGGAGAAGATATACATTACTAGGATCGTATGTCTGCATGGAGTTCCGAGGACCATTGTATCAGACAGGGGAATGCACTTTACTTCAAAGTTTTGGAATCAGTTACATGAAACTTTGGGTACCAGGCTAGAGTACAATATAGCCTTTCATCCGCAGACAGATGGACAGACCAAGAGAGTCAATCAGATTCTGGAGGACATGTTGAGAGCTTGTGTGCTAGATTATGGATCTAGTTGGGATGATAATTTACCCTATGCAGAGTTCTCCTATAACAACAGTTACCAAGTCAGTTTGAAGATGGACCCTTTCAAAGCTTTGTACGGAAGGAGCTGGAAGACACCATTGTTGTGGGATGAAGTTGGAGATCGATAGTTGTTCATACCAGATTTAATGGGAGATTCTGAGGAGAAGGTTAAGTTGATTCGAGATAGACTCGAGATAGCCCAGTCCAGGCAGAAGAGTTATGCCGATACTAAACGCAAGGAGGTAGCCTATGAAGTCGGAGATAGAGCATATCTTCGTGTATCCCCACTTCGAGGACAAAAATGATTTAGAGTCAAAGGAAAGTTAGCACCACGATTTGTGGGACCATACAGAGTTTTGGAACATATGGGAGAAGTTGCCTACAAGTTGGAATTACCCGAAGGTTTGTTAGGAGTTCATGATGTGTCTCATGTTTCCCAGTTGAAGAAGTGCCATGTAGAGATGGCTGATATTCCTCTAAGAGATACAGTGCCACTGGAAGCGACTCAGTTGGATAGTGATCTAACCTATGAGGATGTGACGCCCCCGATTCAATCATATACTAATCATACACACAAATGTGTATGATCAAGATCAGGGACTCACGGGAAGATATCACAACACAACTCTGGACACACACAAAAAAATACAAGCTTTATATTACAAGCCAGGGGCCACGAGGGCTCGAATACAAGCTCGGTACACAGGAGTCAGTGGAAGCAACAATATCTGAGTACAGACATAAGTTAAACAAGGATGCCTTAAGAAGGCTAGCACAAAAGCAACACGGTCGAAGAGGCAAGGCCTCCTTCCTGGGACCTCCTAACTACTCCTGGTCGTCGGCGGTCTCCATGTAGTAGCATCCTTCGACGGTGGCAACTGGCGCCAGGGATCCACCATCTGGTTGCCTCAACCGGAAAGAAGAAAGAAGGGGGAAAAGGGGTAGCAAAGCAACCGTGAGTACTCATCCAAAGTACTCGCAAGCATCAGATCTATACTAAGTATGCACTGGTATCAAATGGAAGGTTTGTATCTGTGGGCTGAACTGCAGAAAGCCAGAATAGAGGGAAGGACTAGCCTATCGAAGACTAGCATCTTCAAGCAACTCCAAGCATCTTGCAGCATGTAGGAGAGTAAAGAATAGCAGTTTATACTTAACAAGCATGTTGTAACATTAATGCCCAGAGATCCTTCCTCGACTCCCTGCGAGAAAGCAATCCTGGAGCCACTTATCTCAAGTATCCATTTGTAGTTGTATAAGATCAGGATATAAGTCTGAACGCCCGTTACCGTGGACACGACTATTAATAGATAATCTTCCCTTTAAGGGTGCACCATGTTTTCCAACACGCTTGATTACTCTGGACGGACACACTTTTCTGGGTCAATGCCCGGCCTCGGAAGATCAACACGTTGCGGCCCTACCTAGGCTTAGCAGAGAGGTCCCCGGGGTCTGGGCCCTATCTGAATTTTTTATAGGTGATAGATATGCAAATTGCCTGCATTTTCCTAACTTTTCAGAATTTTTTGAGTATCATAAGTATGGTTGGAGTACATATTACTACAGATTTTTCTGTTTTTGACAAATTCTATTTTCAATTTATAGTTTGCTTGTTATCTAGTTTCTATGGCTTATATTGCTCAAATTGTGGAAATGATATGATACAGTAGGCTTTATGTGGAAACAATTATGAATCTTTTCTTTGACAATACCAAAGTGAATAATTTGCTTTATCATACTAACCTATCTTACGAAGTTCCCTTAAGTTTTGTGTGATTGAAGTTTTCAAGTTTTGGGTGAGATATCGATATGAGGAGAATAAGGAGTGACAAGACCCTAAGCTTGGGGATGCCCAAGGCACCCCAAGGTGATATTCAAGGAATATCCAAGCAACTAAGCTTTGGGATGCCCCGAAAGGCATCCCTCTTTCGTCTCCAACATTATCGGTAACCTTACTTGGAGCTATATTTTCATTCGTCACATGATATGAGTTTTTCTTGAAGCATCATCTTCTTTTATTAGGATTTTATTTCTTCTATTTAGAATAATGTTTTTCATCTTTGTTTTCAATAAAAATGTCAAGGATAGCCTTTACCATGCTTATTTTGCAAGTCTACATGTTGCTGTTTCAAAACAGAAAGTTTATCCCTGTTGCAAAATTTCCTGAGAAAAGTTAGAATGTGATAAAATGTTGAAACTTATTGAAAAATAAGCTTTGATAAATTTTCTATAGTTTGGTAAATTTTTAGAACCTTTGGAGTTACAAAAGTATGATTGTTCTTGTATATGTTACAGACTGTACTATTTTGGCAGATTGTTGTTATGGTTGCATTGTTTGCATATGTTTGCTAGTATAATGATTCTATTTGGGGATAGGAGTATTAAATATGCAGAGGCATTTAGTATTAAATGTTAAATAAATTTTTTAGTGAATTTCTACAGTAGAGAATGATACGGTTTTGCATTGATTTAGACTAACGTATCTCACGAGTTTTTGTTGAGTTTTGTGTGGATGAAGTTTTTAAGATTTAGGGAAATCATGATATAAAAGGAATTAAGGAGACACAAAAACTCCATCTTGGGGATGCCCAAGGCATCCCAAGATAATATTTCAAGAAGTCTCAAGCATCTAAGCTTGGGGATGCCCTGGTAGGCATCCCACCTTTCTTCATCAACAATTATCGGTTAGTATCGATTGATCCTAAGTTTTTGCTTCTTCACATGATGTGTCCAATTCTTTTAATGCCATTTTATTTTGTTTTGCTTGCTGTTTTAACAAAATACTTAGATGTGAAAGTTTTAAAATAAGAGAGAGTCCTCATTTAGCTACCCCTTTACTTACCTACTCGTTTGATATTCACTTATATATTTCTGGAGTAGTTTGTCATTCACTCTCATGCTTCACTTAGATTATTTTGAGAGTTGAAAATTTGAAGAAATACATATGCTCTCGTGCTTCACTTAAATTTATTTGAGAGCTTGTTAGTAGCAATGGTAATATATAAATTTAGTCCGAAAGTGATAGATATCCAAGAAGGATATAGTAAAAACTTTCATGAAGATCATTGGACAAATTAAACTTGATTCTGTGTAATAGTTTTGCAATATGATGATATAATATGTGAGTCATGTTGATTTGTAATTTTGCTTTAGTAAGAATATTGGTGTTAAGGTTTGTGATTCCCTATGCAAGCATGAAAGTCAATAGTTATTTAATGCAATTACATCCTACTTGTGGTGCATTATTCGACATTAGTTATGCTTAATGCTCGTTTATGAGATTTTTCGTTTCTTGGTTGGATGCTTCTCAATATTTTTTCTAGCCTTCGCTTGTACTAAGTAGGAATACTACTTGTGCATCCAAAATCCTTAAACCCAGTTTTAACATATGAGTCCACATACCTACCTATATGAGGTGTTTTCGTGCCATTCTAAGCAAATTTGTATGTGCCATCTCTAATTTTCAAAATAAATTTCCTTTTTGTGTGCTCCTACCGCTCATGAAATGGTAGGGGGTGGCTAATATTTTTCCATGCTAGGTGTGTTATTCTCAAGATGAGTGTTTATTCACTTGTCATTACACGAGAGTACGGCAAAGGTAATAGGGATGCCCAGTCCCGAAATGAAAAGAAATTTACATTTTGTTGCCAAATAGTAAATTCCTTGGAAAGTGTTGGTATGGAGGGCACCCGTGGATACAGCTAGCCATGGATTGTGAAAGAATGGTGGAAAAAGGAATACACTTTATTTTCTGTTTGGGAACCACCTATGATGTATCTAGCATGGAAAGTATTAGGAACTACTCGATCATTTTTGTTGACGGGAAAAGCATGCCACCCAAATTAATTTTATCTCTCAATTTTCTCTTTGAGCTCTAGCACCTCTACAAATCTCTACTTCCCTATACAAAGGGCCTATCTATTTACTTTAAGCAATTTTTTGAGTCTTCGTCTTCTCTTATAAGCACCAACTAAGGGGCATTATGATCGTACTTGAGCATTGGATGTAGCTAATATGCGAGTGAGTTTCATAAATGGATCAATGATTTAGCATGATGGGGTAGGGATAACTTGCTTAGTGTTGATGTTTTAAAAGACATGGTTGCTTGTTGATATGCTTGAGTATTGAAATCCTCATGTCAAAACTAGACTATTGCTTTGAACTATATAAAAGTCCAAATGTCCATGCCACAAAAGAAAAGAATGTGATGAACATGATAGGCAACATTCCACATCAAAAATTCTGTTCCTATCATTACATACTCGAGGACGAGCAGGAATTAAGCTTGGGGATGCTGATATGTCTCCAACATATCTATAATTTTTTATTGTTCCATGCTGTTATATTATCATTCTTGGATGTTTTCCAATCATTTTATAGCAACTTTATATCATTTTTTGGGAGTAACCGTAGAGACCTCCCAATGGATCGAAGTCTCTATGCTTAAGTGTCATCACTGGATCAGTATGCTGACACACACAGTAAAGAAGGATTTATAACAGAGTTCAATCACACACTTATTACATCGAGGTCCTCATAAAGAGTATTTATTAAATAAATATGGTTAAAGGCCAACTAAAATAAACTAACTGCAGAAGCTTCGAAGGTAAATGAGTCCATCAACTCCACGGCAAAACTGAGTGCATGACAACGACCTAGCGCACCTTATCTTTGTCGAAAAACTCTGCAACATGAGACGTTGTAGCCGTGTAGTTCAGCACATGGAATATGCTGGCAAAGTCACACTATAGAGCAATGAATGAAAGAGACTATATCTACATGCATATTTGGCAGGTGGAGGCTCTAAGTTTAATTTTTGTATAAAGCTAGTTTTTCCCTACAACAAAGGAATCAATTTTATTTACTACCAAGTTTATGCCATTATTGAGAAGGTTCCTCCAACTCAATTTCCAAAATTACCAAGTATAAATAATAAACCCAATACATTAATTAAAGAGTGATGAGATCAACAAATAAATCACTTTTAGATACTCAAATTTGTTCATAACCGGGGACACAGCTAATCGTGATTAGTTTGTACACTCTGCGGAGGTTTGCACACTTATCCCCACAAGACTCGACTGCATCCATGATCGAAAGATTGAGACATAGTCTTTCTGAAGTATTCCCACGAAACCCTGGGTACACGGGTACACCTACTTTCCCCTACATCAGCTAGTCTACCACAGAAAGAGGTCACACAACTTACTCAACTATACCAGAGCTCATAATGGCTTGTGGCTGCACACAGATGTTTCTAGGCATGAAATATCATATGATCCCTTTGAGCCTAGGTGGCGGACCTAGGGTAATCACACGGGTACTCCGGGATTCCCTTGGGCAAGCACTGGTTTCTCCAGATGCCCCAAACAATCCACCCAGATGTGTATTAAAGTTGCCACCTTAATTGTCCCTTAGTTATTATTACTCTCGCAACTTTCATGAATCTCACATACCAATCCCCGTCTATGATCATGGCTGAGCA
Organism: Triticum dicoccoides; assembly: GCF_002162155.2. Lineage (NCBI taxonomy): Eukaryota > Viridiplantae > Streptophyta > Magnoliopsida > Poales > Poaceae > Triticum > Triticum dicoccoides. The sequence continues at coordinate 281,668,904 of NC_041393.1, read as the reverse complement.
ATTGATGAGCATAAAGTATATTCCCGGGGTGATCAAAGGTAATAGGTTCCAACCTCACGAACTACATAGCAAAACCACATGTTCCCAATCCTACACATGCAATCTCTGAGGGTGAAACTAATGCATTGTAAAACTGGGTATAAAAGAGTATCATCAAAGTGTAACTTGCCTTGCTAATGATCGGTAAACCCTAGAGATTCATAGTAATAAGCTTCGCACTCCGGAAAATCTATCATAAACAAACAATAGCATACATAAGCACTCAAGCAAAAGATGCAAAGAAAATCGAAGAAAAAGATTCGAAAAACTTAAAAATAGGAAAATGACTTCTTTAAACAGAAAACAATTTTTAACAGTACCAAAATTATGTGTATTAGATCTTAACATAGAGCATATGTCAAGAGCTTCGATTTGCAAAAAGAATCAACTAAAACGGAGTTATGAAACTCAATTTATGGCCTAAAGAATTTCAAATTCAGATCTGAACAAACCTCAAATTTTAAATCTTTGAAAAATATATTTGAGTTGGTTTACTGGATAGATGAGATCATGTTGAAGATTTTGGCGTTGGTTTCATCGAATTCGGACAAACGACTAAAAAGTTGTGAGGGTTTGAAAATCATGACTGATTTGTAAATAAAATAACTACAACTAGGTCCCTGGCTATGTGACAGAAAAGCTGACGAATGAACGTTCGCTACAGAAGCTTACAGAGGCTAAACCAATGAACGTTCACTTTATAATTGAAAACGGTTCGAGAAAAAAAAGCAAAAGGCAGTCTAATCTGGACCGTCGATCTGAGGTCGAATGGACAAGAGGAGGCTGGGTTTACCACGGGGGCGATGGTCGTCGGCGGCGAGAAAAACGGAGGCGGTGGCGGCTTCGGGCGGGGCGGCGGCTCCGGTGGTTGGTGGCGATGGCACATGCGGCGCCGGGTGGAACGGCGGCAGCGGCGGCGACTCGAGCCGGCGGTGGCGGCTTCGGGTGCGGTGGCTCCGGCGGCGGCGAGTGCGGCGGCGGTAGCTGTGACTTGGGAGGAGAGAGGGGGTCGGGGCGGCTTATAAAGGTGAGCAATAATAAACTCCGCAATAAACTACGCAAATGCAAGTTTTGAAAATACATTTTTAGTACTAATAAACTCCGCAATAAAATAAATAACCCTGCGAATAAAATCAAATAAAGTATTCAAAAATTTAAGGGATAATTAGATTTATGCCCCTAGTTGTGTCCCACTCGTTTGTTTTACCCCTAATTCCTAAAAGTCACCGGTTCTGTCCAAGTCACTTTGCTCCTCTTATGCTTTTGCCCTTTGACCGTTTGACTGTCAGTTTGAAAACTTTATAACTAATTCATACTAAATCAGAAAAATGCAAATAAGATACCAAAATGTTCAGAGAAACATCACCTATATGTGAGTGTCATTTGCATTCATGAAAAAAGTGATGGAAAGTGCACATCCGAGTTTTAGCTCTTTTGATACCACCATGAATAGTAAACTCTAAAAAAATTCAGAAAAATTCAAAAAAAATATGGTGGCAAAGAATGACAAATGTTCTAAGTGCTTGCCAAGTTTCATTAGGGATGGACATTCGTGGAAGTCGTGGCAAAAAAAGAATCTATTTTGGAGTGCTGATTGTTTTCTTTTGCCGCGACACCCATGAATGTTATTCCCCGATGAAACTTGGCAGGCACTTAAAACATTTGTCATTCTTTGCCACCAAATTGTTTTTGAATTTATTTGAACTTTTTAAGATTTTACTATTGATGGTGGTAGCATAAGAGCTAAAACTCGGATGGACACTTTCCAACACTTTTTGCATGAATGCAAGTGACACTCACATATAGGTGATGTTTTTCTGAACATTTTAGTATCTTATTTGCATTTTTCTGATTTAGTATGAATTAGTTATGAAGTTTTCAAGCAGGCGGTCAAACGGTCAAATGGCAAAAGCATAAGAGGAGCAAAGTGACTTGGACAGAACCGGTGAATTTTGAGAATTAGGGGTAAAACAGACGAGTGGGACACAACTAGGGGCATAAATCTAATTATCCCAAAATTTAAAATTCAATTTCCAATATTTCTTTGCTTGTTTTTGAAGAAGTCCTTTTATTTTATCTTTTTATTTTATTTATTTCAAATAATTGTAAAAGACTTTTGAATAAAACAATTTGATCCAATTTTCCAAATTTTGAAAATTCCAAAATGGATTTTTGGGAAACCTCCAACTCTCTCAATTGGTCCTTGAGTTGATTAAGGTTTCTAGAATCAAAAATTCAAATAAAACAAATGAAAGCAAAAATGCATAAATCATGGATGCATATGAATGATCTATAAATAACATCCAAATTGAAAATTGGGATTTTACACTAGCCTATTGACATAGTGCCTAGTGCGAGTTGCTGTTTTTTGCTTGTTTTTTACTTCGCAGGAAATCAATATCAAACTGAATCCAAATCCAGCGATTTTTTTGGAGAACTTTTATGTACCGGAACACCCAGGATGTGCCAGAGAAGTACTAGAGGGGTGCCCCGAGGGGGGCACAACCTACCTGGGCGCGCCTTTGGACCCAGGCATGCCCTGGTTGGTTGTGCCCACCTCGGCGGCCTCCTGCACGACCTCTTCGCCATATAAATTGCCAAATATTCCAAAAACCCTCGGGAGAACAATAGATCAGAAGTTCCATTCCCGCAAGCCTCTTTAGCCATGCAAAACCAATCTAGACCCTATTCTGGCACCCTGCCAGAGGGGGAAATCATCACCAGTGGCCATCTTGATCATCCCGGAGGCCACCATGATGAGGAGGGAGTAGTCCACCCTCGGGGTTGAGGGTTTGTACTAGTAGCTATGTGTCTAATCTCTCTCTCTCTCTCTCTCGTGTTCTTGAGATGTCACAATCTTGATGTATCACGGGCTTTGTTAATATTGTTGGATCATATGGTGTTTCTCCCTCTCTATATTGTTGTGATGAATTGAGTTTTCCCTTTGATATTTGGTTTTATCGAATGGACACTTTTATGGATTTAAGAGCATTTGATACATGTCTTTCATATCAATGGGTTATCATTAAGATTCACTTGATATGCGTTTTGGCACTCAATTCACGGATTCCCGAGGTGACATTGGGGTAATCTATGCATACGGGTTGATGCATGTTCTCGTCTTTGTTTCTCTGGTAGAAATCTTGGGGAACTCTTTGAGGTTCTTAGTGTTGGATTGAGTATTATGAATCTGAGATTGTTTGATGCATATCGCATAATCAACTCACAGATACTCGCGGTGACACTGGACTATCCAGGTGACATTAGGGTTGGTTGATGTGTATCATATGGTGTTATTTTAGTACGAACTCTTGGTTAGATTGATCGAAAAGAATAACTTTGTGTTATTTTAGTACGAACTCTAGGATAGATTGATCGGAAAGAATAACTTTGATGTGGTTTCATAACCTACAAACAATTTCTTGTTATGTTCTCCGCTAGATAGGAACTTTGGAGTGATTCTTCATCGCACGTTGAGGGATGGTTATATGATCCAATTATATTAGGATTGTTGAGAGATTGCATTAGCGAAAGTATGGACCCTAGGCCTCATTTTCAAGCATTGCAATACCATTTGTGCTCACTTTTGTTACTTGCTACCTTGCTGTTTTTTAATATTCCTAATACAAAAATCAATATCTACTATCATTACTACACTTTTATCACCATTTCTTCGCTGAACTAGTGCACCTATGCAAATTACCATTATATTTAGTTTGTTGGGGATACAAGAGACTTTTTATTATTTGGTTGCAGGGTTGCTTGAGAGAGACCATCTTCATCCAACGCCTCCCACGGATTGATAAACCTTAGGTCATCCACTTGAGGAAAAATTACTACTGTCCTACAAAACTCTGCGCTTGGAGGCCCAACACATGTCTACAAGAATAAAGTCACGTCGTAAATATAATAGTTTTGCCTGAGGATGAAGTCAAGAAGAAGGTATTCCCTTTATCTTTGAAGGAGAAGGCAAGCATATTGGGACTTAGAATTACAATCGATTGAAATTGTAATTTCATCAAAACTTTTATACTATGCATCTAGTTCATCGTGATCAGTATTATATTTATAATTTTTGGCCTCCACTGGTACAGCGAGGTGCTATACACACAGTTTTTAACCCCTTTCCGTGATGTCCTTTGGAACCGTCGCCAAGTGAGTGTGGGCGATAGGGGGTCCTCCCCGCACGACCTAGAAACCGTCGGGGATAGGCCCTCCTCGCACACAGGCTGGGGCAAAATGAGCTCGTGTGCGATCGGGCGAGGCATCGAAACCCAATCGTTTCCGTTCGTATGTACATCCCACACGGTGAATCCCAGAAAAACATTTCTGTTCATATGTATATCACACACAGTCGATCCAAGGAATACGTTTTCATTCTTATGTATATCCCACACAGTTAGTCCAGCGAAAACGTTTCCGTTCGTATATACATCCCTCATAGTCAATCTAGGGAAGACGTTTCCGTTCGTATGTACATCCCACATAGTCAATCCAGGGAAAACATTTCCGTTCGTATGTACATCCCACACAGGTTTATGTATAGGCTTGTGGGTGATAGCTGTAATTATTACACACAATCTGCCTTGGTTAACCATTTGCTTTTATCAACTACATCACACATGATTTGATGAAGAAAACTGTGTGGCATTGGGCTATCCATCACAAGCGCTTTTACTGCTAAAACTGTTTGCAAAGTTCCATGACACATTTAGTTGGTTTATTAGTTTACAATTAATAATTTAGTACTATGCTATTTTAATATCACATTACGATAGCTACCTAAAAATAGCACAGTACAACATATAGCTAGTTCAACTTCATAAGAACAATATTACAACAATATATTCATTTACCTAATTGAGATCATCCAGGCTCGTCTTATCCACCTCTGCTTTCAGTTCAGTAAGAACCTGTTTTGCATTGGCCAACTAGGAAAGTGCCCCTCCTTCGCCAACACCATCTTAGCAAAGTGTGATTTACAAAATATGAGCTCATTCTCCACCTTCCTCCTTTTATCCCGCATCTTCAAATATTCTTCAGCGTTGACAAAACTTTCTCTAAGCCTACCTCTGTTCTCTTCCTCATAAATGCTCTGGAGCTTTGCTAGGCACATCTTCAAAGACTATGGCCACTCTTGATCAACCCACTCCAAGTAAGAACACTTCCATTAATCCTATAATATTTAAAACTAGATCAGTAACAATTGTAGGGGCAATGGGTTTATAGCAACTTAGAAAAATCACCAATACTTATTTTGAAAAATTGAAGAAACATGTTAATTATGACATACCTTCTCAAAAAGATCAATGTGCAAATGAATTAATTTCTACTGAGACAACGACCAAATTCTGAAACATCAGAAGCTATAATTAAGTACAACAATGCTACAAGTTCTTACTCATGTACTATAAGTAACAAATTGAACATTTTATGAGAAGGTAAATATAACTGCAACAACATAGCGAGAGTGTTTGGATGACAGCAAATTGATACTAACAGCTGTGTACATGCACAAATTTAGTAACATAGAACTAATAGCACTAAGGTCGTCCACTATGTATGCCAAAACCGGTGTAAAGACAACTGTTGCTACATCTCGCACCGGTGCCCTGCACTGGCGAGCCGATGTAGCAGGAAAAAAAATCAGGGACCCAGACTCCGGAGCACCTAGTTGCTCCGATGCCCAGTTCCTTCGTGCCATAATAATTTAGTATATTACTGCTTGGCTGCTCAAATGTGTGGACCAAAGTTGCCTGCACAAACTGTTGAAGCAGTGCCAAATAATTTTCTAACGACACCGCTGATGAGATGGCAACATTTTTAGATACTAGGTACAAATTGTGACACTGTCTTGGGATGCGTTTGGTTGAAGGTGTGGTATGAATCGGTTCGGACCATGACAGTGTCTGAATCACATCTAACAAATTATTTGTAACAACGAAAGAGGGTCTAACCTTCTCTACACATGCTAGAAACTTCCTCCCACTATCCACAAATTCAAATGCAACTAGCTTCACACATGGAAATTGATGGCGACAATGAGCAAACAAATCTTCAGCCACCCCGCTCCATTCGTTGCAAGTGATGGTCCTAGGGAGCTACAAGAGGAAGAAATGACTCAAATTGACCGCCGGGTTAAAATGGTTCATTCCAAGTCATATCCCGGGAGAGAGAAGAGAGGCATACTTTTGTTGTCGGAGGAACCGCTGGAGTGATCATTGAAGAAGACCATGGTGACCCGGCGGTAGGATGCGATATGACGAGAGCGAGGAAGCAAGCAAGGAAGCAGTTATAGCTTAGGAAGGAAGGAAGGAGGAAACAAGGGAAATGTGACTTGTGGTCAGGGAGAAAAGGGGTGGGGAAGAGGGGAGGGGGTGGGGTAGATATTTTGGCAGTAGGCCAAAAAATTCTAAATGTGGAGGGAAACTTTGCGCGCGGTGCCGCTGGACACCATTCACATTGAACGATTGTGTGCATCGCAAACGATTCTTCTGCTTTACGCGCATGGGATGAGTTTGTAATTCAAATTTTGGTGGAAATTTCCTCATGTATGTCATTGCATTATTTAACATCGCTTGCTAATTGGGCACATGAAAGAGCATACAACACACATACCACACTTACTGAATCGAGCAATTTTAGTAATTAAATAGAGCCAGTTAACCTAAACATTGCTCTAACAAAACACCAGCATTAAAAACATAGCCTAAGTATGCATAACTTTACCAAATCCGCCGCCGCGCCAGCCTATGCATCGTCGGTGTGACATGAGACGTCGATCAATTGTCCTGGCGACATATCGCCGTTGGTGGATTCCGCGCCCCCCTGCTGAAGTTGACTGCATCCTCGTCCTCGTCCTCATCCTCGGCGCCGCCCTCAAGGTTGTAGTACTTGTAGTAGTGGCTGCACCAGAGCTCGTGTTGGTACTCCATCGCTGATTCCTCGACGTACAAACTTCCTACCTCGACCTCGGCCATGCACAACTCCTCCTTCCGGGCTCCTCGATCTCCGCCGCCTCCTGCATCTCCAACTCCCGCTCGGCGATCTCATGAGGAAGCAGGTGCTCCCTGGCCACCGCTGCCTTTTCGGATGTGGGTTGCATGCTGACATCCAAGGTGGCCTGGAATATCTTGGCATGTGCATCCTTGATCTTGGCATGGATGGCCTCGAACTGGGCCAGGGCAACATCGACGACATGGACGACAACTCGAGGGCTGTCGGTGTTTGCAGCCTCCGTCGCAGCAGCAGCTGCAGCCATCTCCGTTGTTGCAGCTGCCCTGTTGGCTGCCGCAGACGCCCTCTTGGTGGATGTGGCCATGCTCAATGCGGATGCGGCAGCACTCTCGGCATAGACGGTGCCGCTCGGGTAGGACGCGGCCATCGTACGGGCCTTCACGAAGCGTTTCCACGGCGTCATCTTTGCAAGAAGGGGTGCGGGAATGGGGATCGAGATTTGTGGATTCGCAGGTTGTCAGCACTGGAGCAGATGAGTCGGCGAAGCTTAAGAAGGAAGACTTAAATAGACCCAGAAATTTTCATCGCAAACGGTTCTATAAAAAAACTATGTGTGATGTTGTGGATATTTTTTTATTAGCCGTGAAAGACGAATTTGGAGTAAAGTGGCAATGGATGGTGTTTTAAATGTACGAGAAAATTTGTAGTACTAATACAACTGTCATGTCATATTTTGGAAAATTCCAGGGGTCATTTGACCTTTTAAGACATTTAAGTGAATTTCTAGCCATTAAATGACCGTAATTCAAATTTGAACAACATATACATGCAACAGCTAACCATAACGGTTTGAAAACTCATATTTTGTTTACGTGTGTGCGATTTGATTCCATGTGCAGTAAATTGGAAGGAATTTTCAAACATATTAGTCTAACGGCTATTACACAATTAAGCATGGAGTGCCATGGCATTTTAATTCCAAAAAATTAAAAAATGATCAAAAAACATGAAAGCTAGATTGATGTAATGTCATGCCACCAAGATGATGTGGTAAACAATTGTCCTGTTTGACGAAATTTTGGACACACCCTCCTCACAAACCGGTGCAACTCACTAGAAGGCTCGTGGTTCCGAGAGGGATAATGCATGTTTGATGACGAACGGTAGATAGCTTCCTCTTATGGCCTTCAAATTTTTTCGATGTTTAACATGCACTAATACAACTGTCATGTGAAAAATTGGAAAATTTCAGTGGTCATTTGACCTTTTAAAGACATCTAAGTGATTTTCTAGCCATTTAATGACCATAATTCAAATTTGAACTACTTCTACATGCAACGGCTAACCATAACGATTTGAAAAATCATATTTGTGTACTTGTGTGTGACTTAATTCCATGTGCGGTAAATTAGGAGGAATTTTCAAACATATTGGTCTCACAGCATAGACACATGCATGGAGTGGCATGGCATTTTAATTCAAAAAATAAAAAAATGAGCGAAAAAACATGAAACCTTGCTTGATGTAATGTCATCCCACCAAGATGATGTGGTAAAAAAATTGGCCAGTTTGATTAAAGTTTGAACACACACCCCTCACATGTCGAAGCAACTCACTAGAAGCCTCGTGGTTCCGAGGGGGAACAATGCATGTTTGATGACAAACGGGAGATAGGTTCCTCTTACGGCCTTCAAATATTTTCGATGCTCAACGTGCACTAATACAACTTTCATGTGAAAATTTGGAAAATTTCAGAGGTCATTGTCAGGACACCGATCCTAAGTCACACCGATCTAGCATGTAACACATCATATCACTTTGCGGCCTCACGCATGGTATTCCCACGGGTGCCACCTTACCTGGCCCGGGACCGTTTGTGCCTTTTGGCTCACGTATATGATAGTGTCGCAAGCATCCATATGACAAAGAACCCGGGCCGACATGACTAGTCGTAAACCCAAAGTGGCACTAACTTGCAAGGACAGGCATACATGACACAGCAACAAACGTGTCGGTCATCAGCGAGTGAATCCGGGCTGTAGCAGCTGGGATAATAGGACTCCGGTAGACACCACGTGACATTTCGCTGTAGGGACAGACACGGGAACGAATAAGGACACATGCCGGCCAGCCTAAGTGTTTCGGAGTAGTAGCAAGCTACCATGGCTCAGTGGAAGCACTAGGAGACATTTCCCAATAAGAGAGGCTACCAAGAATAAACAACTAGGTTATCGGATCCCGCACATACCAATCATTTCAAATCATACACACAATATACTCGATATGTGCAAATACAACATGGCATCACAACATAACTCTATGACTCAAAGTATTTATTCAATAGGCTCCAAGGAGCGAGATATTACAAACATGGTCTCATGACCAAACATTCAGAGCATACAAGTCAAAGCACACGCGAAAGCTTAACATGTCTGAGTACAGACATCTACAAATGAAAACGGCTGAGAAGCCTGACTATCTACCAGATCATGCCGAGGGCACAAGATCATAGCTGAGGTAACAAGCTAAACGTCGAAGTCCACGCGGAACTACTAGTGAGACTGGAGTCTCTCTACAAAAACATAATTTAAGCAAACATGAGTACAAATGTACCCAGCAAGATTTACATCAGAACTATCTATACATGCATCAGTATCAATAAAGGGGGTGGTGGGGTTAACTGCAGCAAGCCAGCTTTGACTCAGTGGCTAACCTGAACTACGACTACAAGTAACTCTCTTGAGGTGGCGCACATGAGTCCACATATTCACCATATCAATACACCACTATGGATCCGCTCCTGTCTCCTTACGAGAACGCCATCCGCTATCGTGTGTATTTTAGAGTATCCACTTTCACTTGTCTATGAACTGTATAGGCAACCCAGAGGTCCTTAACCGCGGACGTGGCTATTCGAATAGATCATATTAACCCTGCAGGGGTGTACTTCTTCACACACGCTCTCGCCTACTACCGCCATGTATACGTCATGTACCTCGGCAACCTTCCAGCGGAAGCCTGGCGAGGGTGTCGGTCACGACCTGACTAACCACACAAGTCTCTAGTCCAGGTTTATCGCCTATTCTGGTTCCATCCGCAAGGAGATCTGGCCGGGGTGTCGCTCACGGCCCCAAACAATGTGAGCAGGGTTCCCAAGCCCACCATCCGGGTGCCACTTGGTACACCGTGCCACTGCACCTAGTCTGTCCCAAGCCCACCTGTACCGAGTGCCACTTGGTAGACTACTATCACTAACTACAAACACCAGAAACTAGTTGCAACTCCTGGACAAATATCAAGTTGATTAATAAGTCGAGAGAGCTTGGAGTGCCTGGAGCCTAATGTGTGGTAGAAGTTATTCATGGATCACAAACATAGAACTCACTTCCTGACGACGGTTTCAATGAAACAACCCACCATGTACTCCTACATGGCCTCTCACCGCTACCTTTACCAAATCGTGTTTACACACTTAGCTCCCACACAGTAGGACATGTTCACAACATTCCAATTCATCCCCGATGAATTAGACATGACAAAACTCTAAGTAGTAGCAGGCATGACAAACAAGCATGAATGAGTAGGCACATCAGGGCTAAAACAACTCTTACTCATGCTAGTGGGTTTCATCTATTTATTGTGGCAGTGACAAGTCATGCAGAGGAAAAGGGGTTCAACTACCGCAACATGTAACAGTTGTATCGTTGTTGTCCTAATGCAGTAAAAGAGAGCAGAAGCGAGAGAGTGGTATTGTATCGGAATGGACAAGGGGGTTTTGCTTGTCTGGCACTTCTGAAGATAGTAATAGCTCTTCATCGGTGTCATCGAACTCATCGTCGGAACCACGTCTACTCAAAGGGGACAAGCACCAACAAACAAAGAAGAAACATAATCAATGCAATGCAGCAATATGATGCATGAATGTGACATGGATATATGCTTTTGATCGAGCTAATGCAACTAACAACAAGTTAAATGGAGTTGGTTTGAACACTAGGTTCAAATTCGACTCCATATGTGATTTCTTAAATACCATTTAATTGAATTGTCCTAAATAGAGGACATAAGTATCTCTAACATGCATGCAAATGCCATAAACAGATTCTTTGGATTTTTCTGATCATTTTTCATATATAACTTGTTTCATTTGGATCTACGGTTGAATTTATATGATTTTTGGAAGTTTTGAGTAATTTTTGAAAATAATAGTTATTTCTGGTTTACTTAAAATCCAGAAAAGCTTTATGATGTCAGCACTATGTCATGCTGACCTCAGCAGGTCAACACGGTCAGCCACGGTCAAACCTGAAGCGTGGGACCCATATGTCAACTGCACAGAGGTTAACAGGGTTTAGTTAAATCCTAACTAAAGCAATTAGAAGGGCAGGTGCCCACTGTCAGTGTGAGAGGGGCTATTTAGCGGGGTCATTGGGCGCTAATGAGGCAGCCACGTCATCATCACCGGACTTTGGCCGGCGACGACTAGCCCGACGGCGGAGGTTCACCGTGCTCCCGCTCCAGGGCACCATTTCACGTGATGTTTGCGGCTACGGGTTGCTGTGGTTTGCACGCATCTGATGGAGCAAGCGAGAGGAGCTGGGGTGAGTTGTGGCGTCGGCGGTGGTGAGTGAGGCGGCAGCCAGAGTTTGGATTAGTTTGGCCACAGCGTTAGGATGCTCGGGAGGTGGAGCTGGTGGGAGTTGCGTGCTCCTGGGAAGGCACCGAACGCGTTGACGCGCTCAGGCGTGAGCTGTGGTGGCTAAAACGACGGCGGCATCATGGCCGGCGGCGATGAGCTCTCGGCTCCGGCGGAATCGAGCTAGCGGAGCGAAACGAAGGGGGCGAGCATAGGGGAAGGTGCAGGAGCTTACAAGGGGTCGGGGGAGAAGCTCAGCAGGCTCGGGGAAGCTTCTGCGACGGTGAATTGACAACGGCTATCTCGGGCCTCCGAGGAAGAAGACGACGGTGGTAATGGTGTTGCAGGGCACTCGGGTACGCACGCGTCGGCTCGGAGAAGCTGTAGAGCTCGGCGGGGATGCTAGCGCGGTGGAACATTGGAGCTGGCCATGCGAGCGGCAGCGGTGGCCAGCGGGGCTCTCTGTTCGGGCGAAGAACGAGGAGGGAGAGGGGGAAATGGCCAAGGGAGAAGGGGGGGTTAGCATGGGCCTCGTCCATGTCTCCTGGGTGCGGGGTTGGGAGGAAAGAGGCATCGACACGACGAAGCAGGAGGTGGCCGCTCGGGCACGTGCGCTGGCTTCGCCTCTGCCTACTGGCGGAGGTCGAAGAAGACCACAATGCCCCTGGTGGACTGGGCTATCAAACTGGGCCACCAGGTAAGTCGGGCCAGGTTTGCTTCCTTATCTTTTTTTAACCTTTTCTATTCTGTTTTATTTAATTTCCTTTGTTTTGATTTGTTTTAAAGTACAAGTCATTTTTTAAAACTTCATGAAAATAATTATGTAAGCTAATTGGGTTCATCCAAAGCCACACAACATTTTTCAGAATTATTGGATTTATAAACTAATTATTAGGAATATAAATCCAACTCAAATAATATATGGATTAATTCAAAGGCCCAAGAAAATACTTTTGAACCTCCAAAAATATTGGTTTCAATTTTTTTCTTGCCAATATTTTTCAAAGCTAAAAAGGAACATTCCTTGGGAACATTTGAAGAAATTTTGGTTGATCATTTCAAAATATTTTCTGAGGCTTCTAGAGATTCCTCAATTCAAATTTCTTGAATTTAAACATGATGCATGATGCTCACTGGTGCAACTATTTACAGTCATCAATCTAGGGCTGTGAAGACTCACCCCCACTAAACGTGAATCTCATCCCGAGATTCAAGACGTGAGGTAAGAAGACAAAGGGGACACAAGCTAACACGGTCTTCACGATCTAAGTTGCACTTCATAAGAACGTTGATTCGATCACCATCTTTGTCTCGATGTATTACTCTGAGAACTCCTACCAACATGACAACAATAGGAAAGGAAAAACACTTTAGAGGAATCAATCTTCTCGAAGATCAAGCAACTCAGGATCAACTCATGGAGTGAGACATTGAAACATCTTTCGAGCTGAGACACGAAGCATACATCTAGAGTGATGGAGTGAAACAGATGACGAAGATTCACTAGATAGGCGATAGCTCCACACTTAAGAAGGTGGTGAACGGTTGTCAACGTAGCGAGGAGTTGAGTTACCATGATTCTATAACGAGGCGCCTTAGAGGACGTGACTCGTAGAATTAATACCTTAAGTGGCAAAAAGAATTACTTTTGATACATAGATCATTGAAACTCTTCATACCAGGCTAAGGTAATTCACAAATTATTGTTTGACGAAGTTCTAATAAATTGCATATTCAGATCGGAAAGGAAACTATGGTTATAGAACAACTCGGCAAACGGGAGGCACATTCCAATTGATATCGAGAATATTACCCCGTGACTGAGCGTGCTGTCAAGAACTTGAGCATTTCCATGTTCATCAAGGTCTTACCAGCATCCGTGCCAAGGATCCTGGCCACAACATACTACCATGATGAATAGTGATGGAGGATGTAAATGCAAAGGAAGATAACACTTTCTCAGGTTTCACCTTAGCGAGGCCAAGGAAACGAAATCTAGATGATCGACCGAGAGACATTTAGCACTTCACTTCTAATGTTCTCCTTGATGTGCTAGTGTAATCTATTCATGGACATCGGGACTTCAGGAACTCAAAATCCATAAGGAACAACTGTTGGAGTAAACCCTACGAAATCCTTATGGGGAGGTGGCCAGCTTCCTCAATCAAGATACTACGATAATAGGTCTTCCGGTTGGGTGTGTTGGCCACGACATCCACTTTACCGGGTTACAGAGAGACCAAAATAATAGTTCTTGGGAAACGTTCCAACCATCACATCTGCCTGAGATTCAGATCTGGTTGGTGTCAGGATATTCCAGACTCATCAAGTCTAGAAAGAAAGGTGAAAGTTTGCAACACAAATCGATGAGATGGTGTTGCGAGATTCTTGGGGAATAAACTACGATAGCAAGGTCGAAAACATGAGCTGGTTCTGCTAAACACATGTGAACACGCTATCCTAGACAGGCATGACCACATAGTAGTCTTATAATAAACACTACCGAGTTCAGGTTGGGAACCATCATCGAGGATAATGAAGTCCTAACATAAGTCATGATTAGCTCTTATGAATGAACTCCTTCTCCTTGAACAAATCAATCAGTGGCTTGGTGTGCTAGGGATACATATGGAATGAAGATGATCAGTCTATCAGACCATAGAATACTTTGCACATGCATGACTGACTTGGGATGATTCCAGAGGAGGGAAAACAATCCTTCTCAAATTCATGGCAGCAACTTGCATCAAGTGCACATGAATTAGAGGGACTCACTTCTTTCGTCCAAACATATGCTTCACGAGCAGGTCATGGAGAAAATGCTTACACAAGTTTCCAATGCTAACTTAGATGTTCAACATGAATCATGGAGAGAATAAAATGCTGCTGATGAGCTCAACAACAAGTCATCAAAAATCCCATGGAAATGGAATTCCAAAACTATGTGAACGGTGATAGCATTGGTCAGGCCCAAAAGATATAATGGTGTATGCCCGAGGAATCAACCACGAGTAATACAACATTAGGAACATCATTGGTTCTGACTTGATTCGACGACAGCCCATGTGCGAAGCAAAGGTTTGACAATACAATAGATCCAACAACTGATCACGAGGACCAATTGATGAAGATATCATCTCTCTTTAACACACCCACACACACAAGATATCCCTTTCAAATGAACTAAGTTAGGCAAGCTTTTATCTTCCAACTCTCCAAGTTGTTGTTCAGCTTATCCAACTAGCTCAGGGGTATCCAACACAGATTCTTGGAGAAAGGGTGGTTACAAGAAACCAACTTGATCACGAGCTCAACAAAATAGTCAAGAAAGAACCTGGTGATACTTCCGAGAAGATATTCAGAAAATCATGAACCACCGATATGTTACTAAGCTCGAGGACAATCTTGCTTTTCAGGGCAAGACGATATGATCAAAAGAGCGAGGGATTGACACAATCCTAACTCATTGATCGAAGAGTGCACCGAAATAAGGACTATGTAGCACGATCAACCTTAGGGTGATGATTCAATAATCAACATGCTAAGAGTGAGGTTATTGTCCATTTAACTACCAAGCAACAGAGTTGCTAGGAGTATAGATTTCACACATCACGATTCACTTGTCGGCACCCCGGTTGCGACAACACGGAACCAAGGAATGAATAATGATGGCGAGAAGTATCACTACGTCAAGAATCCATAAGAGAAGGTGCAATCCTCATGACATTCCTGACATAAAGTGGGTAATACTTCAGGGTAGAACAGAACAAAAGTTGGGTTGGCATTTTGATCTACGAGGTACAACTACTTTGACCCAATCCTGGATATGGATGAGGTACTGGAGTTTGTTTCTCCTAGTCATTCCGATTAGAATGGCTTGACGGACCACAGGAGTAATGGGCATCGATAAACATGATTACGCAGCTACTCCTTACTATCAATTGATAGACAAGGACCAGAAAGCAACTAAAGAGGGACAACTCGAAAGAACATATGATTTTCTGAGTTGTTGATGCATAGATTAGCATGTCGAACAAGTTTAACATATTTCTTCTGGATAACCCATGCAGAAAGGTAGAACTGGCAGAGCCACAATATAGAATGGAGAACTCGCCAAGAGCACTCTGGTTGTGATCTTTGGTTCAAAGAGGAACTTTTGCCATAAGTAGTTCATGGTATTTGGAAGAAAGAAATACCACGAACTAGCAAACACTATCAACATGAAGTAAGTGGAGTGAATCTCGGGTTCAAAAACCCAGTAATAGAGTACCTACTACTAAGTGGCATCACGGGATGATTTCAAGAATGATGGCCAGAATCATCACAGTGGGACACAAAACATGGCTAGATCACTAGGTAATACTCTAAGACACCTAGGGTCATAATAATAACTCCAACATAAATGCTAAGGCAACGAAATACCTCAACACACTAGTTAGTGTGGTTAAACTGGCCCAAAGGAACTTCGAAGCGGTAAGAAGGAATTTGCAAATGAATCAGACTATTTAGAAACCTGGGATGACTCGGACAGCATAACGACTGTAAATGCTCAAAATGATTTGAGACATCCTACAAAATGGTGGCATAACCACTCGGTCATCACAATATCAAGAATCTGAGGCTAGCTATGAATACACGGAAGTAGTAAAGACTAAACTGAGGCTTATATCAAACAATCTTATAAGTCTACTGATTAGTAATACGTGATCCTGATAGAAGAAGAGAAAGCCTAGTTCCTTAACCCCGTAGGAAAGATAGGATGACTCGGATTAGAGGGGCATAAGGTAAAGGAGTAAAAAGATCCTTACGTTCCGATCCACAATCAATTCCCTTATATAACTAAAGAATTTCTAGACTCAACTTCGACCAGTTTGGCTTGGTAATCCTACAGGCAGTCAGGCTGATACCAAAGCTGTCAGGACCCCGATCCTAAGTCACACCGATCTAGCATGTAACACATCATATCACTTTGCGGCCTCATGCACGGTATTCCCACGGGTGCCACCTTACCTAGCCCAGGACCATTTGCGCCTTTTGGCTCATGTATATGATAGTGTCGCTAGCAGTCATATGACAAAGAACCTGGGCCGACATTACTAGTTGTAAACACAAAGCGACACTAACTTATAGGGACATGCATACATGACCCAGCGACGAACGTGTCGGTCATCATCGAGTGAATCCGGGCTGTACCAGCTGGGCTAACAGGACTCCGGTAGACACCGCGTGACATTTCCCAGTAGGGACAGACACATGAACGAAGAAGGACACATGCCGGCCAGCCTAAGTGTTCCGGAGCAGTAGCAAGCTACCGTGGCTCAGTGGAAGCACTAGGAGACATTTCCCCATAAGAGAGGCTACCAAGAATAAACAACTAGGTTGTCAGATCCCACACATACCAAGCATTTCAAATCATACACAC
This sequence comes from Triticum dicoccoides, assembly GCF_002162155.2. Lineage (NCBI taxonomy): Eukaryota > Viridiplantae > Streptophyta > Magnoliopsida > Poales > Poaceae > Triticum > Triticum dicoccoides. Next base: position 281,651,850 of record NC_041393.1, on the reverse strand, counting down.
AATATGCTTGATATGTGCAAATACAACATGGCATCACTACATAAGTCTATGACTCAAAGTATTTATTCAATAGGATCCGAGGAGCGAGAAATTACAAACATGGTCTCATGACCCAACATTCAGAGCATACAAGTCAAGGCACATGCGAAAGCTTAACATGTCTGAGTATAGACATCTGCAAATGAGAAAGGCTGAGAAGCCTGACTATCTACCAGATCCTGCCGAGGGCACAAGATCTTAGCTGAGGCAACAAGCTAAACATAGAAGTCCATGCGGAACTACTAGTGATACTGGAGTCTCTCTGCAAAAACATAATTTAAGCAAACGTGAGTACAAATATACCCAGCAAGACATACATCAGAACTATCTAAACATGCATTAGTATCAATAAAGGAGGTGGTGGAGTTAACTTCAACAAGCCAGCTTTGACTCACTGGCTAACCTGAACTACGATTGCAAGTAACTCTTTTGAGGTGGCGCACACGAGTCCACATATTCACCATATCAATACACCATTATGGATCTGCTCCCGTCTCCCTACTAGAACGCCATCCATAGCACTCATGCTTATCTTGCGTATTTTAGAGTATCCACTTTCACTTGTCTATGAATTGTATAGGCAACCTAGAGGTCCTTTACCGCGGACACGGCTATTCGAATAAATCATATTAACCCTGCAGGGGTGTACTTCTTCACACATGCTCTTGCCTCTTACCGCCATGTACACGTCATGTATCTCGGCAACCTGCAGCGGAAGCCTGGCGAGGGTGTCAGCCATGACCTGACTAACCACACAAGTCTCTAGTCCAGGTTTATCACCTATTCGGGTCCCATCCGCAAGGAGATCCGACCAGGGTGTCGCTCATGGCCCCCAAATGATGTGAGCAGGGTTCCCAAGCCCACCATCCGGGTGCCACTTGGTACACCGTGCCACTGCACCTAGTCTGTCCCAAGCCCACCTGTACCGGGTGCCACTTGGTAGACTACTAGCACTACCTACAAACACCAGAAACTAGTTGCAACTCCTGAATAGAGATCAAGTTGATTAATAAGTCGAGAGAGCTTGGAGTGCCCGGAACCAAATGTGTGGTAGTAGTTGCTCATGGATCACAAACATAGAACTCAGTTCCTGAGGACGGTTCCAATGAGACAACCCACCATGTACATCTACATGGCCTCTCACCGCTACCTTTACCAAATCGTGTTCACACACATAGCTCACACACAATAGGGCATGCTCACAACATTCCAATCCATCCCCGATGAATCAGACATGACACAACTCTAAGCAGTAGCAGGCATGACAAACAAGCATGAATGAGTAGGCACATCAGGGCTGAAACAACTCCTACTCATACTAGTGGGTTTCATCTATTTTACTGTGGCAGTGACAGGTCATGCAGAGGAAAAGGGGTTCAACTACCGCAGCATGTCACAGTTGTATCGTTGTTTTCCTAATGCAGTAAAAGAGATCAGAAGCGAGAAAGTGGGATTGTATCGGAATGGACAAGGGGGTTTTGCTTACCTGGCACTTCTGAAGATAGTAATAGCTCTTCATCGGTGTCACCGAACTCATCGTCGGAACCATGTCTACTCAAAGGGGACAAGCACCGACAAACAAAGAACAAACACAGTCAATGCAATGCAGCAATATGATGCATGAATGTGACATGGAAATATGTTGTTGATTGAGCTAATGCAACTAACAACAAGTTAAATGGAGTTGGTTTGAACACTAGGTTCAAATTCAACTCCATATGTGATTTCTTAAATGCCATTTAATTTAATTGTCCTAAACAGAGGACATAAATTTCTCTAACATGCATGCAAATGCCATAAACAGATTCTTTGGATTTTTCTGATCATTTTTCATATATAACTTAGTTCATTTGGAGCTACGGTTGAATTTCTATGACTTCAGAAGTTTTGAGTAATTTTTGAAAATAATAATCATTTCCGATTTACTTAAAATCCAGAAAAGCTTTATGATGTCACCACTACGCCATGCTAACCTCAGCAGGTCAACATGGTAAGCCACGGTCAAACATGATGCGTGGGACCCATATGTCAGCTGCATAGAGGCTAACAGGGTTTAGTTAAATCCTAACTAAAGCAATTAGAAGGGCAGGGCCCACTGTCAGTGTGAGAGGGGCTATTTAGCAGGGTCATTAGGGTCATTAGGCGCTAATGAGGCAGCCATGTCATCATCGCCGGACGGTGGCCGGCGACGACCAGCCCAACGGTGAAGGTTCACCATGCTGCCGCTACAGGGCACCATTTCGCGTGTGGTTTGCGGCTACAGGTTGCTGTGGTTTGCGTGCATTTCATGGAGCAAGCGAGAGGAGCTGGGGTGAGTTGTGGCGTCAGCGATGGCAAGCGAGGTAGTGGTCGGATTTCAGATTAGTTTGGCCTCGGCATTAGGATGCTCGGGAGGTGGAGCTGGTGGGAGCTGCGTATTCTTGGGAAGGCACCAAATGCGTTGACGCCCTCAGGCGCGAGCTGTGGTGGCTTAAACTATGGGGGCATCATGGCGGACGGTGATGAGCTCTCGGCTCCGGCGGAATCAAGCTAGTAGAGAGAAATGGAGGGGGGCGAGCATAGGGGAAAGTGCAGGAGCTCACAAGGGGTCGGGGGAGAAGCTCAGCGGACTCGGGGAAGCTTCTGCGGCGGCGAATTAACGGCGGCGATCTCGGGCATCCGAGGAAGAAGACGATGGTGGTGATGGTGTTGCAGGGTACTCGGGGATACGAGCGTCGGCTCGAAGAAGCCGCAGAGCTGGGCGGGGATGCTAGCCCGGCAGAACGTTGCTGCTGGCCACGCGAGCGGCAGTGGTGGCCGGCGGGGCTCTCTATTCGGGCAAAGAATGAGCACGGAGAGGGGGAAATGGACATGGGAGAAGGGGGGTGAGCATGTGCCTCTTCCACGTCTCCTGGGCGCGGAGTTGGGAGGAAGGAAGCGTCGACATGGCGAAGCAGGAGGTGGCTGCTCGGGCGCATGCGCTGGCTTTGGCTCTGCCTACTGGCAGAGGTTGAAGAAGACCACAGTGCCCCTGGTGGAATGGGCTGGCCAACTAGGCCGCCAGGTAAGTCAGGCCATGTTTGCTTCCTTATCTTTTTTTGACCTTTTCTATTCTGTTTTATTTAATTTCCTCTGTTTTAATGTGTTTTAAAGTACAAATCATTTTTTAAAACTCCATGAAAATAATTGTGTAAGCTAATTGGGTTCATCCAAAGCCACACAACATTTTTTAGAATTATTGGGTTTATAAACTAATTATTAGGAATATAAATCCAACTCAAATAATATATGGATTAATTCAAAGGCCCAAGAAAATACTTCTGAACCTCCAAAAATATATGTTTGAATTTTATTCTTGCCAATATTTTTCAAAGCTAAAAGGAACATTTCCTTGGGAACATTTGAATAAATATTGGTTGATCATTTCACAATATTTTCTGAGGCTTCTCGAGATTCCTCAATTCAAATTTCTTGAATTTAAACATGATGCATGATGCTCACTGGTGCAACTATTTACAGTCATCAAAATAGGGCTGTGATAGTCATTTGACCTTTTTAAGACATTTAAGTGATTTTCTAGCCATTTAATGACCGTAATTAAAATATGAACTACATCTACATGCAAGGGCTAACCATGATGGTTTGAAAAATCATATTTGTGTACTTGTGTGTGAGTTAATTCCATGTGCAGTAAATTAGAAGGAATTTTCAAACATATTGGTCTCACGACATTGACACATGCATAGAGTGCCATGGCATTTTTGTTCCAAAAAATTAAAAAATGATCAAAAAACATGAAACCTTGCTTGATGTAATGTCATGCCACCAAGATGATGTGGCAAAAAAATGGGACATTTACATCTGTGCCCCTAACTCGAATCCACTACTCAGATTTGCCCCTAATTTTGAAGTATGCTCAAATTTGCCCCTCCGCCGTTAAGTCCCTACTCAGAAATGCCCTTCTGTACAGTACTGTAGCACTTTCCGTCAAATACTGTAGCACTTTCCATCTGCTACAGTACACATGGGCCTTTGACGGTCAAAGGCCTTTGACTGGACGGAAGGGCATTTCTGAGTAGTGACTTAACGACAGAGGGGCAAATTTGAGCATGCTTTGAAATTAGGGGAAAATCTGAGTAGGTGGTTCGAGTTAGGGGCAGAAATGCAAATGGCCCCAAAAAAATTGGCCTGTTTGATGAAAGTTTGGACACACACCCTTCACAAACCAGAGCAACTACTAGAATGCTCGTGGCTCCGAGAGGGAACAATGGATGTTTGATGATGAATGGGAGATAGCTTCCTCTTACGACCTTCAAAGTTTTTCTATGTTTAACATGCACTTATACAACTGTCATGTAAAAATTTGGAAAAACATTCAGGGGTCATTTGACCTTTTAAAGACATTTAAGTGATTTTCTAGCCATGTAATGACCGTAATTCAAATTTGAACTACATCTAAATGCAACGGCTAACCATAGTGGTTTGAAAGAACATATTTGTTTACTTGTGTGCGAGTTAATTCCATGTGCAGGAAATTAGAAGTAATTTTCAAACATATTGGTCTCACAGCATGGACACATGCATGGAGTGCCATGGCATTTTAGTTCCAAAAAAATAAAAAATGAGTAGAAAAACATGAAACCGCTTGATGCAATGTCAGGCCACCAAGATGATGTGGTAAAAAAATTGGCATGTTTGATTAAAGTTTGGACACACACCCCTCACAAATCGGAGCAACTCACTAGAAGGCTCGTGGTTCCGAGAGGAAACAATGCATGTTTTAGGACGAACGGGAGATAGCTTCCTCTTACGGCCTTCAAATATTTTCTATGCTCAACGTGCACTAATACAACTGTCAAGTGAAAATTTGGAAAATTCTGGGGTGATTTGACCTTTTAAAGACATTTAAGTGATTTTCTAGCCATTTAATGACCGTAAATCAAATTTGAACTGCATCTACATGCAATAGCTAACCATAACGGTTTGAAAAATCATATTTATGTACTTGTGTGCGAGTTAATTCCATGTGCAGTAAATTAGAAGGAATTTTCAAACATATTGGTCTCACGGCATGGACACATGCATGGAGTGCCATGGCATTTTAATTCCAAAAAATTAAAAAATCATCAGAGAAACATGAAACCTTGCTTGATGTAATGTCATGCCACCAAGATGATGTGGTAAAAAAATTGGCTTGTTTAGCGAAAGTTTGGACCCACACCCCTCACAAACCGGAGCAACTCACTAGAAGGCTCGTGGTTTCGAGAGGGAACAATGCATGTTTGATGAAGAACGGGAGATAGCTTCCTCTTACGGCCTTTAAAAAATTTCTACGTTTAACATGCACTACTACAACTGTCAAGTGAAAAATTTGAAAATTCTAGGGGTCATTTGACCTTTTAAAGACATTTAAGTGATTTTCTAGCCATTTCATGACCGTAATTCAAATTTGAACTACATCTACATGCAACGGCTAACCATAACGGTTTGAAAAATCATATTTGTGTGTACTTGTGTGCGAGTTAAAAAAATCAACAGACAATGTAAATATCTGGTGTTCAAAAAAGAAAACGTAAAGATTTGGCAAGACAACTGGCCCCACACGATTGGCAATCTATTTCACGCCTCAGGTTTGGAAGGTGAGTGGCGGGGGTTATTAATCAGACACGTTTCTGTATTGGAAACCATCAGCTATTCAGTTCACACAAAGATTTTGTTGGAGGAATCGTGTTAGTTCAAACTAGAGTACTCGTAAATTCCGACGACTAGCGTGTGTACTATTCCCGTTTATCTAGATTTCGGCTACCAATAAATACTACCTTGTTCATGTCGTCCCGCCTGCATTCTCATCTACATCCTCCCCTCGCTCGCCGTCTCTATCTCTCTCTCTCAAATCTCTACCTTGGCGCCGCCGGTATGCCCACGCGCCGACGAGGAGTCGCTTCCCCCTGAGGACGCTCACTCGAAGAGGAGCGACGAGGACCCCTATGTGCCGCCGGACGAGGTTGCGTCGGACCCCCAACTTTGGATTGGTTTTGGGGCTAGTACAATCTTTGTCTGTGGAAGCCGCTGCCGGCTGAGAAAGCCAGGAAAGTGGTGTTCAAGAAGAAGATTGTGGAGGAGGAGGCCAGGTACCAGGCGGCCTGTGAAGCCAGTGATGCCGTTTGGAAAAAGGAGGCAGTGGAGCTTTGGGGGCGGGCACGTCATCCTGCGGAGGAGGTGTACAAAGACGAGTACTTCACGCGGAAGGTCAAAGGTGTTACGCGCCTCATATCTGCCTGGAGCTGGGCTGATAAGCTCCAACTTGCCACCGACGAGGAGCTCTTGTGGGTGGCCAACAAAATGGCAAGATCGTTCGTGATAACCCACAAGTGTAGGGGGTCGCAACAGCTTTCGAGGGTAAAGTATTCAACCCAAATTTATTGATTCGACACAAGGGGAGCCAAAGAATATTATTGAGTATTACCAGTTGAGTTGTCAATTCAACCACACCTAGATAACTTAGTATCTGCAGCAAAGTATTTAGTAGAAAAGTAGTATGATAATAAAGGCTACCGATTTGGGGCAGCCTCGACGCTGGCAGGGATAACGCGCATGGCTAGATGCCCCGTCGTTTCTCCCCCCGTCTTCACCCCCACAGAGATTTGAAGGACTCCCGGAGCTCGAACACGTCGACCGTCGAGGGGAAGTAGGCGAATTGCGCCCGTCGCACCACCAGCTCGCTCTCCGGCTGCTCCGTCGCCCCGGCACCTTTGGCCACTCCCTTTCCTTTGGTGGATTTGGGCTCCATGGCAACTGCTAGAAGCAAGAGGGAAGAGGATGGCGGGAGCGCAGCGACGGTGGACGAGGACAGGGGGCTCGAGAAGGAGGAAGAAAGGGGGCGGCGGTTCCAAAATTGGAAAAGACGCAGGGAAGGGGTAAAGTGAGCAGCGCGCCCGCAGTTATTTCCTTTTACGGGGAAGGCGCGGGCCGCCTCCTTTCCCATTAACTGAGATACGACGCATTCATGTGAAAACCGCCCTACGCATGCCCCTGATACATCTCCAACGTATCTACTTTTCCAAACACTTTTGCCCTTGTTTTGGACTCTAATTTGCATGATTTGAATGAAACTAACCCGGACTAACGCTGTTTTCAGCAGAACTGCCAGGATGTTGTTTTATGTGTAGAAAAGAAAAGTTATCGGAATGTCCTGGAAATCCACGGAGGCACTTTTTGGAATTAATAAGATTTTTTGGCCCCCTATCTCGTGGGCCCCCTGGACCTCCACCGACCTCAACTCCAACTCCATATATTCACATTTGGGGAGAAAAAACAGAAAGTTTCATCGCGTTTTACGACACGGAGCCACCGGCAAGCCCTAATCTCTCTCGGGAGGGCTAATATGGAGTCCTTCGGGGCTCCGGAGAGGGGGATTCGTCGCTGTCATCATCATTAACCATCCTCCATCACCAATTTCATGATGCTCACCACCGTGCATGAGTAATTCCATCGTAGGCTTGCTGGACGGTGATGGGCTGGATGAGATTTACCATGTAATCAAGTTAGTTTCGTTAGTGTTTGATCCCTAGTATCCACCATGTTCTGAGATTGATGTTGCTATGACTTTGCTATGCTTAATGCTTGTCACTAGGGCCCGAGTGCCATGATTTCAGATCTGAACATATTATGTTTTCATGAATATATGTGTGTTCTTGATCCTATCTTGCAAGTCTATAGTCACCTTTTATGTGTTATGATCCGACAACCCCGAAGTGACAATAATCGGGATACTTCTCGATGATGACCGTGGATTGAGGAGTTCATGTATTCACTATGTGCTAATGCTTTGTTCCGGTTCTCTATTAAAAGGAGGCCTTAATATCCCTTAGTTTCCGCTAGGACCCCGCTGCCACGGGAGGGTAGGACAAAAGATGTCATGCAAGTTCTTTTCCATAAGCACGTATGACTATTTACGGAATACATGCGGACATTACATTGATGAATTGGAGCTAGTTCCGTGTCACCCCATGTTATAGCTATTACATGAGGAATCGCATCCAGCATAATTATCCATCACTGATCCATTGCCTACGAGCTTTTCATATATTGTTCTTCGCTTATTTACTTTTCTGTTGCTACTGTTACAACTACTACAAAAACCCAAAAACAATTATCTTTACTTTTGCTACCGTTACCTTTATTATCATACCACTTTTTCTACTAAATACTTTGTTGCAGATACTAAGTTATCCAGGTGTGGTTGAATTGACAACTCAACTACTAATACTCAAGAATACTCTTTGGCTCCCCTTGTGTCGAATCAATAAATTTGGGTTGAATACTTCACCCTCGAAAGCTGTTGCGATCGCCTACACTTGTGGGTTATCAAGACTAATTTCTGGCGCCGTTGCCGGGGAGCATAGCTCTATTCTTTGAGTCACTTGGGATTTATATCTGTTGATCACTATGAAGAACTTGAAAGACGACCGAACTACTATTTTGCCCTCAACTACGAGGGGAGGTAAGGAACTGCCATCTAGCGTTGCACTAGATTCTCCTTCCGTTATTACTAGGCTTGCGACACCTAAACCCGCTACTGCTATGAATTCTGATATGTCGCATGTTATTGATGATGCCACTTCTGCTATGCATGATGAAACTACTTCTGTGCTTGATACTACTTTGCCATTAGGTGAATTTCTTGATGAATAACTTGCTAGAGTTAGGGGAATGATATTACTGAAGAACCTATTATTGATGATAGCGATGATGAAGGTTCTCCCAATGATTATGTATTGACTATTGTTCCTAAGGGTTATGTTATGAATGAAGAAGCTGCTAGGGAAATCTTTGCTTGCAATGATAGATATGACCTTAGGAAACTATTAGCTAAATGGAAGCAGCAGTCTCTTAATGCTAGAATGAAACCCGTCCTGCTTTTGCTACTTCGCCTATCTATGTTACTGATAAGGATTATGAAATCTCTGTTGATCCTGATATTATTACTTTAGTTGAATTTGATCCTTTTTATGGCCTTGAATCTGAAACTATTGTGGCACATCTTACCAAGTTGAATGATATAGCCACCCTATTTACTCATGATGAGAAGTCTCGCTATTTTTATATCGTTAAGATATTTCCGTTCTCATTAAAGGGTGATGCTAAGACTTGGTATAATTCTCTTGCTCCTGGTTATGTGCGTAGTCCCCAGGATATGACTTATTACTTCTCTGCTAAATATTTTCCTGCTCATAAGAAACAAGCTGCCTTGCGGGAAATATATAATTTTGTGCAAATCAAAGAAGAGAGTCTCCCACAAGCTTGGGGGAGGCTTCTCCGGTTACTTAATGCTTTGCCTGATCATCCTCTTAAGAAAAATGAAATACTTGATATCTTTTATAATGGACTAACCGATTCTTCCAAGGTCTACTTGGATAGTTGTCCTGGTTGTGTTTTCAGGGAAAGAACAGTGGACGAAGCTGAAATACTATTGAATAGTATGTTGACTAATGAAAATAATTGGACTCTTCCCGAGCCAATTCCTGAACCAATTGAGCCAAATCCTGAGCCTATTCCTAAACCCACTCCGAAGAAGAGAGGTGTTTTATTTCTCAGCCCTGAAGATATGCAAGAGGCAAAGAAATCAATGAAAGAAAAAGGTATTAAAGCTGAAGATGGTAAGAATTTACCACCTATTGAAGAAATACATGGTCTTAATATACCGCCTGAAGAACCATATTGTCTTGATAACCCGACACAGGTAGTAAAGGTAAATTCTCTCTATAGATATGATAAAGTTGAAACACCCTCTACTAAATTCCATAGCCCATGCTTAGATGAATTTGATGACTTTATGGCTAGACATGAAAGTTTTAATGCTTATGTTGCTGGAGTGTTCAAGAATAATGCCTTCGAGATAGGACGTGTGGGTGATAATCTTGCTAGAGTTAAAGATGAACTTCACCGCGTTAGCAAATATGCTTCTATGGTTCCTACTCAAGCTGAGCAAGTACTCAAAGCTCAAAATGATTTGCTCGAGGAATTAAATAATAAAAATGACTTTGCTGTTAGAGTGGCTACTAGAACTGGTAGAATGACTCAGGAACCTTTGTATCCTGAAGGCCACCCTAAGAGAATCGAGCAAGATTCTCAGAGAAATAATTTAGAGGCACCTAGTTCTTCTAAAAAGAAGAAAAAGAAAACGATAGAACTTTGCATGCTTCTAGTGAACCTACTGTATACACAGCTGAGAATCCCAATGATATTTCTATTTCTGATGCTGAAACACAATCAGGTGATGAACATGAACCAAGTGATAATGTTAATGATAATGTTCATGTTGATGCTCAACCTAGCAAAAAAAATGATGTAGAGATTGAACCTGCTGATGATCTTGATAACCCACAATCAAAGAATCAATGTTATGATAATAGAGATTTTGTTGCTAGGAAACACGGTAAAGAAAGAGAACCATGGGTTCAGAAACCCATGCCCTTTCCTCCTAAACCATCCATGTCAAAGGATGATGAGGATTTTGAGCGCTTTGCTGAAATGATTAGACCTATTTTCTTATGTATGCGCTTAACTGATATGCTCAAATTAAATCCTTATGCTAAGTATATGAAGGATATCATTACAAAAGAAAGAAAGATACGGAAGCTGAAATTTCCACCATGCTTGCTAATTACACTTTTAAGGGTGGAATACCAAAGAAACTCGGAGATCCGGGTGTACCAACTATACCATGCTCTATTAAAAGAAATTATGTTAGAACTGATTTATGTGGTCTTGGAGCCGGTGCTAGTGTTATGCCTCTCTCTTTATATCGTAGACTTGAATTGAATAAGTTGACACCTACTGAAATATCTTTCCAAATGCCTGATAAATCAACTGCTATACCTGTCGGTATTTGTGAGGATGTTCCTGTTGTGGTTGCAAATGTCACTATCTTAACGAACTTTGTTACTCTTGATATTCCTGAGGACGATAGTATGTCTATTATCCTTGGTAGACCTTTTCTTAATACTGCAGGGGCTATTACTGATTGCAACAAAGGCAATGTCACTTTTCATGTTAATGGTAATGAGCATACGGTACACTTTCCGAGGAAACAATCTCAAGTTCATAGCATCAATTCTATTGAAAAAGTTCCAACTATCATTTTTGGAGGTTTTGAATTTCCTCTTTCCTACTGTCAAGAAAAAGTATGATATTCTTATTGTTGGGGAGTTTCATATCCCCGTTGAGGTAACTTAGTGTTATTCGAAATTTCTCCAGTTCCGTGTTATTCAGAATGAGTTTGTTAACAAGACTTGATCAACCTTGTTAGTGGATTCATTTTGATGATCATGAGATGGATCAAACTAGAAGGCACAACCTTCTGTACCCTCTTTTTACTTTCTGTTATTTAGAATAAATAAAGCAAAAATAGTATTAGCCGTCTGTTTTCTGAATTATCCATGCATTAAAAAATAGTCCGAAAATAAAAGTGCTCCAAATGCCTTGCAAACTTAGTATGATTTTTTCTGGAATATTTGAGGATTTTAGGCACTGAAATCACTGAAGGAGGGGCAAGCACCAGGCCACGAGAGAGGAGGGCGCGTACCCCCCTATAGGGTGCCCCCTGTCTCGTGGGCCCCTGGTGGCCCCCCTCCACTTATGCCAGCACCCACACACTTCATCTTCTACCCAAAAAAAATCCCCATCCAGCTCAAGCACGAGTTCTAGCTCGTTTTGCTGCGACTTTCGATCTCTTAGCTCAAAGCTCCATTCACAAAACTGCTTTGGGAGATTGTTGCTTGGTATGTGACCCCTCCGTTGGTCCAATTAGTATTAATTCTAGTGCTTTATTCATTGCAAATTTTGGCTGCATAGGTGACCATGTTCTTGAGCTTGCATGTTCAATTTATGAGGTCCCAAGCAATTCCAATGCATGATATAGGCTCTAGGCACTTGTAGGAGTAGTTGCTACCAATCTTGTTTAGTTATATTCACTTTTATTTTGAAGTTACTAAAATTTCAGAAATTTTCAGAAAAAGAAATATGCTTAGAAGAATGTACCAAGGTGGTTCCTCGGCAAAGAAAGGGCCAAGGATTGCTATACGTGAGCAAGATGTTAAATTGCCGAGGGACGCAAATGTACGAGCTTGTGAGTGGCCATCCGATGATTTTATGGTCGAAGCAGGCTTCAAGGAGGAATTTGACGCGTATGTGCGTAATGCCGAGCCGGAGGACTTCTTACAAGATAAGTGTCCCCAATACTATCAATTGACTGCTTCCTTTGTGCGGAGGTTCCAATATAACTATACGTGTAATTCTCCTAGTGTCATGTTTGATATTTATGATACATCCTATACCATGGATTTAGAGGATTTCACAACTGCTTGCAAACTCCCGCAGTGGGGTAATATTAATGATCCTCACAAATCTGAATTTAGAGATTTTCTTGCTAGTATCACTATGGGAGAATCTAAGGACATAGCACAAGCTACCATAGGGAGCATTCATTTTCCTGCTATACATTATTTTGCTCTCTTCATTGGTAGATGCATTAATGGTAAGGACGAAGCATATCACATGTGTGTCCCTGATCTTTGTGTCCTCAAGAGTGATGTGTCAGGTTATAAAGGTTATAACTTGGGGGCATTAGTTGCATGTAGGTTGCAGAATAATAGTAGAAAGGGGGATTATTTATGCAACCCGTGTGGCTAATTATCTTAATATAGCCCCACGAGAGGGGGATATGATTCTACCTCTTGTTTATTTGGATAAAGAAGCTATGTTCAATCATCATTTTCATGAGAGGAATGAACAATTCCTCCATTATCGACTAATCTATGACAGACGCAACGTCATCCCTGTTACTCTTCCTGCCCCTACCTTTTTGATTATCAGGCAAAAGGAAGATATGTTGTCACTAGGGAAGAAGCAACTGAATACGAGAGGGGAATGGAGGCAGCTCGCCAACACGCTGCTGCTTAGGAGGAGGTCGCCTCTGCATCTCAGTACAACCCCAACTTCACTTATGGATATCAGCCAGGCGGTCCTTGGTATTAAACCAACTTAGGCCAAAAGCCTAGGCTTGTGGGAGTACGTATTTCTCACCAACTTTACATTCATGTTTGCACACTAGTCATCGGTTCTCATACTCTTTCATTGTATTATCCATGCTAGTTTAAATTTCTTTTTCTAGCTTTCTTCTTGTGTGTTTGATAAACCTTAAGAAAACCAAAAAAAATTGTTAGTTTAATTTCCATGCTTGTAGTAGAAATTAAAATGAAAACCCATAAAGATTTCTAGTTCTTCTTCTTACTTGTTGGGAGCTTTCCCGTGTAAATAGTTTTCTTTTCTTTCTTTTGGGGGTCGAGAAGACTATATTGGAAATGCTTAGTGGCTGTTATATGCATGATTGTTTATTTAACTTAGAGCCCATATTACTTGTCTTCTGCCTTGAGTTGAATGCTTGCAGATTCCAGCTTAGTCCAATCCACGTGCACTCTTATTATTATACACATCGTTCGGTCGTGCAAGTGAAAGGCAATAATGACGATATGTGATGAACTTATTGAGATGAGAAAAGCTGGTATGAACTCGACCTCTCTTGTTTTTTGTAAATATGATGATTCATCATTCCTGAGTCAGCTATTATGAAGTAAACATATTTGCAATGACATTTAGAGATTATAGTTGCTTGTGCCATGCTTGATTAGGTATGAGTTATAATGGTTTACCTTGTGTGCCAACATGCTATTAGAATGATTATGATGTGGTATGATGGGATGGTATCCTCCTTTGAATGAATTGAGTGACTCGAGTTGGCACATGTTCACGCATTTAGTTGAATCAAATCAACATAGCCTTCATGATACTTATGTTCATGGTGGATCATATCCTACTCATGCTTGTATTTGGTGTAAATTAGTTTTAATGCATGTTTATGACTGTTTTCGCTCTCTCAGTTGGTCGCTCCCCAGTATTTTGCTATCCTTCACCTGTACTAAGCGGGAATACTGCTTGTGCACCCAAACTCCTTAAACCCCAAAGTTGTTCCATATGAGTCCACTATACGGTATTTACCTGCCGTTCCAAGTAAATTTGTATGTGCCAAACTCCAAACCTTCAAATGAAATTCTGTTTTGTATGCTCGAGTAGCTCATGTTACAACTAGGGCTGCCTATATCTTCCATGCTAGGTGGGTTATTCTCATGAGGAGTGGACTCCCCTCCTCATTAACGAGAAAGGGCCGGTTGCGGGAGTATAAACCTTTACCATTCTGTTTGGGAACTGCCTATAATGCATGTAGTATGGAAGATACAACCATCTCATAGTTGTTGTGTTGACAGTGAAAGTATGCTGCTCAAAATGTTATTCAATCTCTATTTTCAAATCAAGCTCTGGCACCTCTACACATCCCTGCTTCCCTCTGCGAAGGGCCTATCTATTTACTTTTATGTTGAGTCATCACCCTTCTTATTAAAAGCACCCGCTGGGGAGTTGATACGTCTCCAACGTATCTACTTTTCCAAACTTAATCCTTTGCTTGTCCTCAAGCAATTCAGTTGATAAACTGAAAGTGAAAAAGAAAAACTTTTACAAACTCCGTTTGCTCTTGTTGTTGTAACATGAAAAGCCAGCATTCAAGTTTCAGCAAATATTATGAACTAACCATACTTACAATAACACGTAGGTCTCACAATTACTCATATCAATAGCATAATCAGCTAGCGAGCCATAATAATAAAACTCGGATGACAACACTTTCTCAAAATAATCATAACATGATATAACAAAATGGTATATCGCTAGCCCTTTCTGAGACCGCAAAACATAAATGCAGAGCACCTTTAAAGATCAAGGACTGACTAAACATTGTAATTCATGGTAAAAGAGATCCAATCAAGTCATACCCAATATAAACCAATAGTAATGAATGCAAATGACAGTGTGCTCTCCAGCGGGTGCTTTTAATAAGAAGGGTGATGACTCAATATAAAAGTAAATAGATAGGCCCTTCGCAGAGGGAAGCATGGATTTGTAGAGGTGCCAGAGCTCGATTTTAAAAGAGAGATTGAATAACATTTTGAGCGGCATACTTTCACTGTCAACACAACAACTACGAGATGGTTGTATCTTCCATACTACATGCATTATAGGCAGTTCCCAAACAGAATGGTAAATGTTTATACTCCCCCAACCACCAACAAACATCAATCCATGGCTTGCTCGAAACAACGAGTGCCTCCAACATACAACAGCCATGGGGGAGTTTTGTTTAATTATTTTGATTTGCGTTGATCTTTTTGGATCATGGGACTGGGCATCCCAGTTACCGGCCCTTTCTCGTGAATGAGGAGCGGAGTCCACTCCTCGTGAGAATAACCCACCTAGCATGGAAGATATAGGCAGCCCAAGTTGTAACATGAGCTGCTCGAGCATACAAAACAGAATTTCATTTGAAGGTTTGGAGTTTGGCACATACAAATTTACTTGGAACGACAGGTAAATACCGCATATAGGAAGGTATAGTGGACTCATATGGAACAACTTTGGGGTTTAAGGAGTTTGGATGCACAAGCACTATTCCCACTTAGTACAGGTGAAGGCTAGCAAAATACTGGGGAGCAACCAACTGAGAGAGCGACAACAGTCATAAACATGCATTAAAATTAGTTTACACCAAATACAAGCATGAGTAGGATATAATCCACCATGAACATAAATATCATGAAGGCTATGTTGATTCGATTCAACTACATGCGTGAACATGTGCCAAGTCGAGTCACTCAATTCATTTAAAGGAGGATACCATCCCATCATACCACATCATAATCATTCTAATAGCATGTTGGCACGCAAGGTAAACCATTATAACTCATAGGTAATCAAGCATGGCACAAGCAACTATAATCTCTAAATGTCATTGCAAATATGTTTACTTCATAATAGCTGACTCAGGAACGATGATCCCCCCACGTAACGCATGACCTCCCCCACGTCACACGGGTCATGGGGAAGCGCAGCAGACAGAAAGTTACTGCGGTAAAAACAGCCCCGCCTGCCCTCGCACTGTTTTGGGCCTGACCCAACAACGCGTTGCGCGTATGTGAGGCCCAGGCCCGGGGGCTCCTGTCGGTGTACTAAAGTAGGGGCACTCCTTTGTACCCCTTTACTTGTGCACGGGCAGTCAGAGCCACAGGCCGAAGCCACACTTAGCAGGGCAAAAGGGCGGAGTCGAAGCCGCATGATGATCATCGCAACATCAAAGACCGAGACCACAAAGAGCAGATGGACGAAACAGGTTTCCCCGGAAAGAACCTTGCCGGGGTGGGGGCCTCAGCAGCACCTTGCGGTGGCGGCTCGCCCACACCAGTGGAGTGAGCCACCCTTGAACCCACGGTCCCCAACACCATAAACCACGTTGGGCCAGGGCTCGAGAGGCACCTCCATGGTGGAATGTAGATCTTTGTGAAGACAAATAATGTTCAAGATCGGATGAGGGTTGGAAGGCAATGATCCTCAACAAGATCCTTGCCGAGGAAACCCGCAAGACCCCCGACAAGATCCTTGCCGGGGACGACAGCGCGCCACGGCAAGAGCCTTGCTGGGTCACCTGCCAAGACCCTTGCCGGGCCACCCGCCAAGTCCCTTGCCAAGGGCGTCAGCGGGGCCATTGCCAGGCCCGCACCAACCAAGTCTCCACCGCCGTTCACATGCAGCTGCCAGCCCAACCAACTGGGCAGGCACCTGCGTGGCAACATGCAGCTTCCAGGCCAACTCAGCACACGCCTCCATGGCGGCATGCAGATCTTCGTGGAGGCTCCACCACCGCGCCACCTCAGCTGCTTGCCTGCCTACATGGCGCTGCATGCATCGCTGGCCAGGGCGCGTGTCGGAGCGAGGAGGAGCGGAGACGGACGGGACGGGCCTCGCTCCCGTCCCCGATAAAGCAAGAAGACACCTAAGCTATGCATTAAATGCGCCTTGTCCTATAATACGAGCGATAAGCTCGTAGCACTGTAGGCCTTTCCACCTCCTGTGTGCCACTGTGGCAGCCCCTTTCGACTATAAAAGGAGGCCCATGGCGTACTAGAGAGGGATTCGGCTGTTTGGAACCATGCAGCCACCGTAGCTAGTTCAAGAGCTCAGAAACACTCAATACATCCACCAAAGCAGGACTAGGGTTTCATCCACCAAGGGCCTGAACCTGGGTAAACAATCCTTGCTGGTTACTAATCCTGCTCTTCTCACAACCCCGTGCCCCGCAACCGTAGAAGGGACCCTCGTGATCCCATAGGTGTTGTTTCTGACCGACAGGATGACAACAAACATTAAGCATCTCAGTCTTACAATAGTTTTCTTACTTCCATTCAAGAATGCTGACCTTCCTATCTAGACCATAGTGGCCTGTTCGCTACTTCTTTTTGCTCCACATACTGATGGGTTGTGTTGCAAACTAATTTACAGGAACCCGGTAAGTAACTAATGAAGCCACTATAAAAACACAATCCATAGCTTGATGTCAACACCTACAGTAAGTTGTTCCTATATTTTGCGCATCAATCTGACTACCTTCATAATGCACTATTGTGTTTCAGAGAAGGTGTGACCGAGGGCTATGAGCTGTACCATTGTAGACATGGATGACGATGCTGAGAGGATCCATACCGATGCACATCAAGTGTGTCTGGTTCTCCAATATCCAAACACCCTGGTTAGTGGTTCTCCAATATCCAGTTGCGCTGGCTAGTGGTTCTCCTAGTGGAACTGGCCGCCAAGACCAATATGGCGATTGTACACTGGCGTGGGTCCATCATCCATCATAGTTGTTCTCAAAGCATTCTTCACCAAGTGTTCTTCACCAAATGATCTTCGCCATATCCTTTGATAGGTATGTAGTATGAACATGAGCAGGGAGCGGCGTAGCATACACTCAGTTGGGCGTCCATGAGGTCGTCGGTGGCGAAGCCGACCTTGTCAAGGTTGTAGCTCTTGTTGTCGAGCCGGACACATGCGACACACACTTGGTGGTTGAGCCTGACGTAAGGCATGCGATAGGCTGTTGAGCTCTCTGTAGATCTGTGTCTTTTCTAGTAAACAATTTAACAATAGGTGGTATGCATGAACAGATATAACATCATTTTTTCTGAATCCAGTAAATAGAAAGGGCTAAATTAGTACAAACACACAATCAGTATCTATGCATTATGATATAAATATAATATAAAAATAGATTTTTGCTAATAGTCAGAGTAATTCGAAACAACCTCGGATTCGCTAATGATTAAAGATTAATTTCTCATCTAACTTGTTCAAGGCGTAAGACAAAGGAAAACTAAAAAAATAAAATCAGTTGCATCTATCTTATTCACCTTCTCTTGCTAACTCGCCCCTCTTCAGATATATAGTCGGTGTAGTGACCGTAGCAAGTTGCAGTAGAGCTATTGGATAAATTTAGCAATTGATTGTATGGTTGCATGTCTTTAGATCGAAAAGGTTCACTCCAAGAAGTGAATTATGTCGGAAAGGTTCACTCCAAGAAGTGAATCATGTCGGAGTGCTGATTGATTTGTGTATGTAATCACACATCCATGATTGATGATTCTTCTAGCTGTTAGGAGGAATCTGAGGTAAGCATGTATGGACAATTTTTTAGTTTTTCAGAGGCTCCAGTACAGCACGTCGACGTCCACCATCTTGGACCTGTAGCAGATAAGATGAGGCAACAACATAAGGAAAACAGGGGCCTAATAACATCGACAATTAGAGAGGAGATTTTTAGGAAAAACAAACACCTAACAATAGCGATAAATACAGAGAGTTTTTTCTGGTCTTCATGCCTCCTCAGCATCTAGATGACAACATCAACAAAGCAGTGGCGGCAGCGGCAGTGATTAGGCGGATTTAGCCTCTAGGGCAAGACATATACGTGAATATGTGTACAGATGGTCTTCATGCATCCTTGGCGTCCAGATGAAAACATGAGCAAAGCAGCGGCGGCAGCAGGAGTAATCAGGAGGCTCTAGCCTATACGGAAAGATATACACGTGAATATATGTACATTTTTTTTGTTAAACCAAGGCCAATTTCCATGTATGTAATGGCAATGGTGGGTAATTTTAATAACTTAAATCTAATGGCTATTAATCATTAATCCACCAAATAGATGGTTAGATCTTTCTAATTATTGTTGGAATTTTAATATATTTCTCCTTTTTATGGCTAACCCATCAATTACTTATATGTGCAATTGTTTTTTGTTAAACCAACGCCAATTTCCATGTATATAATGGCAATGGTGGGTAATTTTAATCACTTAAATCTAACGGCTATTAATCGTTAATCCACCAAATAGATGGTTAGATCTTTCTAATTATTATGGGAATTTTAATCTACTTCTCTTTTTTGTGGCTAACCCATCAATTACTTTTTATATATAAATAGATGATGCATATGTAGTTAGTTGTGATGTAAGTCTTGCTGGGTACATTTGTACTCACATTTTCTTAATTTATGTTTTTGCACAGAGACTTCAGTCTCACTAGTAGTTCCGCGTGGACTTCGATGTTTAGCTTGTTACCTCGGCTATTATCCTGTGCCCTCGGTAGGATCTTGTAGATAGTCAGGCTTCTCAGCCCTTTTCATTTGTAGTTGTCTGTACTCAGACATGTTGTGCTTCCGTTGTTTGTATGCTCTGAATGTTGGGTCATGAGACCTATGTTTGTAATACTTGGCTCCTCAGAGCCTATTGAATAAATACTTTGAGTTGTAGACTCATGTTGTGATGCCATGTTGTACTTGCGCATATCGAGCATATTGTGTGTATGATTATTGAAATTCTTGGTATGTGTGGGATCCGACAACCTAGTTGTTTATTCTTGGTAGCCTCTCTTACCGGGAAATGTCTCCTAGTGCTTCCACTGAGCCTTGGTAGCTTGCTACTGCTCCGGGACACTTAGGCTGGACGGCATATGTCCTTCTTCGTTCCTGTGTCTGTCCCTTCGGGGAAATGTCAAATGTTGTTCCTTTAAGTCCCTGTAGCTTGCTACGACTTGGCTTCATACATTGTTGATCGACACATTTGTTGTTGGGTCATGTATGCATGTCCCAGTAAGTTAGCGCCACCTTTGATTTACGACTAGTCATGTCGGCGCGGGTTCTTTGTCATATGGATGCTAGCGGCACTATCATATACGTGAGCCAAAAGGCACAAACGGTCCCGGGCCAGGTAAGGTGGCACCCGTGGGAATACCGTACATGAGGCTGCAAAGTGTATGATGTGTTACATGCTAGATAGGTGTGACTTAGGATCGGGGTCCTAACAGCTTTGGTATCAGAGCCTGACTGCCTGTAGGATTACCAAGCCAAACTAGTCAAAGTTGAATCTAGAAATTCTTTAGTTATATAGGAGAATTGATTGTGGATGGGAACGTAAGGCTCTTTTTACTCCTTTACCTTGTGCCTTCTGATCCGAGCCATCTTATCTTTCCTATGGGGTTAAGGAACTAGGCTTTGTCTTCTTTCTATCAGGATCACGTGTTACTATTCTATAGACTTATAAGATTGTTGGATTTAAGCCTCGGTTCAGTTCCTACTACTTCTGTATGTTGTTCATTGATCTCGGAACCTTGATATTATTATGATTGAGAGGGTTATGCCACCATTTTGCAGGATGTCTCAAATCGTTTTGAGCATTTACAGCAGTTATGCTGTCCAAGTCATCCCAGGTTTCCAAATAGTCTAGTGCATTTGCAAATCCCTTCCTCCTGTTTTTGATGTCCCTTTGGGCTAGATTAACCACACTATTCAGTGAGTTGAGGTACTCTATTGCCTCAACGTATATGTTGGAGCTATTATTAAGACCCTAGGTGTCTAGATCGAGTATCACCTAGTAATCTAGCCATGTTAAGTGTCCCAATGTGATGATTCTAGCCATCATTCTCGAAAGCATTCTGTGATGCCACTTAGTAGTAGGTATTCTATTCCTGGGTTTTGAACCCAAGATTCACCCTACCTACTTCATGTTGTTAGCGTTTGCTAGTTCCGTTAGGGTATTAGTAACCTTTGCATTAGTCCTCGAGGTCTGTGGTATTTCCTTCTTCCAAATACTATGAACTGCTTATGCAAAAGTTCTTTGAACCAAAAGATCACAACAAGAGTGATGTTGATGAGTTCTCCATTCTATATTGTGACTCCGCCAGTTCTATCCTTCTGCATGGGTTATCCGGAGGAAATATGTTGAACTTGTTCGACATGCTATCCATGCATTCACAACTCAGAAAATCATATGTTCTTTTGAGTTGTCCCTCTTTAGTTGTTTTCTGGCCCTCATCTATCAATTGATAGTCAGGAGTAGCTTTGAACTCGTGTTCATCGATGCCTACTATTCTTGTGGACCGTCAAGCCATTCTATTCGGAAAGACTAGGAGAAACAAACTCCAGTACCTCTTCCATATCCAGGATTGGGTCAAAGTAGTCGTATTACGCAGATCAAATGCAATCCATCTTTCGGTCTATTCTATCCTAAAGTATTACCATCTTTATATCAAGAATATCATGGGAATTGCACACCATCCTATGAACTCTTGATAAAGTGATACTTCTTGCCCTCATCATTCATTTCTCGGTTCCCATGTTGTTGCAACCGGAATGCCGACAGGTAAACTATGATGTGTGAAACCAATACTACTAGTAACCTTGTTGCCGGTAGTTAAAGGACAATAATTTCATTCTTAGCGTGTTGGTTCTTGAATCATCATTCTAAGATAGATTGTGCTTCCTAGTCCTTATTTTTCGTGCACTCTGCGATCAATGAGTTAGGATTGTGTCAATCCCTCGCTCTTTTGATCTTACCGTCTTGCCCTGAAAAGCAAGATTGTTCCTGAGCTAAATACCATATCGGTGGTTCATGATTTTCCGAATATCTTCTCAGAAGTATTACCAGGTTGTCATCTAACTGCTATGTTGAGTTCATGATCAAGTTGGTTTTCCTCTAAACAACCCCTTCTCCAAGAGTCTGTGTTGGACACCCTGAGCTAGTTGGTTAAGTTAAACGAAAACTCGAAGAGTTGGAAGATGGAAGCTTGGCCGACCTAACTCATCACCAAGGGATATCTCTTTGTGTGTGTGTTGAAGAAAGATGATGTCTTCATCAATTGACCTCGTGATCAGTTAGTGGACCTATCATCTTATCCAATTCTTGATCTGAGTATGGGCTATCGTCAAATCAAATCAGAACCAATGATATTCATAATGTTGTCTTACTCGTGGTTATCTCCTCGAGCATACACCATTATATCTTTTGGGTCTGACCAATGCTACCACCTTGTTCACATAGTTATGGAATTTCTTTTTTGTGGAAGTCTACATGAATTGTTGTTGAGCCCATCAGCAACATTGTTATCTTCTCCATGATTTGTGTTGAACATCTAGCTAGCATTGGAAACTTTTATATGCATTATCTTCATGTTCCAATCATGAAGCATATGATCGGCTGAAAGGAGTGACTTCCGCTAATTCATGTACATTTCATGCAAGTTGTCGCCGTGAACTTGAGAAAGTTCATGTTGCTTCCTCTGGAATCATCCCAAGTCAGTCATGCATGTGCAAAGTATACATTGGTTTGTGAGATTAGCTACCTTCATTCTATATGCATTCCTAGCACCCCAAGCCACTAATTGATTTGTTCAAGGAAAAGGAGTTGTTGTGCGAATACTAGTTCTTGCAAAAGATTTCGATATCCTCAATGTTGGTTGCAAATCAGAACTCGATAGTGTTTTATTACAAGACTACTATGTGGTCATTCCTGTATGGGACAGCGTGTTCACATGTTTGTAGCAGAACCCGCTCATGTTTTGGACCATGCTATCACAGTTTATTCCCGAGAATCTCACAATGTCATCTCTTCGGTTTGTGTTGCAAACTTCCATTTTTCCTTCTAGACTTGATGAGTCTGGAATATTCTGACACCAACCATATCTGAATCTCAGGCGGATATGATGGTTGGAATATTTCCCAAGAACAATAACATTGGTCTCTCTGTAAACCGGTAAAATGGATGTCGTGACCAACACACCCAATCGGAAGACCTGTTATTGTAGTATCTTGATTGAGGAAGTTGGCCACCTCCCCATAAGGATTCCATAGGATTTACTCCCTAGTTGTTCCTTATGGAGTTCTCCCGAAGTCTGACCTTTTACTGGATGTTCTAGATACCAAACCATATCTATCAATGGGTTACGCTAGCACATCAAGGAGAACATTAGAAGAGGAGTGCTAAATGTCTCTTGGTCGATCATCCAGATTTTGTTCCTTGGCCTCGCTAAGGTGAAATCTGAGAAGGTGTTATCTTCCTTTGCATCTGCATCGTCCATCAGTATTCACCATGGTAGTATGTTGTGTTGCCAGGATCCTTGACACGAATGTTGGTAAAACCTTGATGAATACGGAAATGCTCAAGTTCTTGAGAGCACGCGCAAGCACTAGGTTTTATCGTCGGCGATAGTTGGGATTGCTCACAGTTTCTTCGATTATGCTATAACCTTTCAAATAGTGGAATCACTCTCTACTGTTGAGTTTTCCCTAGTTACTAGAATGATTCCCAGCATTTGCATTTTGTTCGAGCTGGCACTGCCGTTGTGCCAGTCTTCCATGGTTCCCATCCATTCCCGATGATAAACAAAAATCATTCATTGCTTTGTCTTCAACAAGGTATTCCACGTCATCCATCCTAGTCCGAGTATGTCATTCTTTCGGACTCCTTCAAATGATCGATTGTGAATTGCCTTAGGCTAGTGTAAACAGTATTAATGATCTCTATATCAAAAGTAATTCTTTTTGCCACTTAAGGTAATAATTCTACGAGTCACCTCCTTCATGATGTCTCGTTATGGTATCATGGCAACTAAACACCTCGCTACGCTGACAACCATTCACCACCTTCTCAAGTGTGGAATTGTTGCCTACCTAGTGAACCTTCATCATTTGTTTCACTCCATTCCTCTGGATGTATGCTTTGTGTCCCAGCTCGAGACATGTTTCAATGTCTCACTCCATGATTTGATCCTAAGTTATTAGATCTTCGTGAACATCGGTCCCTCTAGAGTTTTCCTTCCCTCTCTTTGTCATGTTGGTTGGAGTTCTCAGGGCAAGACATCGAGACAAAGTTGGTGGTCGAATCAACGTTCTTATGAAGTGCAACCTGGATCGTGAAGATTGTGTTAGTTTGCGTCCCCCCTTCATCTTACCCTACGCTTGAATCTCGGGACAAGATTCTTGTTTAGTGGGGGTGAGTTATCACATCCCTAGCTTCTGGAAATGCACTAGGCTAGCTTCATGTGTGCATCATGTTTAAATTTGAAAGAAACTTGAAATGGAGATTGCTTAAACCCAAGCATCAAACAAATTCACTAGCTTCAACAAAAATATTTTTAGTGAACCCAAAGTGGCTTTCAAAAATGTTCATCATTTTCGAAAAATGCTGGGAATAGTAACCAGAGATGATGCACAGATCATTTTTCTGTGACATTTTGGATTTTTGAACTAACATGTATTGTATTTGAGTTGGAGCAAATATATGTTATAAATATTTTTAATGCTTCAATAATTCTGATATTTTGTGAGGGGCTCTAGAATATTTCTTTCAGTCCCTGCAAAAATCATTAGAAGAAGCAAAATGGTTTAGTGCGTAAACTAAATCAAAACAGATTGAAATAAATAGGAAATAGTAATTAAAATAGAATTAGAAAAGAGAGGGAGAGAAGGACTCACCTGGTAGCCCAGCCAGGCCACCACTGTAGTAGCCCAGCTGGGCAAAGCAAACCCGGCCCACCAGGGGCAGCACTGTCTTCTTCCTCTTGCCAGGAGGAGAAGCAGCTGCGTGCCCGGCATGCACGTGAGCCGCGCCAGCTCCTCCCTGCCTTCCTCACGCCCCTGGGGTCTTCCCCTAGCGCCACGAAGACGGCCGCAAACCCCCTTGGACTCTCTCTCTCGAGCTCTCCCCCCTCCCCTGGCTCTCTCCCTCGCCGTTCTCCACCTCACCGAACGCGTCTGCCGCCGTCGACTAGCTCCACCATGACCATCGCCTCTCCCTCGTCCCCTTGAGTAGTCCAGAAGCTTCACCGCATCACCTTAGTCCTCCCTGCCGAGCCACACAACTAGAAGGGCCCCGAAGCGCCGCCTCGACACCTTCTTCCTCCTTGGTCGTCGGAGATCGCGCCCGTCGGCCCGACGACCCCAGGCCTTCCCCGAGCTCGCTATGATCCTTGTCCGACTCGCCGTGAGCTCCTCTACCAATCCCCCTTGTCCCATGCTCAATAGCTCAGCGTCGCCCCGTTTCCGCCAAGAGCGAGACCTTGCCGGTGCTGGACATGTCGCCGTCGTTGTTTTAGCTCACTTCCGTCCAAACCGAGCACATCACCGTGCTCCTGGTGAGACGAGGAAGCTGTAGACCCCCTCAGTCGGGCTCCCCGTGCTTCATAGCCTCATCCCGCTCGATGCCGCACTCCGGCCGCTGCCACGAGCTCGCTTCCGGCGAACTTCGGCCACTCCGCACCCTCCTGCTGGTTCCCCTGGATGCATGCGGGCATGAGCTACCTCCTGATGCTCTTCACGCGTCCAACTGTTGCCCCTAGCGCCACTACGGCGAGCCACCGCCGCCCTGGGTCGTCGCCTCGTCTAACCGCTAGTGTGCTGACGTGGCTAAGTCATTAGTTGCTAATTATCCCCCTAAACAACCCCCTAGTGACACTGATAGCCGGGCCCCACTGCCTAATTAACCTGGT
The DNA here is from genome assembly GCF_002162155.2 of Triticum dicoccoides. Lineage (NCBI taxonomy): Eukaryota > Viridiplantae > Streptophyta > Magnoliopsida > Poales > Poaceae > Triticum > Triticum dicoccoides. Next base: position 281,626,072 of record NC_041393.1, on the reverse strand, counting down.
TTAGTTTCTGTTTAGGATTAACTAACCAGATGGGCCTCATAGGTTAGTTTGACCTGGCCACGTCACCAATTGACCTGACCCCACCTGTTTGTGACACTAACCTGTCCTAACACTACAAAAAAATACACTTCCATGATGATACGTGTTTGTCACAATAGGTCGCATTTTTTGTCATGCATGTACATCCATGACAAATTTATGACAGAATCAAGATAGTCATACCTGTGCTGTCGTAGAAGTGTTCCATGACATTACCAAAATTATCATCACGAAAGTGTCAACTTCCATGACGATAAATCGCGCGTCACAGAAGTGCTTTCGTCAAGGGTGATCGACACGTGGCATCCACCATAACGGAACGCCGTTAAGCTATCGGGTCGGGTTTTGGATCTGATAACCCGTTAACAGCCCCGACCAATGGGAAATTTCCACGTGTAAAATTCTTATTGGACGGACGAAACACGTGTCAGCTCGTTAGTGGGTCAGATAGGCGCCTATGATATGTCGACATGTGCCACGGCCCACCACTAGCCCATTTAGCTTACAAAGCCGGCCCATTTGACTTGGTCAAAAGTTAACGGGCTGGCCCATGAAAAGCCTGCTAACGCGGTCTCTTCGCAAATATCCCATTTTACGGCCCGTTAGGCACTAAAGAAAATCTGCCCAACAACGTCATGTGGCCCGTCGAATATAAGACCAGCCCATTTCACTTTCGGCCCATGTATGCCCACGACGTCTTTCGGCCCATATGAGGCCTTCCTATCTTTCGGCCCTTTACAGGCCCACGGTGACTCTAGCCCATAATGAATAGTAATTTTCTTTGTACCCGTTAATGGCCCATGATTTACATGGGCCATTTCCAGCCCGTGTTAGCTTTCGGCCTATTGACGGCCCATACGTTCTTGGGCTCCTTTTCGGCCCTCGATTACTTCCGACCCGTTACTGGCCTGTTCCCCTAATGGGCCAAATTCGGCCCATGGCAAGAGTCAGCCCGTTACTGGCATGTTCCCCAAATGGAACAAATTCGGCCCATGGCAAGAGTCAGCCCGTTACTGTCCTGTTACCCTAATGGGCCAAATTCAGCCCATGGCAAGAGTCGGCCCGTTTCTGGCCAGCCCGTCCTATATTCTGGCCCATTAACGACCCATTATGCCTATGACAGAATTAAGCTTTTGTAGTCCTACGGCCTATTAACGGCCCATTACCATGCTGGGCCGATACCAATTACACCCGATTACGGCCCATGTAGACCCATTTATCCGACGGCCCGAGGCCCACTGATTACAGGCCCATTTATCGACGGCCTGTAGGAGACCCATGGATCCTACGGCCCATATATGGCCCATGGGTAGTTGTGGCCACTAGCAAACAAGGGAAAAAGAAGACTAGGAAATAAATAAGGCCCAAACTAACGCTAGGCTATTAAGGCGATTGCACATATTACATCCACTCGGCATCAAAGATCGCCACCAGTGCAAATATAGGGAACACCCTACACTATACAAAAATGGCTTGCTATTTTCTTCAGCCGGTGGCTGCATGTTAAGAATAAATTTTGTATCGCACCAAAACAAATTACAACTATATAACAAAAGGAAGGTTGGCATAAAACTTAACAGTCTAGCAGATAAATGCACCACCAGAAGTTCAGAAGCTCGGTTCATTTGACCTGACTGTTACATTTTCATGCTGCATTGTCCGATGGAAGACCATAACCCTCGCCTTCATTTCCCCTAGGCTCCTGAACAACATTGGAAATGTATGATAGTCTGGTTTCAAAACCATGCATATCTTGACGACATTGACCAATGTTTGTCCTTGTTTCACAAAGGGCCTCTGTTAGGGAATGGACTTGTGTCTGGAGCGCAGATACAACATTGCTTTGAGCTTGCATATCTTGATCATGAGGCAGTTTGGAAAATATTGCCTTAATAACCAACCTAGTATTACGCAGGAACGTGGTTTGGCACTGTTAGTGGATTGGTACTGACCCACTGCAGCAAGAGCTGACATTGCAGTTATAGTTGCCTTGCCACCTTCAGAAGGTGGCGGTTCCACCATTTTTTCCATAGCTCGCTGAAAAGTTGAGGTTTTACATTAGTAGTACCAGAACAGAAGATATTAAGGAGGCAGCAAAACCAAACAAAATAGCTTTGGTCTATATACAGAACTTATTCTGGTGAACCCATGTAAAATATTAGTTGTATTTTATTGCAAAGTACATAATAAAACCAGGTTCCAAACATATGACCATGTACCATCGCTAATGTATTGTCTATTTCTTCACATTGTATTGAGGGCTAAGGATAACGAGACGAAGTTTATAATACGATAAGCATAGTATGACATCATTTATATCACAAAACAACTGAGAACAGACAAACATGCAATTGTAACGTTGTGTGGGCAAGTCCAGCACAGAACTAGATTACGGGTCAAGATCAAAGGAACATCACTCCTCCCTTTTAAACCTTGTAAGGTGCAATGATACGCTAAGACAATTGTGTATAAAATTGAAAAGAGTAATAGACATTTGTTGCAAACCATGCAATTCAAGGCACAAGTAAGAGTAATTAGTAGTTAAAAGGCATGAGTATTAAGGACTTACAATAGTGGCTTTGACTGGTGTAGTCATGCCCTTCTTCTTGCTGGTGTGACAGTCCTTGAAGATTTCCATAGCATTTGGTTCAGGTACTTTTTGGTCCTTGCGGGCTTTCCTCTGCATTTCGAACAAGTCAATATAGATCTAATAATATGGTACAACGAAAAGAGTGAAACAACAGCTAATTACAAGAGCCTCGCAGTGTGCAATATAGCTATGATATCCTGTCGTCTGTTGGAATTTCACTTTCATACGGTTGGCATTGTTCTTTGAATAGTTCGCCGACAAGAAGATAGATTTGTGTAGCACATGCGTAAATTGGACTTCAACATGTGATCTGATAACATATATATAATGTACCTGATACTTTGGATCAGACCAGTGTTTAACAAGGCCCCTCCAGTCTTCATCCGATATATTTTCCACTGGAGATGTTTGGGAAAGTTCACTGTTAGCCTTGCCTTCAAAGTGAGTTTACCTCAAGTTATACCGATACTGTCGCAGAGTAGACTTGAAAACATGGGTGCAAGCTTGTCTGGTTGCATCATCTTTGCTATCCAACTTCAACCTCATCTGTTGAAAATTATGGGAGTATCATTATCATCAACCTAGAAAGTATGGGACAGAGCAAGACGATATTACTAGTTTCCATACATAACCATACTTACAGATAAATGGTCGAGGAAGGTGTTGAACTGGGTTTCGTCTTTGTCATTCCTGTACTGAATCCATGTTGGGAGTACGTACATGACACCTAACGGCATCCGCTGCCTCTGATACTAACTTGGCTGACTCTGTAGCATCACGTGGCCTTTTTAAACCTACCTCAAAACAGATCTATTCTTCCTCCTCTAGATTTAGTTAACCTATCGAGCATTCTCCCTGATGTTTGTTTCCTCTTGCGCCTAGGTGCTAGTCCAACAACAAACATAGGAAGTGTTAGTGTACATCAAACTGTGAGACTACATATAAAGAAGCATGCAATTGTAACTTGACTCCAGGAACTTCCTTCTTGCTGTTGAATCTCACAAGGTTCATCTGATATTGCCAACTCGTCTTGTGTCAAGAGTGCTTGGGAAGTAGTGTCAGGTGGCAAGGGAGCTTGGGAACGTGCTGCTAGCTCAATTGACGCACGAGTATGTCGTGTAGCTGGTAGTACTGTGGTAGGTGTTGCAAGAACTAGGGCTGTCTCTGCTTGTTTGGTGGCAGCTATTTGTTTCTGTTTGGCTTTTTTTTGCAGTTCGTGTAGCATGGGATGCCGTGTTTGTAGAATTTTCTGCTGGACTTTCACCTTCTATTGCACCATCAGTACCAGTAGAATCTGCAGGATTCATCCGCTTCTCATTCCCTACCATTCTCTGTTTCTCCCCCTTTCTTTGTGCCATGTTAAGTCAAGCCGACAAGAAAAACAAATAAAATTTAGTTCTTCAGAACAAATTGATGCGTGATGCAGACGAATAAAACTTTGATGTTAGACAACAACATGATAGGAGGATGTAATATGTATGAAAAACAGGACGGGAGAGATAACCAGAACTATGCTGTGTAAACTAAGAAGAAGACATTTCACCAAATTAGAAGCAATGCAATGGAAGGTAGACACCATATGAAAGATGCTACAAATATCGCTCTGCCAAGTTAACAATGTCTCAGCATAAATGGCTTTTAAACAAATGTGAAGCAGTACAAGAAATAAATCATATGCAAGATGCAAACAACATCACACTACCATGTTAGAGGTCTCTTGTCATTAGTGCCATTGCATATTCACAGCATTGCATATTCAAAGCTTATGATGTGTAAACTAAGGAGAAGGCATTTCCACAAATTAGAAGCAATGAAAGCTAGACACCATTTGAAAGATGCAATTAATATCACTCTACCAAGTTAAAACTGTCTCGTCACAAGTGCCATTTCAACAAATTAGTAGTACAAGCTAGAAAAGAATGTGAGATGTAACCTATATCACACTCCAAAGTCAAACGTGTCTTATGATAAATGATTGTTGCAGGTTACACAACAATAGTAATTTGATGTAAGAACATGGTGTGATAGGCAGATATTGTATGTTCTAGAAACAGGAACACGTGTCTTATTCAAGTATAGTGTGTAAAGGAAGCAGATGGAATTCAACAAAATTAGAAGCAATACAAGCTAGACATCACACATAACATGCAACCACATATAACAGTGCCAAGTTAGAGGGAGCACCAGTGATGCTGCACTAGGGGAGACGTGCTCATCATAAACACAGCTTTGTTGAGTGTCTATGCATGTGTTGTCTTCGAAATCATCTTGGGGGTGTGGAGGAGTAGAAACTGTAGAGGTCCTTCGTTTGGAAGGAGCACCTTTATCCGCTGCCTTGCTAACTTCCTTCTGCTTTATTGATTTTGAATTGTCAAGTAAAACCGACAAGAAAAAGCAATAAAATTCTCTCTTCAGAACTCATTCATGCATGATACTGGCAATCACTACTTTGATGTAAGGCAAACACATGATAACAGGATGGAATATGTACGAAAAACAGGACGGCTTGGCATGTTCACAACTATTTTTGTAAACTAAGAAGAAACCATTCCAGCAAATAAGAAGCAATGCAAGCTAGACACCACATGAAAGATGCAACCAATATGACTGCCAAGTTAAAAGCGTCCCATCATAAATGGAATTTCAACAAATTAGAAGCAGCGCATGCTATAAATCATATGAAAGATGCAACTAATATCGCACTACATATACTAAAGGTGTCTCGTCATATTGATTGATGCGGGATACAAAACAAACAATAGTTTTATGTAAGGACATGCTTAATAGACAGATGTACTATGTACTAAATATAGGAAGGCATGTCACATTAACAGGTATAATGGCACATTTACAGGAGTATAAGCTAAGCAGACTAGCACATGCAGTTTAACCACATTGGAAGAATTACAATCTAGACACCATATGCAACATGAAACCACATATCACGCTGCCAAGTTAGAGCAAGCACCTGCAATGCTAGTGTAGGGGAAATGTTGTAATCAACTACAGAGCTACGTTCACTATCTTCATCTAGCATTTTCTGTTTCTTGAGAATCATGTCGGGAGGCTGACGCTGCATTCTTTAAATGAGGAGTAGTCCCCTTGCCTGCCTGCCTCGTCATAAGTGATTGATGAGGGATACACAAGAACATTAGTTTGATGTAAGAACATGGTTAATACACAGATGTACTAGTATGTACTAAAAACAGAAAGGCATGTCATATTCAAAGGTATAATGTGTAAGCTAAGGAGATGCAATTTAACCAAATTGGAAGCAATACAAGCAAGACATCCGGCTGGAGTGGTGAACATGATCATCTAGGACCTGAAAGCCTGGTGGGAGGCGGGCTGCTACGCCACCATCGCGGCTTTTTAGTTGGCTTCCAGGTGATGCCTGTCTTTGCTGGGCTTGTCACTGGCTCGGCCAGTGCCCTGACTAGCTATTTGTCTTCTGGTGCTCACGGGATGGTGGTTCATGTAAAAAATATCTTTCCTTATCTTAATAAAGACCGACTTCGGCCTTTCGAATACAAGCTAGACACCAACATGCAACCACATATGACACCGCGAAATTAAAGCAAGCACCTGGGATGGTGGTTCATTGTGAGTGAGGTCATCAAGTACAGAGCTACATTTACCATCTCCATCTGCTGACGCTGCACCCGTTATAGCGTTGTAACGTGTCTTGCCTACCCGTATACCAAGATGGAGCGACTTCTCTCTTTTCTTTGCTGCTTCTCTTTCGGCACGAGAGTCTGAAATACCCTTGCATAAAAACACAATAGTGAGAGTATGGGTGAAGTGTGTGCAGAACTAGTGCACTATAAAAGTAGCAGATAGCAGCTGGCTTAAAAATAAATGATAGGAGACATATGATAGCTCTACAACATTGCATGGCAAACAAAATTAGATTCTACTCTGTATGATTTCGTAATATATGAGCACAGGAAATGCAGGTACTCCTCCAGCACACCACCACATGTGGTCATATCTAAGATAACAGTCGATTGAAAATAAATAGGTCAGTCAATTTTTTAATGAACCGTTTGATCTATAAGGAAAGGGCAGATGGCCTTCGTCTACCTCCCGCCAGTCACTGTTGACGATCTTTCACGAACCGCCAGCGACCACCGGCCCAGACCCGTGCCTCCGCCGCCCCACCCTCCCATCGACCTCACACCACCGCCGTGCTTAGCAGCGCCCCCAAGCCATCCCTTTAATCACGGCCGACCTCCAGATCGGGTGCCAGTAGCTCTAGGCCGCAGACGTCCCTAAGATAAACACCAAGGCGCTGCTTCCCCGGCGTAATAGTCATACTAGCTCCTGTTATGCCGGGGAATGCTTCCGTTAATTGGGAATCAACTGGCCAGAAATTGAAATTCAGGGGGGCAATGGACCTCTAGCTAAGGTGAAATAGTATATGAGGAGAAACCTTGTGCATCGCGAGTTACTAGGAACATCTAGTATCAAGAAGAAGCGGTCAACTAGTGTCTTCTGTGGGATGAATACCGTGCAAGCAGAGACGTAAGATTTGCACGGATAAGGGAAGATGAGTACCTTCTTCAGTTGCCGGTGTGGTCACCTCCAAATGTCGCGCCGATCTTCTTGTTTTTACCGGGGTAACCGATGTTCTGGATGGTGCAGGCTTGGACGAACCCATGGCCAAATTTTTGACTATGTTGACGTGGCTGTATGTCGGCGGAGGGGAAGCAGATCTGAGGCGGCGAAGGACGGCATAGCAGGAACAACTCCGCTGCGGTGGAAGGTGGCGAAGTTGGAGCGGCAGCGGTGAGGCGCAGGACGGTGTGGTTGAACTGGCTCGGGTATGGACGGCTCGGCCTCGGCTTGAACTACTAGCCGTGGAGGGTGTTGCGGTTGAGGTTGCGGTGGACGACGATGTTGGGGTATCGGCTCCGGCATGATGGAGGAGGGCGGCGGTTGATGGGTGGGATGGGGTGGTGGACGGAGGACGCCGGAGTTTCACGGCTGGTGGAGAGGTAGTTTTGGCGCCCACGGAGTACGAATGGTGAATTGGACGGGTGGGGGGGAACCATGTTTCGGTCTGGGACGCTCTTGTTTTTGGCTTTTTTCAACAGAAGATGGGACGCGCTTGTTTGAAATTTGGGGAAAGTACAAACTTTGCCCCCTTCTTAAATTTCGGAGCTACTGCGGGTCGGGGGTAGGATGGTAATCCCAGGTGTCCCAAATAGTGGGCGGGAGCGATTTCGGCCGCGCGCATGTGTGCTTAGGCGGCCATTGTGTATGAATGTTTTTCGGAGGCAGTTGCGTGGCGTCTAGATGAAGCTACAAACCTACCCCGGTTTAGACCTTTGGACGTCGATTCGGTAGGTTTCACAGGTCAGAGTTATTAGAAAATTAATTTCCTTGTACTACCAAACATTGGTCTCATGCGGTTTCGGGCGAGTAGAGGCTCTTTTGGCGCTTCGTTCGAAATTTTGAAACACAAGCATTCACGTTTAGAGTACTCTTGAACTATGAGGATTGACCTAAATAGGCAACGTTATATTTGACCTTGTATGTTTGAAAACCTCATTAAATTATCCGCTTCCTTTTGAATTTTGACACTTGAAAATCCTATAACTACGATTATTTTGGAATGGAGGAGCTAAATTTGAATCTATTTTGTACACGACTACATATGCTATTATGTACAAAATCAGAGCAAAGATTGGTACCCCCATAGTTTAGGTATGGTTTACAAATGCCATGATATCAAATTCAAATAATTGAATGGACTTCATGTTGAATTCCGTTTTTTAAACCACCTTAGGTTGAATTCAAATGTATACTAGTTCATAGGTAGCTATTTTTAAATGTCCATTGTGTAACTTTCGTATGTATAATGTGCTTTAAACACACAACATGAACTATACTCACGTTTATATTTGATTGCTAAAGTGATGCATTGTCTGGAGTTCAAAATACTAACTATGTGGATCAATTGTGTCGAATAATAACATAGACATGCTCAAATTCGATAGAATTTAGATGTCTGATGGATCAATGACCGCTCCTTACGCGAATTGCAAATATCATGATCCCATCCTAATATTTGGATACAATTTATATCTTTAATGAATGTGTAGAGCAGTCTTTTACGCGTAGTTTCACTCTCCATCGGTGGTCTCTCACACATGCTCACACACTCTCTCCCGAGGTGTCTTTCTCGCACACATTCTCTAGATATAACCCTCCCTCCCTCTCGTAACCATTTACAACCATTTTCACTAACCTTTATCACAAGCACTCTTCCTCTCGCAAACATACACATGCACAATCCTCATCGACCCTTTCTATATACATGGACCTGGATACGTGTCTCATGTACGCACATTATCTTTACGCTTGTCTCTCACGCATTATCTCACACCTCTCTTCCTAATCGACGAGTATGATTCTAGCAGAGCATTCTGTAGGATGCCCCTTAAAGTTAGGTTGGATGAATAGTAATATCAGAGATAAAGGGGTTACCTTAGTCCGAGAACCTAGGGTTACAAATCCTAGCCGGCTTTGTCAGTGGACACAGAGTCCTTCATAATTCTGCTATCTTTGTCTTGTACAACTTGTCATCCATGGGTCTTGCTAAATGTGTCATGGGCCGAGCAATGTGGCGCAGGACGGAACCAAAGAAAGGGCCTCACCTCGACCCACCGGACCTCACGCGGTGACACACCCTCTGCCACCACGTCTCATTATCTCCTAACACCCACACATACCAACACAAACACCACACACACAGAAAAATTCTCCTGATGCCTCTATTCCCTCCCCCTTGCATATACACACTCAAGGGAATGGAATCTCTTGTCGTGACGTCATATTCGTCTCTCTCTCTCTAGACCTACCATATTTCTCGTGCTATCTCTCCCACCCACCCACCACCCCCCCGTTGGCCCCTCTATCCATGCCTCTCTCGAATACGTAATACACACACATACCTCTCTAGGCCCCGTCAAATGCATCAACTACACATTCACACATGTTACATCACGTACCCCATTGATCTAAAAAGCCCTCTCTTCACGTTTATTTCGCATATAACATTCCTTTTGAATAAAGTGTGGCCAAAAAATTATTTTAGAGTTTCTACATATATACAACATTACAAAGTTATATGGTGGAGTACGAACGCTAATTTGCATTGCATTGTGCCCACAATGATATTTATTCCACACTGTGAATTTGTATATTTTTATACTATATACAATGTTAGTCATAATAAAGAGAAACAAAGAGCATCTCTCTCT
>NC_041393.1:281611769-281616036 GCF_002162155.2 Triticum dicoccoides | reverse complement strand
CCTTTCACGTATGCACACAAAACTATCTCCATGTCCTCTAAAAGTAAGCCCCCACAAAATTCACGCATGTTTCATCTTTCTCTCGCGATATATGCAATGACGATCATTGTATTTGAAGTGAAAGCACGATACGTACATTGGACTTCATAATCCACTCAATATGGTCACTGTTTACGTTTAGTGGTTATTATACAGTCACGGGCTCACCGTACAACTTTGTATTTGCTCATGACATGACTAGTTGACCAGTTGAATGCTCCATGTGGCACCTGATCTAGTGTTGCATCACATTATCTCACTAACATCGTGCCCACCTGTCGACTTGTATCTACTTTACATCTACACTATTATAAAATACATAAAATACACTCTTATAAAAAACAGAGTTGGTGATGATGGTGTGCCTGCCATCGTGCAATATAGGCCATCCGATTTATATCTGACGGATAGGAAAGAAACTATGGCAGTTTTGCAAAAAGGTACCCACACACCTCTCCACATTTGCAAATAAGGGATTCCCTCGTTCATCCTTTTCTCTCGCAAGATAAACAAGTCATACAAATGCATCTTGATGTTACGTGCAATGCACAGGCATCTTGCTAGTAAGAATGAAAACAAACGACAAAAGAATATTTTGACGATGGTGCGAAGTCATGACCGCAGGCACAGCGGACAAGGTGACCTTGTATTGGTATGCTGAGCCGTCTGTTTTAACACACAGGAGCTGGTGTGGTGATTATACACACACACGCATGCACACGAACTCCATCCATGCAACACTCACACAAACACATGCACCCACGCACGCACGCAACACTCACACGTACACACGCAGCCACGCACGCACGCAACACTCACACGCACACACACACGCATGCATGCACACCCCAGTACACCACACGACCAACACACACTCTCACGCTCAAGTGCTCAACCTACATGTGCATGCGCACACATCAGGCCCTGACAGACGCATACACAACCAGGTGATTCCCGCGCACGGGTTGGAGCCTTGTCGCGCCTGCGTAAATTTGTGTTTATCTGACCTTCTCCCTATGCGAACTAACAGGTGGGACCCACAAGGAACATGGTCAGTTTAACTAGTAAACATGGCGCCACGCAGACTATTTGGCCGGTCAACAGAGTGCAATCCGATGCTGAACTGTGAGCAAGTGACCGGATAATCACCGCAAAACACATATAGTGATTGTAATCAGCTTATTCTGAAGTTCGGCGACCGTACTACGCTTTTCTCTCTGTAAGCCTCCAAAACTACATCTCTACACGTTCTCGCATGTTACATCTAACAACTATGCAATACAGCACTACTACTACACTCTAACACTATAAATCATATGTGTTTTTAGTTTTACTAGATATCATATTGTTACTTATAATTATTCAGTTTGCATACATTAAGATTGCCTTTGAAATGTATCGCCAGCATCATCTACCGCGCGGGAAAAATCCCGCCCTTACCTGTTTAATCGGGTTTGTATCGATGGATCGTGCGAAACAGCAAAACTATAGTACTATACAGTACAAGTGACAGTTCACTGGGCCGTCGTGTCGTCTACTCCTTCGTCGTAAGAGTGGAGCGCTCGCTTTAATAAATCTTCTAGTCCCTTTCGCCGACATGTGGGACATCATGCTACCGGGTCCACGTGCCATACCGGAATACAGTGCAGAGCAGCCGGGGTGAAGCACCCCAGTCATGGCACCGGCGTAGTAATGAGCAATGAGGCCTCAAATCACAAAGCTGCACCTTTCCCGCAGTTAAGTTGGAGGGACGAAGTAATAATGCTAAAAAAAGAACTTGGAGGGACGAAGCAACCATCATTTCACTCGTTGCTGAATCCGCTTCTCCCTCATCTTCTTCAACTTAACCACGTGTTGCTTCTGCCGTTGTTCTGCCTCATGTGGGACGCGGAACAGCTTGATCGCTTCTCCCTCTTCTTCTTCAACTTAACCACGTGTTGCTTCTGCCGTTGTTCTGCCTCATGTGGGATGCGGATCAGCTTGGTCGCTTCTCCCTCATCTTCTTCAACTTAACCACGTGTTGCTTCTGCCGTTGTTCTGCCTGATGTGGGACGCGGATCAGCTTGGTAAAGCACTGACATGTGGGACCGCATGTTAGCAAACCACCAGGACAATGTCCACCGAAAATAAGAGACCTCCCCCCCATCCGCGCGGCAAAATCACCTCCTTTTTACTAATCTTTGATTCTATAATTTTTTAGATCAATATAATTGAGATTTGTATAGATAGCACACAGGAGCAAAACCAAGTGGTACGGTTAAGGGCATCCACAATGTGTAGCCAAATGAGAAAATAGCTTTTGGCATCGTGGGAACCATTGTGGATGGTGTTGCCAAAGCCAAAAATATGGAACCGAAGCTCCCTGATTGATTAATTGAAGGAATAGAAAAATGCAACGTCTCTCCTCTTTCTCCCATTCTTGGACGCATGTAGGAGTAGTACAGTATAGAGCACAGAGTCTACTCCCCCGTCCCTTCTATCACAAATCACAAAGCAGTGAGGCGTCAAATCACAAAGCACGGACGAAGCAACTATCATTTCGCTCTTCGCAGACTCCGCTTCTCCATCGTCTTCTTCGAGAAACCATCTCATCGCACTAGTACTCCTAGTAGTAGTAGTAGTAGTAAAGGACTTCCTGGATGCAAATAAGGCGGTTGTCTTGGCTTGCAGGCGGCACTTGCGAACGACTTACTGTGGTCTCCCTCAATGGTATTCTCCGTCGAATGCACTTCGCCAAACCACAAAAAAAAGTCGTCGACGTCACCGCAATGGGCAAGGAATTCAAATATAGTTACTACCTCCATTTTTTTGTACACAAGGCCAGTATATCAAAATTACAATTTGCAAAGGGCCACTAACACTAATCGAGGCAAAATTGATGGGGTTAGCAACCAAGGACATTAATATCCCCTGCATGCATGCGGAAGTGAGAAGGTTCATTTGCATGGCGCTGCATTAATCATGCAATGAGGACTGAGATGGTTAGGTCTTTGGTCTTTCGAGAAAAAAAATGCATTAATTGACACGTGAAACAAGGATTTGTATCGAAGGAAAACCCTGCCTTTCTTTTTTAACACTAGTACTCCTAGTATGTACTACCTCCGTCCTGGTTTATAGGTCCCTTTTATAGTTTGTGCCAAATTTTGACTAAAGATTTAACTAACAGAATGTTAATGCATGTCAAGAAAAATTATCTCATTGGATTCGTATTTGAACATAGTTTTGAAAAATATAATGTTTGATGACATGCGTGAACATTTTCTTAGTTTAATCTATGGTCAAAATTTGGCACGAAATACAATGGGGACCAATAAACCCGGACAGAGGTAGTACGTACTTATCCTGTTTGGGTCTAGGCCTTGCATTGCCAAACTTCGCCACACATTTTTGCCAAGCTTGCCTAAAGTTTTCAAAATGAGAAGGAGGTACACTTGCGCACGGCTGTCGCGGTCGCTCCTGCACGCCGCGGTCGCACCCCACCCTCACACTTCGCTCCTGCACGCCGCAAACCCAACCAAGGGAACGGACCCTCACTGACACGCGATGTCGCATGTGAACAAACCAAACTCAGCCATCCTATCGCTGACATATAATTTTTGTTCATAGAGTATGTTTATCCAACCGGAGTATCTGTACGGCCCGTGCGGTGGTCTGTTGGGGAAGAAGAAGAGGTGAGGAAGAAGGAAAGAAGGGTTAGGAGATGTAGGATATTCATCCAACCGCCTGAAATGGTAGACTCAGGCGACTTGCATAACCAATAGTATGTTTTTACACAGCAAAAGATCCATAATAATAAAAACAACAACATAAAGAAAAACTATCACTGCTCGCGGAAAGAGACGGCCTCGTCGTCTTTGGCTGCCGGCGCAAACCAGCCGACATGTGTCTCCGCACCGTGGTTGTCCTCGGCCTCCAGCTACTCGTTCAAGCGGAGCGTGCGTGAGCTCTGCACGGATGACAGCACAAGCCGGTTCAAGTCGAGGACGTCCGGCTCCGCATGCAGGAGGGCCTCAATGGCAGCGGCATCCGCGCGCTCCGCGTCGAGTCGATCCTCCGCCGCCCGGTTCAAGTCCAGGACTTTCGGTTCCGCCCGTAGGAGGACGTCGATGAGAGCGGCATCCGCGTGCTTCACGTCGAGTCGAGCCTCTGCCGCCCGGCTCAAGTCCAGGACTTCCGGTTCCGCCTGCAGGAGGGCGTCGATGAGAGAGGCATCCGCGCGCTCCGCGTC
>NC_041393.1:281607040-281611370 GCF_002162155.2 Triticum dicoccoides | reverse complement strand
GCTCCGCGTCGAGTCGAGCCTCTGCCGCCCGGCTCAAGTCCAGGACTTCCGGATCCGCCCGCAGGAGGGCATTGATGAGAGCGGCATCCGCGCCCTCTGCGTTGAGTCGAGCCTCTGTCGTCCGGTTCATGTCCAGGACGTCCGGTTCCGCCTGCAGCAGGGCCTTGATGGCAGCGGCATCCGCGCGCTCCGCCTCAAGTTGAGCCTCCGCCGCCCGTTTCACATCCACAACATCTGGTTCTGCCTGCAGGAGAGCCTCGATGGCAGCGGCATGCGCACGCTCTGCGTCAAGTTGATCCTCTGCCTCCCGGTCCTCCTTTAGTATCGCCATGTTGAACCGCTGGTCCGCCTGCACCATGGGGGACTCAGATGCCGGCACGAAGTCGACGTCCATCGTCTCATACCCATCGGGGGCCTTCTGTGCCGCAACCTCCATAGTGAACATTGGATCGGCTTCCTCCTCCTCGTAGCTTGGCTCTAGAGAACTCGGGGATTGGCCCGCCGCAAAGCGAGCTTGGGAACGGAGGTATGTTGTGCCGACCGCCGCCATGATTTCTGCACGGCGCTCCGGCGTCAGCATCTTGTAGTAAGTGATCTTGCGGCGCACCATGGCTTTCCGGCGAACTAGGGGACGCTTGATGCGGGCTAGGGGATCGAAAGGTGGGGGAATGGACTGGAGATTTGGTGTGGTTTTAGGGCAGTGGCTGGCATAGGCCGAGCAGCGAAGATTCTGGTGTGAATAGTGGTTCCGATGACGACCATTCAATCGGTTTTGACTGTACATCGCTCTTGTCGCGTTCGCGTTGCAGCCCAGCATGCTGGATCCTCCACGTCGCTCACCGAATGGAACGCGCTTCGTCTTGCGTTTTCGCTCGCTTGTGGGACCGCAGTTGAGATCAAACCGACGTCCCTCACCCTCCCCCGCCCGCGTCATTTATTATACCACTACTCCCTCCGTTTTATGTGGAGTAAATAAAAACAGAGGGAGTATACTATGGATGAGGATCCCCTGACGTGGCCGAACCCATTGAGTAACTGACATGCGGGGCCTAGCAAGCGTGGTATCCGCCAGTAAGTGACCGAAAGGGAGGGTAAGGCAGGGATACCTACATCAGAGGATCCACTTCCACTATACTAGTTTTTCCAAATGTTAGAGTAATAATATATTACATGCAACTTACACAAATGTTAGAGTAATAATATATGACATGCAACTTACACAAAGCATACATGGTCTAATGCGTTTTTCGAGGCTAACTTTGACCAAATGTTAGAGTAATAATATATGACATGCAACTTACACAAAGCATATGGTCAATTTCATATGTGAAAGGAGTTTCCAATGATATAATTTTCACATTATACATCTCATGTACTCCCTCTGTCTAGGTGTGTAAGTCATCTTACGAAAACCAAATAATCCCAAAACACGTAGGCGCAGTGCATTAACTTCTACCTTGTTTCTTGTTTCTTGATATATGAACCAATAAGAGATGAGGGTGTGCATGCTTTTAATGAACTGAGACTATCAAACATGACATGCAGTGGTTAGTTCATTGCATGCAATACTATTAATTAGCAAATAAACATTAATGTCTCTCGTTTTCCCCTCCTCCTTGGTCACGGTGCACAGCCTAAGATGACTTACTCACCTATGTGAAAGGAGTACTATTAATCTTGTCAATAGTCAAATTGGAAACCATCTCAAGTACAAATCTAGGAGTACGTACGAATCTAACAATATTGATTGGGCGTTGTTGAATGTTGATACCTTTTTTATCATAGTAGAGATACTTTGACTACACATAAAACTTATATGTAAGGTAGAAAGGATAGGAGGGAGTATATTGTATGTTCAAAAACGAAACGAACATTGAATACCCTTTATATATGATTTGCGGGTGCTATGATCACCGGTTCAAAATTTTGAATTCGCCTTAGGTATCACATGCCCCCACTCGTTCCCTCTCGATTTCATCTCGGGGTCCGGAGATCTATTGAAAGAGGACTAGGGTGGGTACATGCGAATGATACTCGGTGGAATGTTCAAATGAGGCATGCGAGAGATGGACTCGACTGGAGGGCGACATGATCGATGGAGAAGAGTGTTGGAGAGGAATGAGAAATAAGCAAACGCCAGATGATTACACTTGAACGGCTCAAATACACAATAAGTTGTCTCGCTTGGCCTACATAGTGAAAGGCCCAATGCGCAACGCGGAGCACCGACGCTCAAATATGGCCGGGAAAACAGGGAAACCGACATGTGGGGCACACCCATCGGGACGACGTAGCGCAGACTAGTCCAATGGAGGAGCTGGCCCACGACCCCCTCACCACCGACAACCGTTCATGTGGGTCTTTGGGGCCAACAACGGGGCGCAGCTCCAGCACCGCCTCTGGACATGGCGACCGCGGTGAGCGACACGCTCATATCGTCGATAGACACGGTCGGTTTCAGTGTGCCAAGGGTGGCGTTTGTGCTGTGGCACGACCAATGGTATGTTTGTTTTGTGCGCAAGGTTGCCCCATCCAAGCATTGGGTAGCCAAAATTTTGGTTGAGGTATTGGTTGCCCATCATTTCACCGACATTGGCAAGAAAAATGAACTAGAGTTGGCTAGAGTTCATTGGCTTGCCAAAGAAATGGCAAACATCCAAACAAAGACCAATCTTTGGGTCATGACCAAAATTTTGGTAAGGTGCACTTTGGCCACAATCCAAAGACACCCCAACACCCGGCTCGTCAAGGATGCACGGGGCGCCGCGACCGTCCGCGGAGTGGTGTAGCACGGCCAACTGCATCCTCTGGACCTGAGACGATGCCGGGTCGTCTCGCTTTTTCAATGACATGCGGGTCGTCTCGCTTTTTCAATGACATGCGGGGATCACATTTGAGCAAAGGGCATCTCCAACGTTGCCACGACCACAGCTGACTACCCTGGCACACCAAAGCCCTCGTCCCTCGCACCGTCGCACAGTGTGTTCCCAACCGGCGTCAGCTGCCCACATTCATGCCATCCATTCATATGTCGTCGTTAAGAGGCTCGGTGCCTGAGGAACCAACTCCGGCGACTTAATGACGCACCCGGGCGCTTGGCCTCACCGGAATGCGCTACTTAAAGCGGCAACGCCCAGCTAACCTCCACACCATAGCGCATCATCCTCCTACCTGACACCACATCCGCCATGACTGCAAGTGCGAACGCTCTGCGGGAGAGCTTGTCTTCGGGGATGAAGCTCGAGGTCGCTGCCCTCGCTCAAGTCACCTCTCGCGATGCAATAGCAGCATAGCCGGACGCGGACGCGACCGCACAAGCGGTGGCCACGCTGGCGGCCGACGACGGGAGCACCGTTAGCCACGCGTCCTACTTGCCACCGTCCAACGTCCGGCACTGCCGAGGTCGGGGACTCCTTTGAGGATGAGTAGGGCATGGGAGGAGGCAGGGCATGGTGTGCCAACTGGCCGGTCTGTATCCCGTGTTCTACTCTTCCTCGCCGGAGACCGCACCTTCACTTCACGGGTCTTGAACCCCGCCCCCGTACAAAGAGATCGCAGATGGAGGATGTCGGTCGCCGCCGTAGAATAGGTTTAGGGTCGGGTTTCTTTTATTTTTCTGTCTTATGAAAGTTCAAAATGTAATGAAAATCTGCCGTGCTTGCATTAATCTTGGCCGGTGTATATGAACTTTCACAATAATATACATATTGTAGGAGTACTAGTGCACGGAAGATCAAGATCTTGTGGGAGAAAAGGATGAACGAGGGAAAGCCATATCTGCAAATGTGGAGAGGAGTGCGGGTAAATTGTCATAGTTTCCTTCCTATCTGTTAGATATTGATCAGAGAGCCTATATTGAAGGATGACAGGCACACCATCATCACCAACTCTGCTTTTTATTGAACCGAGACTAATCTAAAAAACCCAACTAAGCCAACCTCCCAGCATATCGCGCGGGAAAAGACCCAGCCGCGCTATTTTAGTTGAGATTACCGGATTACTAGTAGTTGTATCGATGGATCGCGCGAAGCAACATTTTTTTTGAGGGGGCGAAGCACCTAGTTTAAAAGGAAAAAGGCGGTACACTCACAACACTCCTGTCGTGGTCGCATTGCACCCCACACACGTTCGGTCCTGCACACGGCTCACACCAACGGAACGCGCTTCGGCTTGCCTCTTCACTGACACGTGGGACTGCACTTGGAGAAACCGACCATGCGCCAAACTCCCCCCACCCACCGTGTGAAAATCCTCCCCCCCCCACACAAAAATTCCCCCCAAATTCGATTCAACCGCCCTTCGGCAAAATATGCCCCAAACCCCCCTCCCC
>NC_041393.1:281548656-281606644 GCF_002162155.2 Triticum dicoccoides | reverse complement strand
CCCCCGTCCCCCCTCCTCTCCATTCGCTCCGCCAAAGCCGCCCTCCCCGCCACGCTGGTTCATCAAGGGGACGCACGGCGATCCTCTCGCTCCCACAGTACGCTCTGGTAGACTGCCATCCTCTAGCCGCGATGCCACCTCTGGCTACGTTCTTGTGGAGGCGCACGGTAGTCAGCGCCGCCAACGCTGGCGACGTTCGTGTGGAGATGCACGGCAGTCAGCTTCTCCCACGATACGCGCATTCTAGACTGAGGCCCCGTTCATGTCAGTGTATCGCTGAATGTTAGCTGATAGATGCTGTTAATCTCATTGTTTGCCAAAGTAGTTTACTTTAAATATTCTCTGCTTAAGAAGCTTCATTGCCCTATTCTGCACTCAATCTGCTTAGCTGAGATGGCATGCCAAGGCCGATTAGTTGCTAAAATATCCTGCCATATATTTATTGTGATGTAGATTGCCATGGTCTAGTAGCCAATCTGTTAGGTGAAATAGCTCTACACCGTTTTATACTCGATCTTTGTTGCTGCGATGGCCTTCTATAGTTCGAAGGCTGTGTGCTCAGGCTCATTGACTGCTGAAACAGCCTACCATAATTTAGCACTCAAATCTGTTTGCTGAATTTGCTTTACATATATGTCGTTACTTAGATCTGCTTGTCCAAATATCTTGCCATAGCTTTAGACATCGACCTAGGTATTTTTTTTTTCTGGACTTCATAAAAAAGCATATATGTTTTTCCTGTAATATCTAGTAGAAGAACTAATTTGTATGTCTAATAGATGGACATGACTTGGATAACTTGTGCTCAAAGATTCTCCGCTGCATATGTCGAGGGGGTTGAAAACTTCATGAAATTTATCAGAGCTGAGTACGGTGGTCCGAAATCAGATGTGCTCTGCCCATGTAGCAGTTGTATGAATTCAGTTACAAGACCCCGGTAAACTGTGCAAAATCATCTACACTTGTACGGGATGTCGGCCATATATACTAGGTGGGTTCATCATGGTGAAGCTGTGAACGTCAATGTTATTGACTACGTGGAAGCAGCAGATCACCATCTTGATTTGCCTGATGCTCAGGTGGAAGAGGAGGAGGAGGTGGTGGTGGCAGAGCCAGTGAGTTTGACCAATAGTGAAACAATGCTATGAAATGCTCGTGCATTCCATGAACTTTCACCTGCAGAAGAAAAATGGTGGGCCCGCATGTTGGAACAATGCAACGTTGCTGTCACCCCAGGAAATAAGCTGTCAGTATTCTCAGCTATGGTCACCTTTCTTCAGGTGAAGACATCTGAGTGGATGACCAACAAATCATTCGATGCGATGTTGGCTGCTTTCTACAAATCTTTCCCAGATGCATCTGAGCTGCCACACCTACAGTAAAATGAAGAATTTCCTTCGTGTAGTTGGAATTGGATATGGTATGATCCATGTTTGTAAGAATAATTGTGTTCTGTTCTGGAAGGATTATGCCAACTTAAGTGAATTCCCGAAATGCAAATCATCAAGATGGAAAGATGGAGATGCTGAGAAGAGGGTTCCTCATAATGTTCTGAGACATTTTCCAATTACACCAAGATTGCAAAGGTTGTTTCATGATGCTGAAACAAGAGAGGATGTACTGTGGCATTCTAGGAACCAGGAGTACAGAGATCAGAATGTAATGAGCCATCCATCTCATGGTAGTGAGTGGAAAAGCTTCAATTATAAACACAAAGAGTTTGCTGCTGACCCGAGAAACATTAGACTTGGCTTAGCTTCAGATGGATTTAACCCATTTGGCCACTAGAGCGCCACATATAGCATGTGGCCAGTGCTTGTTATCCCTTACAACATGCCTCCCAATGTCTGCACCAAAGAATCAAACTACATGATGGCCTTGCTCATCCCAGGTCCAAAAAGTCCTGGAAAGGATTTTGATTTGTTCATGGAGCCTCTTGTGGAGGAACTTCAACAGCTATGGAAGGGTGTTCTCACTCGAGACCTATATAGCAGCCCACCAGCTGATTTCTTTCTACGTGCTGTTGTAATTTGGTGCGTCCATGATTATCCGGCTTTGGGCACTATGTCAGGGTGAATGACACATGGTTACAATGCATGTGTTCGCTATGATAGGAATCCGCTGTCATACGCAATACTTAGCAAGATCTGTTACATTGGACACAGTCGTTTCCTTGCCAAGGACAAGCCGCATCCTAGAAAATACCGAAGACATGTGTTCAATGCAAAGCATGAAAACCGTGATGCGCCAAAGAGGCTCACCGCCGATGAGTTGCAAGTGGAATTAGAGAAGGTCAGGCGTATTACACCAGGAAACCATCCTGGTAATGGTAGCGGGAAAAGGAAGCGTGGCACGGTAGAAGAGAGATTATTGTTTACCCGCAGGTCCACTTTGTGGGACTTGGAGTATTGGAAAGATTTGGATCTGCGGCATAATCTTGATGTGATGCACATCGAGAAAAATATATGTGACAGCATTATCGGCACACTTCTTAACATTGAAGGCAAGACAAATGATACCTTAAAATCTAGGATTGATTTGACACACCTGGGTATCAGAAAGGATTTGCAGGTGCAAGATGAAGGTAAACCACGGGATATGGCACCAGCTATGTACGTCTTGGACAAGGTAAAAAGAAAAGAATTCTGCGAGGTCCTATCACGTGTGAGATTCCCACATGGATTTGCTTCTAACCCTGAAAGGAGAGTTTGTGCAGATGGAAACAAGGTACAAGGGTTGAAAACTCATGACTACCACGTCCTAATTCAAAGGGTTTTACCTGTTATCCTTAGAGGATTGGGCCGCCCTGACTTATACAGAGCAGTTGCAGAGTTGGGACAATTCTTCAGGGAACTCTGCAGTAGAAATATCAAGATAGATGCTTTGGAGCGTATTAGAGACAAGATACCAACTATCCTATGCGATGGTGCATTTGGCTGTTCATCTACCTAATGAGGCACTACTTAGAGGTCTAGTACAATATGGCTGGATGTACCCTATTGAAAGGCGACTAGGCACTTTCAAGGGCTATGTTAGGAACAGAGCTGGACCCGAGGGTTCCATTGCAGAGGCCTACATTGCTACAGAAGCGTTGACATTCTGCTCATAATACATTGAAACAGCTGATCATCTTAGCAAAGAGGTGGGTGAAGACAATCCCGGGCTCAATGTTTTCGATTATTCTGTTCGAGTTACAGGGAAGAGTCAACAAGAGGACAAACTTAAAGATTTGCACAAAATGGTTTGGTATGTGTTGAATAACTGTCCTGAGATACTACCTTATATCAAGTATGTGTTGAATAACTGCAGCTTGTACATCGTAATCTACTAAACTTGCAGCACATTCTTATATATTTAGATGTTTGACGTGATCACTATGTTGTGCAGCATGTACAAAGAGGAGTTACTGCCACAACATCCAAGGAACATTGACAAACTGGTTATGGCAGGATTTGCGAAATGGTTCAAGAACCATGTAAGCTTTTGAAGTGCACTGTCAGTTTTTTTAATATATTGAGTACATAAGATGATCAGCTTGTCTATTTTCTAACCATAGGTTAAGAAGATGCGGGAGGATGGGCAGGCAGTTGATGATGCCCTTTACTCACTAGCAATGGGTCCTGATACTCGGGTAAGACATTATGAATCTTGCGTTGTTGGAGATGTGTGCTACAACACCCTTGCACGAGACGAAGGCAGGAAGACACAAAACAGTGCCATCATGAGCACGGATACGTATGACAAAGAGACAACTGAAATGTATGCTAACATAACAGACATTGTTCAGTTGCAGTATATCTCCAGTTTCGAGGATCATCGGTGTGTGGTTCTGTTGTGCTGTCGTTGGTATAACCTGTTTTCCAGGATCGCAAAACCCAGAGCTGATGATTATTTCAAATCCATCAATGTCAAGGCGGCGTACCAGACCAACGAGCCTTTTATTTTGGCAAATCAAGCAACACAGATATTTTTCTTGGAAGACACATTTGCACGTAGCGATGACTGGAGAGTATTGCAAAGGTTTGAGCAGAGGAATTCGTTTAATGAAGTTGCACAACAAGATGATGCTTACACTGCTCCTGATGTACAAGATAACATAGATGTTCCTAATATCTTTGAGAACCATCACGTCAATGACGCTGGAGAAAAGATTGCCTGTCATGCTGTGGACATACAAGAGTTGATCAAGAAGAAGCCAACGTTCGAGGACGTTGAGGACGAAGAAGAAGATGACACCATGGGGAATTATGATTCAGACTGATACACATGCTGAAGTTGTTGACGCTGCTGCTGCGGATCATGATTACATTGCTTTTGTCGTATTTGCTTGTCAGAAGACGTTTTTTATCTACTATGTGAAATTGTGTTTGCTATGACAACTGAAACCTGATGATCATGTTGTTTAGTATTTTGCTGTGAGAACATTACTTGTTATGTATGCTGATTTGTGTTTGGTGATTGTATGACAACTAAAACATGATGACATTGTTGTTTAGTTGTACTCATATTTGGTTGTGAAACTTGAATTTGAGGAAATGTTTGCTGTTGGACTGCAATTTCCTCGACGTATTCGAATGAGAACAAAGCTGGCCCGACAGGGCCTCTGCTATCTATTTATTTATATGAGCAAAAGGGGATACCCCCTGATTTCTGTTAATAGAAATCATTAGATGTTCACAACATTATGCCCAGCCTGCTACATAGGTTTCATTCATTACTAGTTTC
This sequence comes from Triticum dicoccoides, assembly GCF_002162155.2. Taxonomy (NCBI): domain Eukaryota; kingdom Viridiplantae; phylum Streptophyta; class Magnoliopsida; order Poales; family Poaceae; genus Triticum; species Triticum dicoccoides. Next base: position 281,601,919 of record NC_041393.1, on the reverse strand, counting down.
AGCAAAGTGCTCATGTCGTAGCCACTGAATACATCATGAGTGCTACATACACTGCAAATAAAGAGACAATCATCCTATAGAGCACATCGATTTTGCCCATTATATTCACAAGCTCTTTCATCTCCTAATTGATGTCAAGGCCGTTCAGCAGCTGTTGCTTGGCCATGATCAGAGGAACTACATCTTTAACCTTCTGCTCCGCATCTTCCTCTTCTGCCGTTCCTTCAGTTACTTGGCCAACACCCCAACCTGCTGGTATTGGGATTCCTCGGCCAACCAAATAATCAGCGTAGTTGCATTCCCCCGCATCAGCAACTTCCCAGAAATACAAATCACACGAATCTTCCCTTTTCTGCACGAATCAAATTGGAAGATCATCAACCAAACTATTAAAAAAATCAGCAACTGAAAGCAGCAGAACAACACTTAAACATATTATTACCCCATGATTCGGGCATTTGTAGAAGACTCGGCCAGGGTTGTGGATTGTGGTTGAGACGCGACGGATGACTCTACGTGATTTGCAGCAGTGGCACCACACCAACGGCAGCGGGTTGCGATGAGCAATCGGCTGCGGTGCGCGTGCCGGCGGGGGTGTGATGAGACCCACAGGCGATGGTACGGGTGGCGACTTGGCGCATATCTGGTTGTTTCCTGCTGAAGAGCAGGTGGACGAGCAGTCAGCGGACATGGTTGTTGCGGCCAGAGCTTCTGATGCTAGGCAGAGTAAGTAGAGAAGAGGAGAAGCGAACGTTGGATATGTCAGTTTCATTACTTGCAGAGTAGCATAGCACCATATATAGTCATAATCTAGGTTTGGATTCGAACCAGCTACAGGAGCACGTCTTTCTTTTTTCTAAAACTCGGCAATGTCTCTTTACTGGTACACTAGCTTGTTCTGTACGCCTTCCCAAGTCTTTGATTTTCTTTCCCATTTTTTTGCGAGGAAGGAAGGAGGACAAAATTGAGAGTTCCTCGGACTCGAACCCAAGACCTCTCGGTTGAAAACCAAGGGTTCTAGTCACTTATGTGGCGAACGTTCCCTGTGAGGAGGACGGCAGACGAATGCATTTTCCTCGCAGTTTTCTTCGTATATATAAAAAAGTATGCTACTTGGTGTCCTCTTAGTCAAAAAATGATTGTGCCAACCTTGACCATTCGATTGACATTCAATATCTATCGTGTTTCTTCAATCTCTTCTTCCTCGAGCCGCCAAAGCCAAACCAGCGCCGGCGGGACCGCCTGCTCCAGCCTCCCACGGCTGGCTGTGATGTTCCCCATGCTCCTGTTCGTTCCCGTCCGAGGCCTCACCATCGTCCTCCACGCTCGCCGCGGCGCCGCCCTCCGGTTTTGTCAACATGGTCAACAACTGAGAGGAAGCAGGAGATGACTGTACATGGTGAGGATGACAGTAGGGACCCAGCTGCGCGCACAATAATTTTGTTTTTTCGGGACGGAGAAAGGTATCATTTGGGTTGTGCGGGACCCGTGGCCCGTCTAGCCCAGGCTTTTATTTCATATGTTTAGCACATGACCAGCCCAGTTTGTTTTTTTCCTTTCTGAAAAATGGCTAGCCAGCTATTTTGTTTTTTGCAGAATAACCAAGATAGACCTACTTGCTTTTGTACGCCCTAATGGGCCGGAAATCTTTCAAGATGAGAAGGGATGCATTTTTCCCAGAAAATGGGCTATAAGTAATAAGAAATGGGCTATAAGTAATAAGAAATGGGCTATAAGTAATAATAAATGGGCTATAAATAATAATAAATGGGCTGTAAAATGAAAAAAATACAGCAAACAGGCAATTAGTTCCCAAATACTATTTTCTTTCGGATTTTGATATTTTAAATTTCATTGTTTTTGTGTGGGTAAAATTTCATTGAATTTAAAATAAGGTATATTTAGATTTAAAATTAATTTGAATCCGGCTAGAAATTTCGGGCTGTATGCTGGTTGGGACAAATTTGGAGGCTGACTTGTGGGTCTACTAGGTTGACGTGTACTTTGGCTTTGTCAACTTAGTCCACAAACGATTCTAGCAGCAGTGATCGTTGGATGTTAATCCAATGGCTGTGCTGCTTCTTCAATATCTGATCTTCTTGCTCCAGCCACCCAAACCAGCTCCGGTGGGACTGCCTGCTCCCGCCTCTCGTGGCCAGCTGTGCTGCCGCACAGGTCGCACCGCCCCACCCTACTTCATTGCTGGCCAGGCCATTCCTCTACTCACCCACACCTCCTGTTATTTTCTGGCGACGGCAGCCGGACCAGTAAACCCTCGTACTCCCCACCGCGTGGGCAACCATTGCCGAGTCTTCCCCGGCTCCGTGTCGTTCCCTTCCTAGGCCTCGCCGTCGTCCACCGCCATGGTGCTCTCGGCGCGGCCTGGTCAACGTGGTCAACGAACGACATCCATTGGCCGTGGACTGTATGCGCAAAATAATGATTCCTCCACCTGACAGCTGGGACCCACCGGAAGGGCCTCTGTATTTCGCGAAAAAAACATTTCCCCCGCTGACATGTCGGACCCACCAGCTATACCTTCATACGCAAGGAAGTGCTTCCTTATTACGCACAAAGAAATGAATACCCACCCTGCTAGATGGGACCCACCATAGTGGGAGGATGACTTGTGGGCCAACTAAGTTGACGGTGACGGAGGGCTTTGTCAACTTAGTCAATATGAACGATTCTAGCTCCAGTGACCGTACGATGTCCATCCAACGGCCATAGTGCTTCTTCAACCTCTGGTCTTCTTGCTCCAGCCGCCCAAAGCAGCGCCGGTCGTGCCGCGTGCTCCTGCCTCTCGTGGCCGGCTGTGATGCCGCGGAAGCCTCACCGCCCCCTACTACTCCCACCGCTGGCCCAGGGTATCCCTCTACTCACCCACACCCCCTGTTATTCTGCGGCGAAGGCAGCCTCACGCCGCAGCCGAACCAGTGAACCCTCATACTCCTCTCCACACGGCCTACCACTGCTGCATCTTCCCCGGCTCCGCATCGTCCCCTTCCTAGGCCTCGCCGTCGTCCAGACCACCGGTCTGGTGCTCTCGGCACGGCGTGGTCAACGTGGTCAATGACCGAGTTCCATCAGAAGAGTACTGCACATGGAGAGGCTGACAGCTGGGTCCAGGCGACCGCAAGTAAGTGCCTCCTTATTACGCACAAAATAATTATTCCTCCACCTGACAGCAGGGACCCACCGGATGGGCCACCTTATTTCGCGAAAAAAATGTTTCCCCCCTGACTGCTGGGACCCACCAGCTACATCTTCGCACGCAAGGAAGTGCGTCCGGGCAAAAAACAAAATGATTCGCCCCCCTGACCGCTTGGACCCTCCAGCGACACCTTCGCACGCAAGGAAGTGCGTCCGGGCAAAAAAAAAAGATTCACCCCCTGACTGCTGGGACCCACCAGCTACATCTTCGCACGGAAGGAAGTGCATCCGGGCAAAAAAAAAGATTCACCCCCTGACTGCTGGGACCCACCAGCTACATCTTTGCACGCAAGGAAGTGCGTCCGGGCAAAAAAAAACCAAAACGATTCGCCCCCCTGACTGTTGGGACCCACCAGCTACATCTTCGCACACAAGGAAGTGCCTGACAGTCGGGACCCACCTAGTCGAAGCGTACGTAGCGTTGTCATTCTGGTCGTGAACGTGTACGTACATACTGGTTGATGTAGAGGCGCGCACGTGTCATACATGTAGAGGTGCGCACGTGTCATAGTAGAGGCGCGCACGTAGCATGTACACGTACGTACAACGGCGAGGGTGCAAGAAAGAAAATATGGCCACATACGTACATACGGGCAGGGTCTCGAATGCCTACTCGCGCATACATACATGGCTGGGTCGGAACGGAGAAACAACGTCGTCGTCGTGTTCATGGGGAGGCAACGGAATGCGTCGTGTTCATCGGGAGGCAACAGAACGCGTGGGAGCCAACCGGCTGGGTCAGAACGGAATGCGTGGTCGTGTTCATCGGGAGGGCTTGGACGGAACAGGCGATGGAAACGAGGCCTAGCGTACCGCACAACGGAGGAAACAGCCTTGTGTTCGACCGGCCACGTTCAAAACGGGGTCCTGTTGATCGGGAGGGGCCTGGCGTACCGCAAAACGGAGGAAACGGACCTCCTACGATCGAAACGGGGGTCCTGTTCATCGGGAGGGGTGTGGCGTACCGCAAAACGGAGGAAACGGACCTCCTACGGTCGAAACAGGGGTCCTGTTGATCGGGAGGGGTGTGGCGTACCGCAAAAAGGACGAAACGGACTTGTTTTGGAGTGATATGGTCGAAACAGGGGGGGATGGGTGTGGCGTACCGCAAAACGGGACTCCACGGGATACTGTTCATCTCCACCGTCGACCTCCTCTAGCCTCCACAGGCTACCGTCGACCTCCTCCAGCCTCCACGGGCTCCTGTTCATCCAGCATCCACCGTGCGCTAATCCACCGGCTACTGTTCAACCACCCCTCCACGGGCACCCCTCCACCGTCTACTGTTCATCCAGCCCTCCACACCACAGGGTCCTGTTCAACCACCCCTCCACGGCCACCCCTCCACTGTCTACTGTTCATCCAGCCCTCCACACCACGGGTTCCTGTTCATCAAGTGGCAACGCCACCGCTCACTGTTCATGCAAACCCCCCGCAACATTCACTGTTCATCCCAGAGGCAGCATCGATCGGCTTCAGTTAGCAGCAGTAGCAAAGGAATCACTCCATCTGGTTCAGTTAACAGCCATCGATCGATCCCTCGGGTTTAGTAACGCGTAGCCTGTAGTGCAACATCTTGGGTTCAGTTAGAGCCCAACGCCTCGCTCGGTTTCAGTTAGAGCCAATGCCTCGCACACACGCGCGTACGTACGAGAGAAATGCGCATCGCTCCGCCCCCGACCTCCCACCGTAACCGACAACTCCCTGAAATTTTCCTCCCCCTCGCTTCTACCACGGTTTTTTCCATCATGGACGGCCTAAAGAATGTCATGCAACTGCGTCTCCGGCCCGCCCAGGACGAAAAGCCCATTTTCTGTCATGATTTTTTGTCATAGAAGTAGGATCCCACCACATCTATGATGATACCGTGTTTTGTCACAATTTTTGTCATAGAAGTGTCATATGTATGACGAAAAAAATTTGTTCGGCCAAAAATGTCACGAATGTGTCTTTTTTTGTAGTGTAAGTCATTGACCAGTCGGCTCCACTGGTCAGGTTTGACCTGGACTGGGTCTGTTGACCTGCTGACGTCACAGTGACCTAGTGCATACGTAGTTTATCATTTCTGGCTTTAAAATAATTTAGATAATTCCAGGAAATGCTATAAACTTCAAAAATTCATACAAATTCAACCATAACTCCAAATGAAATAATTTATATATGAAAAATGATTAGAAGATCCATTCTATCCATCTGTACCATTTTCATGCATGTTACAACCACTTATAGCTGCTGTTTAGGACAAATCATATAAATGGCATTTGAATATCTACATATTGAGTTTGAATTTGAATCTTGGATTCAAACCAACTTCATTTAACCTGTTGCTAGTTGCATTAGCTCAAATCACATCATTTTGCCATGTCATGATCGTGCATCATATTGTGCATTGCATTGATGTGTTTCCTTCTGTGTTGCCGATATTTGTCCCCTCTCAGCTGACGTGGTTCCGACGATGAGTTCGATGACACTGATGAAGGGATATGCTATCTTCAGAAGTGCCAGGCAAAACCCCTTGTTCATTCTGATACAATCCCACTCTCTCGCTTATGCTCTCTTTTACTGAATTAGGACAACAACGATTCAACTGTTACATGCTGCGGTAGTCGAACCCCTTTCCTCCGCATGACCTGTCATTGCCATAGTAAATAGATGAAACCCACTAGAATGAGTAGGAGTTGTTTGAGCCTTGATGTGCCTACTCATTCATGCTTATTGTCATGCCTGCTACTGCTTAGAGTTGAGTCAGGTCTGATTCATCGGGAATGAATTTGAATGGTGTGAACATGTCCTACTGTGTGTGAGCTAAGTGTGTGAACACGATTCGGTAAAGGTAGCAGCAAGAGGCCATATAGGAGTACATGGTGGGTTGTCTCATTGAAGCCGCCCTTAGGAGCTGAGTTCTATGTTTGTCATCCATGAACAGCTACTACCACTCATTGGGATCCTTAATTGGCCCTCTCGACTTATTAGCCGCCCTTGTCCTGTGTCCAAGAGTTCCAAGTAGTTTCTGGTGTTTGTAGTATGCTGGAGGCCGTGCGCAGCGCTGACCCGAGGGGTGGGCTGTGATGCGGTAGGCATGTGGCCGGGTACGCCGGGCGCCCGTTTGGTGTTGCGAAACCCTCTACACATCGTTCGGGGCCGTATGTGGAAACCTCGGCCGGACTCCCTGCGGATGGAACCTGAATAGGCAATAAACCTGGACTAGAGACTTGTGTGGTTAGTCTGGTCGTGGCCGACACCCTCGCCAGGCTTCCGCTTGAAGGTTGCCGAGATACATGACGTGCACATGGCGGTAAGTAGTGAGAGAATGTGAAAAGAAGTACACCCCTGCAGGGTTAACATCATCTGTTCTAATAGCCGCGTTCGCAGTAAAGGTCCTCTGGGTTACCTATACAGTTCATAGACAAGTGAAAGTGGATACTCTAAATGGGCAAGATAAGTGTGAGTGTTACGGATGGCATTCTCGTAGGGAGACGGGAGCGGATCCATAGTGGTGTCTTGATATGGTGAATATGCGGACTCGTGTGCGCCACCTCAAAAGAGTTACTTGTAGTCATAGTTTAGGATAGCCACCGAGTCAAAGCTGGCTTGCTGCAGTTAAACCCCACCATCCCTTTGTTGATAATGATGCATATGTAGTTAGTTCTGATGTAAGTCTTGCTGGGTACATTTGTACTCACATTTTCTTAATTTATGTTTTTGCAGGGAGACTTCAGTCTCACTAGTAGTTCCGCGTGGACTTCGACGTTTAGCTTGTTACCTCGGCTATGATCTTCTGCTCTCGGTAGTATCTTGTAGATTGTCGAGCTTCTCAGCCCTTTTCATTTGTAGTTGTCTGTACTCAGACATGTTGTGCTTCCGTTGTTTGTATGCTCTGAATGTTGGGTCATGAGACCTATGTTTGTAATACTTGGCTCCTCAGAGCCTATTGAATAAATACTTTGAGTTGTAGACTCATGTTGTGATGCCATGTTGTATTTGCGCATATCGAGCATATTGTGTGTATGATTATTGAAATTCTTGGTATGTGTGGTATCCGACAACCTAGTTGTTTATTCTTGGTAGCCTCTCTTACCGGGAAATGTCTCCTAGTGCTTCCACTGAGCCATGGTATCTTGCTACTGCTCCGAAACACTTAGGCTGGCCGGCAGATGTCCCTCATTGTTCCTGTGTCTGTCCCTTCGAGGAAATGTCACATGTTGTTCCTTTAAGTCCCTATAGATTGCTACGACTTGGGTTCATACCTTGTTGATCGACACATTCGTTGCTGGGTCATGTATGCATGTCCCTGTAAGTTAGAGCCACCTTGGGTTAATGACTAGTCATGTCGGCCCGGGTTCTTTTTCATATGGATGCTAGCGGCACTATCATATACGTGAGCCAAAAGGCACAAACGGTCAAGGCCAGGTAAGGTGGCACCCGTGGGAATATCGTGCGTGAGGCCGCCAAGTGATATGATGTGTTACATGCTAGATAGGTGTGACTTAGGATCGGGGTCCTGACAATTGTATTCAAATGTGATTTATTGGAAAGAAATAAACTGTCAGGACCCCGACTCGATGACACATCGATCTAGCCTGTAACACCTCATATCACTTTGCGGCCTCACGCACGGTATCCCCACGGGTGTCGCCTTACCTTTGCCCGGGACCGTTTGCGCCTTTTGGCTCACGTATATGATAGTGTCGCTAGCATCCATATGTTAAGGAGCCCGGGCTGACATGACTAGTTGTAAACCCAAAGTGGCACAGACTTACAGGGACAGGCATCCATGACCCAGCAACGAACGTGTCGGTCATCAGCAAGTGGGTCCGGGCTGTAGCACTGGGCTAGCAGGACTCCGGTAAACCGGGCTGTAGCGGGCTAACAGGACTCCGGTACTCAATGCGTGACATTTCCCCGAAGGGACAGACACCGGAACGAAGAAGGACACATGCCGGCCAGCCTAAGTGTTCCAGAGCAGTAGCAAGCTACCATGGCTCAGCGGTAACACTAGGAGACATTTCCCGGTAAGAGAGGCTACTAAGGATAAACAACTAGATAGTCAGATCCCACACATACCAAGCATTTCAATCATACACACAGTATGCTCGATATGTGCAAATACAACAAGGCATCACAACATGACTCTATGACACAAGTACTTTATTTAAGGCTCAGAGAGCCATACATAACATACACAAAGGTACGGGTCACACGACCCAGCATTCAAGTCATATAGTCATACAAACCAGCAGCGGAAGTAACTTGTCTGAGTACAGACAACTAGAAAAATAAAAGATGCTTGGAAAGCCTAGCTATACTACGTGGTCCTTCACAAGCTCAGGATCACCACCTGGGCCTTAGCCTACTCATTGATGTCAACGTCTACGTAGAACCCATCAGAAGGGGTTGCAGCGTCTTCTGTAAAAATGTAAATTATAGCAACATGAGTACAAAGGTACTCAGCAAGACTTACATCAGATCCTACATACATGCATATTATCAAGAAGGGTTGGTGGAGTTATTGCAGCAAGCCAGCTTTGACTCTTGGCTAGGCTAACCTACGAGACTCCAACTTGAAATGGTTTTGCGCACACGAGTCCGCTACTCACCACTTCAATACACTACCGAGGATTCACCTCCGTCTTCCTGCGGAAGAGCCCTCCTCGGCACTCACACTTATCTTGAGGCTTTTAGTAGTTTCCATTTACTTGTCTATGAACTGTATAGGCAACCAAGTAGTCCTTTACCGCGGACGCGGCTATTCGAATAGATCATGATAACCCTGCAGGGGTGTACTTCTTCATACACGCTCTCACCACTTACCGTCGTTTACACGACATGTACTCGGCAACCTTCAAGCGGAAGCCCAACGTGGGTGTCGGCCACGACCTACCTAATCACTTAAGCCTCCAGTCCAGGTTTATCGCCTATCCAGGTTCCATCCGTAGGGAGTCCGGCCGAGGTTTCCCATACGGCCCCGAACGATGTGAACAGGGTTCCCGAGATACCTAACGGGTATTCGGTACACCCGGCCACGTACCTACCGCATCACAGCCCACCCCTACGGTCAGCGCTGCCCACGGCCTCCAGTAGGCTACAAACACCAGAAACTACTTGCAACTCCTGGACGGAGAACTAGGGTGAATAAGAAGCCGAGAGGGTCCATTGGTTTCGGGCCCAATGCATGGTAGTAGCTGATTCTTAAATCACACATACAGATCTCAGTGCTTAAGGTCGGCTTCAATGAAACAACCCACCATGTACTCCTACATGGCCTCTCATCGATACCTTTACCAAATCGTGTTCACCACACCACTCTCATTACCGACATAATCATTTCACTCTAGCCCATCACCCAGATGAACCAGACCTGACACGACTCTAAGCATAGCAGGCATAGCAAGGTAGGAACAAAACATACATATGGCTCAATCAACTCCTACACATGCTAGTGGGTTTCATCTAGTTACTGTGGCAATGACAGGTCATGCAGAGGAAGTGGGTTCAACTACCGTGGCACACAGCAGTTTGAAACGCGTTGTCTTAATGCAGTAAAAGAGAGCAGGAGCGAGAACATGGGATTGTATCGATATGATCAAATGGTTGGTTGCTTGCCTGATGGTTCGATGCACTGATACGGTTCTTCGTTAGGGTAATCACGGTACTCCTCGGAGGCAGAACCTGCCGCAAAGAACATCGATACACGACCATCACCAAACAATGTGCAACAATATGATGCATGCATGAAACATAGCAATATGAGTGTGTTGGGCTAATGCAACTAAGACCAGAAGGGTTTGAACCAATTTGAATCAAAGATTCAAATTTCAAACTCAAACATGGCCCTTTAAAGTGTTTTTTCTTGTTCTGTATTAAACATCAGGTTAACTTGTTTAATCATGCATGAAAATAGTACAGATGGATAGATTGGATTTTTCTGATCATTTTTCATATATAATTTGTCTGATTTGGGGTTACAGAATAAAAGTTATGAATTTTTGAAGTTTAAACTATATTCTGGAATTTCCTATATTAGATTAATTCCAGAAAATCAATTATTGCGTCAGCCTGACGTCAGTGTGACGTCAGCAGGTCAACGGAACATGTCCTGGTCAAACCTGACAGTGGGTCCCGCGTGTCAGTGTGATTAGATTAATTAAAGTTTTAATTAAAACTAAACCTGTTTAATTAACAGGGCCGGGCCCCACCTGTCATTGACTCAGGGGAGTCAACCAGGGCCCACCCGTGGTCAAACCCGGGTCGGCTGCACCGGCGTTTAGCCGCCGGCGAGTCCGACGCGGCGGCGGAAGTGGTTTTGGCTGTTTCGGCCACCAAATGGGTCGCGGAGACCACCGGAGTGGAGCTGAGGACGAGCCGCAGCTCTTGGTGGAGTCCGTTGGGGTCGGGGTGGCCGGAGTTGGCGCCGGCGACGACTTTGGCGGCCACCGGGGTTCGGCCGAAGACGAACTTGACGCTAGAGGGGTCAGTGAGGCGCGGGGAGTAGCTAGCTAGGTGCTACGTGACACGGTGAGTATGATGGACACCGTGGAGTGGTCGGAGGGTGACCGGGAGCACGTCGGCGACGAGCTCCACGGCGGTGGGTGCGGTTGAGCTCCGGGAGGTCGCTACACAGCTCGGGAGCAAGAGAAGGAGGGGGGAAAGATGGCTAAGCTCACAGTGAGTGCGAAGAAGCCCTTGGTGCGGCCGGAGATGGACCGGAGCGACGACGGCGTTGAAGGGGATCTCCGGCGACGGCGGTTCGGGCGAGGTCGTTGCGGTGGACTCGGGCGTTGTGAGCGCTCGGGGCTCGGCTTGCTCGATGGAGTGGACAGCGGCGGAGCTCCTGGACACGATGAGAGGACGCACGGGTGGCGGGGAGCACGGCTACGACGAAGGCACGGCGGTGGTGGCGTCGGTCATGGCGGGGGAGCGCGAGGGGGAGGAGCTGGAGAGGCGAGGCGGTGTTTGGGGGGTTCGGGGGAGCGAGGGAGGCTGATCCACGACGTCACCGGGTGCGGGGAGCGGCGAGACGGCGAGCAGGTGCGTGTTGCGCGCTGTGGTCGCCGTCGGGCACCTGCCTGCCTGCCTGGCCGGCAAGCAGCTCGCTGGAGCGGCGCTGGGCTGGGCCGGCAGGTGGGCCGGGAGCAGGCGTCAGGTAAGTTTTTCCATTTTCTTTCTGTTTTCTGTTTTTTAATACTTCTGCAACTTTGTTTAATTAAATAAAATACTTAGGCAACTCCTAAAATCACCAAACTACTCCTGGTCCATAGTTGGATTATTTCCAACATGAAACATTTTAGTTTGGAGATATTTGAGCATTTAAATATTTTATATAATTTTAAATGCCCAAATTCAAATATTTATGATTTAATTCCAAAAACCCTAAGATGGCCTAGGAAAATGTGCATCACTTTTGGCAGAGGTTCTGAACCAAGACAAAAATGATGGGCATTTTAGAAGGGCATTTCAGGTTCATTGAAAAAGTTTTTAGTAAACCCTAATTGGTTTCAGAGGGGACTGGGGGTTCTGTCATCCCCATTTCAGGTTTCTGATGAAAGAGTAAACATGATGCAACACTCTAATGCATGGCTAACTAGGATGTGACATAAACGCAACTCTAAAGATTGGGAACTCGGCGACGGTAAGGAGTCAGGTATAAACCTCAACTCTGTTAAATCTTTTATGGATCCTGATGCTTTTCGTGAATTTTGCACTAAATACGGACTTGACTCTGAGATAGTAGCTTCTTTTTGTGAATCATTTGCTACTCACGTTGATCTCCCTGAGGAGAAGTGGTTTAAATATCATCCTCCCATTGATGTAAAAATAGTAGAACCTATTAAAGTTGAAGAAGGAATGAATACTTGTAATGTTGATCCTATTGTTCCTCATATTGAGAAACCACCTTTCCCTGTTGGAATAAAGGAACATGCTAAAGCTTCAGTTGTGGTTTGTAAGAGTTATACTAGAGCACCTACACCACCTGAACCAATTAAAGTTGAACCTAGTACTGCTATGGTTAAAGATCACTTGGTTGATAATATTGATGGTCATGTTATTTATTTCTGTGATGAAGCTGCTAGAATTGCTAAACCCGATGATAAAGATAAACATAGACCTTTTGTTGGAATGCCCGTTGTTTCTGTTAAAATAGAAGATCATTGTTACCATGGCTTATGTGATTTGGGTGCTAGTGTGAGTGCAATTCCCTTTACTTTATATCAAGAAATTATGAATGATATTGCACCTGCTGAAATAGAAGAGATTGATGTTACTATTAAGCTTGCCAATAGAGATACTCTATCACCAATTTGGATTGTTAGAGATGTTAAAGTCTTGTGTGGGAAAATAAAATACCGTACTGATTTCCAGTTCTTGGTTCCCCACAAGATGATTTTTGTCCCATTATATTTGGTAGACCTTTCTTGAACACTGTTAATGCTAAAATAGACCGTGAGAAGGAAACTGTTAGTGTAAGTTTTGGGGATGTGTCTTATCAGTTCCATTTCTCCAAATTTTGTAAACAACCCCATGATAAAGAATTGCCTAATAAAGATGAAATTATTGTTCTTGCTTCTATTCCCGTGCCTCCTACTGATCCCTTGGAACAATACTTGCTAGATCATGAAAATGATATGTTCATGAATGAAAGAAAGGAATTTTATGAGATTTTCTTTAAACATATGCCTATTTTGAAACACAACTTGCTTGTTGAGACTCTTGGAGATCCTCTACCACCCAATAGTGATCATGTGTTCGATCTTAAATAATTACCTGATACTCTGAAATATGCTTATCTTGATGATAAAAAAATATATCCTGTTATTATTAGTGCTAAACTATCAGAGCGTGAAGAAAAGAAATTATTGAAAACTCTGAAGAAGCATAGTGTCGCTATTGGATATACTCTTGATGATCTTAAGGGCATTAGTCCCACTCTATGTCAGCATAAAATTAATATGGAACCTGATGCTAAACCAGTCGTTGATCACCAGCGACGGTTGAACCCCAAAATGAAGGAAGTGGTAAGAAATGAAATATTAATGCTTCTAGAAGAAGGTATAATTTATCCTGTTGCTAATAGTAGATGGGTAAGCCCTGTTCATTGTGTCCCTAAGAAGGGAGGTATTACTGTTGTTCCTAATTATAAGAATGAATTGATCCCACAAAGAATTGTTATAGGTTATAGAATGGTTATTGATTTTAGAAAGTTGAATAAAGCTACTAGGAAAGACCATTATCCTCTACCTTTTATTGATCAAATGCTAGAAAGACTATCAAAACATACACATTTTTGCTTTCTAGATGGTTATTCTGGTTTTTCTCAAATACCTGTGTCAAAAGAGGATCAAGAAAAGACTACTTTTACTTGCCCTTTCGGTACTTTGCTTATAGATGTATACCTTTTGGTTTATGTAATGCACCTGCTACTTTTCAAAGATGTATGGCTGCTATATTCTCTGACTTTTGTGAAAAGATTGTTGAGGTTTTCATGGATGATTTCTCTGTTTCCAGAACTTCTTTTGATGATTTTTTAAGCAACCTTGATCGAGTTTTGCAGAGATGTGAAGAAACTAATCATGTTTTGAATTGGGAGAAGTGCCACTTTATGGTTAATGAAGGTATTGTCTTGGTGCATAAAATCTTCGAAAGAGGTATTGAAGTTGGTAAAGCTAAAGCTGATGCTAATGAAAAAATGTCGTGTCCTAAAGATATCAAAGGTATAAGAAGTTTCCTTGGTCATGCTGGTTTCTATACAAGGTTTATTAAAGACTTCTCTAAAATTTCTAGGCCTCGCGCTAATCTTCTACAAAAAGATGTTCCATTTGTTTTTGATGATGATTGTGTAGAAGCACTTGAAATTCATAAGAAAGCCTTGATTTTTGCACCTATTGTCCAACCACCTGATTGGAACCTACCCTTTGAAATTATGTGTGATGCTAGTGATTATGCCGTTAGAGCTGTTCTAGGACAAAGAGTTGATAAGAAATTAAATGTTATCCATTATGCTAGTAAAACTCTAGATAGTGCTAAAAGAAATTATGCTACTACTGAAAAGGAATTTTTAGCAGTTGTATTTGCTTGTGAGAAGTTTAGATCTTATATTGTTGATTCCAAAGTAACTGCTCACACCAATCATGCTGCTATTAAATACCTTACGGAAAAGAAAGATGCTAAACCTAGACTAATTAGATGGGTTCTCTTGTTGCAAGAATTTGATTTGCATATTATTGATAGAAAGGGAGCTGGGAACCCCGTAGCAGACAACTTGTCTAGGTTGGGAAACATTCTTGATGACCCACTACCTATTGACGATAGCTTTCCTAATGAACAATTAGCTATCGTAAATGCTTCTCGTAGTGCTCCATGGTATGCTGATTATGCCAATTATATTGTTGCTAAATTTATACCACCTAGTTTCACATACCAAAAAAAGAAAAAAAATTCTATGATTTAAGACATTACTTCTGGGATGACCCACATCTTTATAAAGAAGGACTAGATGGTTTTATTAGACGTTGTGTACTTGATCATGAACAGGAACAGATCCTACGCAAGTGTAACTCTGAAGCCTATGGAGGACACCATGCTGGTGATAGAACTGCACACAAGGTATTACAATCTAGTTTTTATTAGCCTACTCTCTTCAAGGATGCTCGTAACTTTGTCTTGTCTTGTGATGAATGCCAAAGAATTGGTAATATTGATAGACGTCAGGAAATGCCTATGAATTATTCACTTGTTATTGAACCATTTCATATTTGGGGATTTGATTATATGGGACCTTTTCCTTCCTCTAATGGGTATACACATATTTTGGTTGCTGTTGATTATGTTACTAAGTGGGTAGAAGCTATTCCAACTGCTAGTGCTAATCATAACACCTCCATTGAAATGCTTAAAGAAGTTATGTTTCCAAGGTTTGGATTCCCTAGATATTTAATAAGTGATGGTGGCTCACACTTTATTCATGGCGCTTTTCATAAATTGCTTGCTAAGTATGATGTTAACCATAGAATTGCATCTCCTTATCATCCTCAGTCTAGTGGTCAAGTAGAATTGAGTAATCGAGAAATAAAGTTGATCTTGCTAATGGCTATTAATAGATCTAGAAAGAATTGGTCTAAGAAACTCGATGATGCATTATGGGCTTATAGAACTGCTTATAAAAACCCTATGGGTATGTCTCCATACAAAATGGTTTATGGAAAAGCATGTCACTTACCTCTAGAACTAGAACATAAATCTTATTGGGCAATTAAAGAGCTCAACTATGATTTCAAATTTTCTAGTGAAAAGAGGTTATTTGACATTAACTCACTTGATGAATGGAGAACCCAAGCCTATGAGAATGCCAAATTGTTTAAAAAAAAGTTAAAAGATGGCATGGCAAAAGGATACAAAAGAATGAATTTAATGTAGGTGACCATGTCTTGCTATACAATTCTTGTTTAAGATTTTTTGCAGGAAAACATCTCTCTAAATGGGAAGGGATTTAAATTATCGAGGAGGTTTATCGTTCCGGTGCCATCAAAATGAACAACGCCGAAGGCACCAACCCGAAGGTGGTAAACAGGCAAAGAATCAAACACTATATCTCAGGTACTCCCATAAATGTTGAGATCAATATTATTAATACCATAACACCAGAGGAGTACATAAGGAAGACCTACCAGAATGTTTCAGACTCCGAAAGCGAATTGGTATGTGGTACGGTAGGTAAACCTACTCCAAAACTTTTTCAATGGCAATTTTACTCCGTTTTGGAATATTTAAAAAATTAGGAAAATTAAAAGTAGTCCAAAAGGTACACGAGGTGGCGTCAAGCCCTCGGGGTGTGCCCTACCCCCTAGGCATGCCTCCCTGGCTTGTGGCTACCTCATGTGCCGTCCAAACTCTGTTTTCTTGTGGAACACTCCTTGGTTGATAAAAATTCATTATATAATCTCCCGAAGGTTTTGACCACCGTACCACGGCAATATCTCCTATTTTCGTCTTGAGCGAGTTTTCAAGGCCAGGCATCATGTCTTCCTCCTCCTCCAACAATGTGGACGGCGATGCTTGGTTGATGCAGATGGAACTCAGAAGAGCAGAAGCCGAGGAAGTCACGATGTAAGAAGATCAAGGGGATTCGCTTGAGGTCCACCCTCCGGCTTCTGAGAGAGGCACTCTGGCTGTTGTCTCCACTATTCCCAATCCCCTGAAGCAATAGGGACTACAAGCAACCATGGAGGCCAACAGATACAAGAAGGACTTCCACCCAGGAGGCCCTTACACAGGTTACATCAGAACAACTTTCATAATTTGCTTCATAATTATGGGGTGGAGAATACTCCTCGCACACACATACCCTCCAACTGGGATATATCCCGTCCAAGTGAAAGTGGTGTAGTGAAAAGCTCATGGTGGCCAGAAAACAAGCATCTTTTAGAAGAGATTCAGAAGAATGCAATTATGCTTCAATGTGTACTCCGAGAACTGCAGGATCTAAATAATAGCTTAATCAAGCTAACAAAAACTCCATCATCACCACCTCCGAAGAAAGAGACCTAAATACATGGGTATGGGCACTCCCCCTGGCTTTTGCCAAACTCGGGGAGGTGCCCCGGTATAGTATCACCATCACATCTTTACCTTTATCGTTTTTCGTAGTTTGATCCTTTTGGTCATTTCTCGGTTTAGTAGATTAAAGTTTTTAGTATGATCTAGCTTTGAGTTTTGCTTTGTGTTTCCTCTATGTAATCGAGTCTGAGAGTTATATAATAATGAGTAGTTTTGAGTTGAGGGCTTTGCTTTCTTGCTATGATCTTGAGAAAAAGAAATAAAGAATAAAAGAAATAAAAAGATTATATAATGATCTTATGGGAAGTGATGACTTCACATATAACAAGTATGTCACATGGAATTTGTTGGGAGTTGATAAACATAGTTTTGATCATTGTTGCAATTAATAGGAAGTAATAAAGAAATAGAGGTCTCACATATAAATATACTATCTTGGCCTTCTTTTGTGATTGTGAGCACTCATTAAAATATTATATGCTAAAAGGTTGATGTTGGACAAGGAAGACAACGAAATGGGTTATGTTTCTTTATATCCGAATAGAAGTTATATTGTCACGGATCCTCCAACATGTTGAGCTTGCTTCTCACCCTATGCTAGCCAAATCTTTTGCACCAAGTATAGATACTACATGTGCATCTGAAATCCCTTAACCCTGTTTTGCCATGAGAGTCCACTATACCTACCTATGGATTGAGTAAGATCGTTCAAGTATGTTATCATCGGTGCAAGCAATAAAAATTGCTCTCGAAATATGTATGATCCATTAGTGTGAGGAAAATAAGCTTTATACGAACTTGTGATATGGAAGAAATAAAAGGGACAGACTGCATAATAAAGTTCTTTATCACAAGCGGCAATATAAAGTGACGTTCTTTCACATTAAGATTTTGTGCATCCAACCATAAAAGTGCATGACAACCTCTGCTTCCCTCTGTGAAGGGCCTATCTTTTAATTACCTTCTACCTTAATGCAAGAATCATGGTGATCATCACCTTTTCCTTTTTGCACTTTTTCTTTTTGGCAAGCACTATATGTTGGGGGGAGATCCAGATATATATATATATATATACATATAAATCCAATCATCCACTCAGATGTAGATATTCATAAACTATTATTTTTGACATTACGCTTGATGTAAAAGGTTGGGAGGCGAAACCATAAGCCTGTATCTTTCTCTGTGTACGATTGAAACTTTGATCTCATAGATGTTGCGTGAGTGTTAGCAATTATGAAAGACTAAATGATAGTTGAGTATGTGAACTTGCTGAAAAGCTCTTATATTGACTCTTTCCTATGTTATGATAAATTGCAATTGCTCCAATGACTGAAATAATAGTTTGTTAGTTTTCAATAAAGTTCTTGTTCCATATTTACCTTGTGAACGAATTGTTACTTTAGCACAAGAAATTATATGACAATATATGTTGTTGTTCTAAAGATGATCATGATGCCCTCATGTTCGTATTTTATTTTATCGACACCTCTACCTCTAAACATGTGGTCATGATTATCAATTTTGGCTTTTGCTTGAGGACAAGCGAGGTCTAAGCTTGGGGGAGTTGATACGTCCATTTTGCATCATGCTTTTATATTGACATTATTGCATTATGGGTTGTTATTACACATTATGGTACAATACTTATGCCTTTTCTCTCTTATTTTACAAGGTTTACACAAAGAGGGAGAATGCCGGCAGCTGAAATTCTGGACTAGAAAGGAGCAAATTTGAGAGACCTATTCTACACAACTCCAAAAGTCCTGAAAATTTACAGAGAATTATTTTGGAATAAAAAAAATATTGGGCGAATAAAATACCAAAGGGGACCCACCAGGAGGCCACAAGCCTCGGGGGCGCACCCTACCCCCTATGTGTGCCCCTAGGGCATGTGGGCCCCATGTAAGGTCTCCGGTGCCCATATTCTGCTATATGGAGGGTTTTGACCTAAAATAATCAGAAGAGAGCTTTTGGGATGAAGCACCGCCGTCTCAAGGCGGAACCTGGGCACAAGCAATCTAGGGCTCCGGCAGAGCTGTTGTGCCAGGGAAATTTCTCTCCCCGAGGGGGAAATCGAAGCCATCTTCACCAGTACCATCTCCTCTCAAACCCTAGTTCATCTCTTGTATATGATCTTTGTCTCAAAACCTCTGATTCGTACATGTGGGTTGCTAGTAGTGTTGATTACTCCTTGTAGTTGATGCTAGTTGGTTTATTCGGTGGAAGATCATATGTTCAGATTCTTAAGGATATTTATTACCCCTCTGATTATGAACATGAATATGCTTTGTGAGTAGTTACGTTTGTTCCTGAGGAAATGGGAGAAGTCTTGTTATAAGTAATCATTTTAATTTGGTATTCATTCAATATTTTGGTGAGATGTATATTGTCTTTCCTCTAGTGGGGTTATGTGACCGTCGACTACATGACACTTCACAATTGTTTGGGACTAGGGAAAGGCATCGGGAAGTAATAAGTAGATGATGGGCTGCTAGAGTGACAGAAGCTTAAAACCTTGTTTATGCGTTGCTCCGTAAGGGGCTGATTTGGATCCATATGTTTCATGCTATGGTTAGATTTATCTTAATTATTCTTTTGTAGCTGTGGATGCTTGCGAGAGTTGTTAATCATAAGTGGGAGGCTTTTCCAAGTAAGGACGGCACCCAAGCACCGGTCCACCCACATATGAAATTATCAAAGTAACGAACATGAATCATATGAGCATGATGAAAACTAACTTGACAATAATTCCCATGTGTCCTCGGGAGCGCTTTGTTTATATAAGAGTTTGTCCAGGCTTATCCTTTGCTACAAAAAGGATTGGCCCACCTTGCTGCACTTTAGTTACACTTATTACTTGTTACCTGTTACGAATTATCTTATCACAAAACTATCTGTTACCGATAATTTCAGTGCTTGCAAGGAATACCTTACCGAAAATCGCTTGTCATTTGCTTCTGCTCCTCATTGGGTTCGACACACTTACTTATCGAAACGACTACGATGGATCCCCTATACTTGTGGGTGATCATTGACGAATTTGTAGACCAAGGAAGAATTTTAATTCTCCCATCATTGACATGTGATATTCTTCACGCATCATATATGCAAATTCGTCACTAAAACGCTTCTTAGTGCAACCAAAGATAATATCATCAACGTATATATGGCGTATGAAAAGTTCACCATCATAAGACATAGTAAAAAGAGTAGGGTCAAGTGAATCGGGTTTAAAACCCTTTCTCTTCAGGAATTCTGTCAGAGTATCATACTAAGCCCGTCGGGCTTGCTTGAGGCCATAGAGAGCCTTGTTCAGTCTGAAGACTTCGTCAGGATGCTTTGGATCCTCAAAACCTGGTGGTTGAGCAACATATACTTCTTACTCAAGCTCACTGTTCAAGAAATCTTCCGATTCACCGATTAATCTTCTGATTTATCGCTAATCGGGGGGTGACCGATAAGATTATGCCTTATCTTTGTCTTTTATCTTTTGAACCAATTTATCACTCTAACAAGTGATTTATCAGGAATCTATCGATAAATCACACCTATTCATAGCACTATGTTTGCAAAAAGAATGTTTATCTATGTTTTGTGGATCTTGTTACGGAATATGTACTATTGTCCTATGTTTGTCATTATACGAGGGTTCAAAGGCTAGAAATAAAGGTAACACTTCTGTCAAATATTGTTTTGGTGTTGAATATAGCGTATTGTAGTGTTGGGAACCTGAGATTTGCAAAAAATATCCGATTAATAGTCGGCCGACAAACGATTAATCGTCCGATTTCTGATTAATCTCTAATCCCTAGCTGACCGAGACGATAACGATAAGTGATATCCTCAACATTGCTCAATCTTACCATTGAGGAATGCACTTTTCACATCCATTTGATATAAGAAAATGTTGTGATGGTTAGCATATGCAAGCAATAAACAGATAGCTTCAAGCCTAGCAATAGTTGCAAATGTTTCACCGAAATCAATACCCTCAACCTGTGAGTAGCCTTGTGCTACAAGACGGTCCTTATTTCTTACCACTTGTCCATTTGCATCTTGCTTGTTGTGGTAGATCCACTTAGAGCCAATGACATTGTGCTTGCGTGGATCAGGACAATTCACAAGCTCCCACACATTGTTGAGATCGAATTGTTGCAATTATTCCTACATAGCTTAAGTCCACTCAGGCTCTAGGAATGCTTCATTAACTTTGGTGGGCTTAGTGATAGAGACAAATGCAAAATGCCCACAAAAGTTAGCCAGATGTGAAGATCTTGAGCGAGTGACGGGACCAGGTGCATTGATGTTATCGAGGATCTTCTCAATCTGCACTTCATTTGCCACTTGTGGATGAGATGGATGAGGGCCTTGTTGAGGTTGAGCATTTTCCTCAGAGTCGTTTTATTCAGTAGTAGCAGTTTCTTCGTGATGAGGAATAATCACTTCTTATTTAGCTATTTCTTCACGAGGCACTATTTCACTAGTGCCCATTAGCTCGATAGATTCCTCAGGAGGGATTTCATCTAGCACAGGAGGCAGGTGCTCTCTTTGCGATCCATTAGTTTCATTGAACCGGACATCTACAGTTTCAACGGCCTTGTTGTGTTAGGTGTTCAGACTCTGTAGGCGTGCGAGTCCTTTCCATAACTAAGCATAAAACCCTCATGTGCTTTCAGTGCAAATGTAGAATTGTGATGTGGATCTCTAATCCAGCATTTAGCACTGAAGACTTTGAAATAACTTACATTGGGCTTCCTAGTGAGGAGCTCATATGAAGTCTTCTTGAGGAGTTTGTGAAGATATACCCGATTGATGATGTGACAAGCAGTATCAACTTATTCCATAGTGCGGGCAATCTAAATGAGTGTCCTGTTCTTGCGTTCAGCAATTCCATTCCGCTGAGGAGTATAAGGAGCAGATAGCTCATGAGTGATACCAAGTTCATCAAGATAGTCGTCAAGGCCTGTGTTCTTGAACTCGGTGCCATTGTCACTTCTGATATGCTTGATCTTGATGCCATAATTCATCATGGCACGATTAGCGAACCATCTGAAGACACCCTGCACTTCAGTCTTGAAGGTAATGATATGCACTCGGGTGTAACGAGAATAACCATCAAGTATGACGAATCCGTAGAGTGATGCTGCATTGTTTAGTGTGGCATAATGAGTAGGACCAAAGAGATCCATATGAAGTAATTCAAAGAGACGAGTAGTGGTCATGATTGTCTTTGCGGAGTGCTTGGATCTGGTCATCTTTCCAGCCTCACAAGTAGCGCAAAGATGATTTTGACGAATTTGATTCCCTCGACGCTAATGATGTGCTTCTTCTTGACGAGTGTGCTCAAATTCCTCATGCCAGCATGTCCAAGTCATCATTTCCATAGCCAGCATTTTGAAGCTTTTGCCACTAGACGTGCGGCCGCTTGAGGACCTAGGGAGAAATCTACAATGTACAAATCACCTCTCCTAATGCCTTCGAAGACTTTGGACTTGTCAGATTCCATTAGCACGATGCATCCCTATTTTCCAAAGATGACAATCATATCAAGATCACAAAGCATTGGGACAGACATGAGGTATCCATGTGTCAATCCTTTGAGATAGCAACCTTACCTAGACACAATACCTTGCTTTTTCCTTGGTCAGGTAGGTCATATGCTTCAGATGAGACGAAGCAAGGGGAGCATCGGTGAGGAGATTCCTATCACCAGTCATGTGATTGGTGCAGCCACTGTCCAAAACACATTCAGTAGCTTCCGGAGTACCATCCTGTAGAAGCATTAGTCTCACTTACAAATTCATATACTTTAGTTGAAGAATATGATTATCAATTTTGTTATTGAATTTCATCAATAATTATATAACGAGCAGCATAGGGATGTGTGAAATTAGGAACTCATTTCATCTTGATTAGCTTGCATCCCAACAAGCATTATGTCAGGCCTTCAGGAAATTCATCAGACATTTATTGTGTCTGAAGACCTGACCCTGCAGAAGAGATTAGTTCTTCTTCTTGACCACCCACATCTGAATGAGTGGATGAGAAGCAATGTAACACAGAGCATTGATAGAAAACTTAGGCATTGAATAATATTCATTTTGCTTCACAGGAGGAGTATAGTACTCATAAGAATATGCAGAGAAATTCTTAGCAGTTTTGTGCACATAGTGATTTGAAGAATAATGCACATATTCATCATATCATTGTGTGTTTCCCTGCATGGAAGTGTTAGTATGAGCATGAGTTGGCATGCGGCCGTTTGACGACTTTGGTCCAGGTGAAGAGTTTGCCCTGGGGTAGTTCCTTTTCTTTGGTGGTGTCATGATGACGTTCACCTGAAGATTTTGAAGAACACTTTTGGGCACCCAGATTTTCTTCACTGGGAACCATTCCTGTAGTTAGTACGAACAAATCTAGCAAATACTTCACCATTATAATTTTTGAATAGATTATAGTTGGAGTCAAATGACTCATCAGAAGAATGTGGACCATCACCTAGACCCCCTTTAATAGTACGGTTTTTCCCATGACTCAAATAAGAACAGAAAGTACGAAAATAGAAGTCTTCAAGCTTCAAACTTAACATCAATTTCTTCAAAGGTCGTACCAATTTCATCACCAAATTCTTCACTTGAAGAAATCATTTTAGGGGTCATCTTCCACGTGTTAAACCAAATTTTCATGGACTCTATTTCCTATGTATACTCACAAACACATTATTTCCTCAACCTATTTGTCTTCAATACTACAAAACTACTAAGGGGGTACTTGATGCAGTTACAAAGGGGACTCTAAGCAAAACTTTTCTCAAATGCTTTTCCTTTTCAAGTTCTTGATGTGAAACTTTGTAAATTGTTTGATTCTTCTCCAACATAAGACGCAAGTCATACCATGTAGTCATATTGGTGACATGTTCTCTACTATTTTCATGCTCTTTAAGTCTATGACCAAGATGAGCCCAGTCACTGAAACCTTCATTTGGTAATTGCCCTCTCATGAGCCCTTTCCTTAATAATTTGCAACAAAACAAAATACTGATGACCCACAAGTATAGAGGACCAATCGTAGACCTTTCGATAAGTAAGAGCGTCTAACCCAACGAGGAGCATAAGGAAATGACAAGAAGTTTTTAGAAAGGTAATTTCTGCAAGCACTGAAATTGTTAGTAACAGGTAGTTTGATAGAAAGATAACTTGTAACAAGTGACAAGTAGCAATAGTAACAATAGGTGCAGAAAGATTTCCCAATCCTTTTTGTAGAAAAGAACAGGCCAAAACAATCTCTTAGAGTAAGCAAAGCATTCTTGAGGGTACACGGGAATTTCATCTATTCACTTTCATCAAGTTGGTTTGATTCGCGTTCTCTACTTTGATAATTTGATATGTGGGTGGACTGGTGCTTGGGTGCTATTCTTACTTGAACAAGCCTCCCACTTTTATGAACCCCTCTCACAAGCATTCACAACTATGAAAGAAGAAATAAGATAAAATCTAACCATAGCACTAAACATGTGGATCCAAATCAGCCCCTTACAGAAAGAGCGCAAAAACTAGGATTTAAGCTTCTCTCACTCATGCAACCCATCATCTAATAACTACTCCATAATGCATTTGAAAACACAAGTGCTCCCTGGGTGATTTTGGTAATTAATGTCAACATATCTCTTGTTGGACTAATACTTGAATCTAGTGTATTTCAGATAAGTCCAACAGTGGAGTGGCACGGACAACAGGATGTGGAACCCCTTCAAGATGCTAAGGACAAAGTATTGGCTCAAGATCAAAGCTTAGAACTCTACATTTTCTACTTTCAGTGATCCAAGGTCACGTTGAGTCCATAGGAAAGCCAATACTATTAAAAGGGGATGAGGTGTTGCTTAATGGCTTGCTTGATCAAAGTGCTTAGTGATATGCTCCAAAGCCCTCAACCACTTTCCCATATCCACATATGTCCAAAACCAAAAGTCAAACTCGGCCCCACCGACTTGATCCATCCGGCGCCACCGAGTTGCTTTGACATAGCCACTACGAAAAAACCCTAATCAATTCGGTCTCACCGATGGGATCTCGGTCTCACCGAGATGGGCTTGCAAACTCTTTGTTGCCTATTGCAATAATTTCGGTCTCACCGAGAAGATGTAATCGGTCCCACCGAGTTTGCCTAACCAACTCTATGTTTTGCTTGTTACCAAAATCGGTCCCACCGGGTTTGTGTAATCGGTCAAACCAAGATGAGGTTTTACACTAACCCTTCCACATTGGTCCCACCGAGTTGATCATATCAGTCCCATCGAAATGCCTAACGGTCACATTATGAACTAAATCGGTCTTACCGAGTTTTCTGATCCGGTCCCACCGAGTTTGGTAAATTGTGTGTAATGGTTAGATTTTGTGTGGAGGCGATATATACCCCTACACCATCTCCTCATTTGTGAGGAAAGCCATCAGAACATGCCTACACATCCAGCATTCATTTTCTGAGAGAGAACCACCTACTCATGTGTTGAGGCCAAGATATTCCAATCCTACCATATGAATCTTGATCTCTAGCCTTCCCCAAGTTGCTTTCCACTCAAATCATCTTTCCACCAAATCCAATCCTATGAGAGAGAGTTGAGTGTTGGGGAGACTATCATTTGAAGCACAAGAGCAAGGAGTTCATCGTCAACACACCATCTATTACCTTTTGGAGAGTGGTGTCTCCTAGATTGGTTAGGTGTCACTTGGGAGCCTCCGTCAAGATTGTGGAGTTGAACCAAGGAGTTTGTACGGGCAAGGAGATCGCCTACTTCGTGAAGATCTACCGTAGTGAGGCAAGTCCTTCATGGGCGATGGCCATGGTGGGATAGACATGGTTGCTTCTTCGTGGACCCTTTGTGGGTGGAGCCCTCCATGGAGTCGTGCAACCCTTACCCTTCGTGGGTTGAAGTCTTCACCAATAAGTCTATTGTCTGTTTGAGCTTTGTGACCTTATGTGTGCCAAAGGAGATGTTGGAATCATTAGCAATATTATCGCTGAAGCCAGTAGATTTCATAAAGATGATTATTGTCATGATCATTTATCTGATGAATCACTCTCTCTAGGAATTGATCCATCACATGAAGATGTTGAACATGGATACTATGATGAGGATGATGATATTGACTATGATCTTGATAATGCAATGAGACACTTTGGTCATATGGAAAATCTTCGCGGCTACATGGCAGGAGGAAAGGAATTGGTCCTTGATAGTGGATGTACCGATCACATGACCAGAGATAAAGATATGTTTCGTGAGCTTGCAGAAAACGACGACCCTCAAACGTATGTCACTTTTGGTGATAAATCAAAGGGTAAGGTGGTTGGCCTCTGTAAGGTGTCCATCTCACATGATAGCTCCATACAAAATGTCACGCTGTTTGAATCTCTTGGCTACAATTTTTTTTCTATGTCTAGACTTGCTGATTTCGGTTTCAACGTCCTATTTACTAATGTAGATTGCCACGTGTTTCATAGAGATAATCATAAAATGGTCTTTACCTGCATACGTAGAGGTGATATATACATTGTGGATTTTACTAAAAAGGCTCAACCTAGAACTTGCTTAATTGCTAAATCTTCCAAAGGCTGGTTGTCGCATAGATGGTTAGGTCATGTGGGCATGCGAAATCTTGACAAGCTTATTAAAGGTGATCATATCCTTGGTGTTAAAGATGTCATATTTGATAAGGATACACTACTAGGGAAAACCCTAGTAGTAGCACGGGTTTTGAGGCTAGCAGCAACGCGGGTAGTCGCGCTACTAATAAGGCGCTACAGCTAACTTATAGTATTAGCGCGGTTCGTACCCGCGCTACTATTGTTGACGATATCAGCAACGCTTTTGCCTAACGCGCTATTATTAGTTAGCTGTAGTCCCTTCATTTCAAATTCATAAACCATTATAAGTACTAGGTAGTAGTCCCTTCATTCCAAATTACTCGTCGTGGTTTTAGTTCAAACCACGACGAGTATGGAACAAAGGGAATACTAGATAACAATTTCATGCATAGTCAACATGCATCCTCAAGCAGTACAAGATCATATGGATGGAGATCATCATATGTAGTTCTAGATGATATCGACGACGATCATCATATGTAGTTCTAGATGATATCGACGACGATCATCATATGTAGTTCTACATGATAGAGACACACACACATATGTAGTTCTAGATGATATCGAAGACAATCATCATCCTCAAGCCTGGGCGGTTGGTGTTCTTGATAGTAATTAGGATGTCCTGTCCAGCACGAAGATTCTTGCCATCGAGGACTTTCTTCCACCCAACCGAGTTTAAGTGTGTGCGACTGTCCGTGTCCAGGCGGTAAGTACAGGTTGTGACGGAGCCCCTTGCAGTAAGGCGTAGTCCAGCTGAGCCTTCTCCATAAGGCTCGATACCATAACTCACAGATAGGCTCTTTGCCTATTTCTGAATAAGAAAAACATATCAATTAATAAATATCCTCGCAAATAAGTACATATGGATTATCTACACTATTAATGGTTCCTTAGATTCTACACTAATAAGCATGTGATCGAACTCTACACCAAAACATATCATCGACTAGATTCCACACAACATACCATATCATTAGACTGTACACTAAGTATTTCATCGGATAATTTGCATTTGTAAGTATAACATACCATATCATGTCGATCAACCATGGTATTTGTCAGGCGGGTCACGAATGGCACCCCGACAAAGTCAGCACGTGGCGGAATTATGTCCCACAGGTTTGACACCTCCTCCTCGCTCAGCCTTGTTCTTTGAGCTACGATGGCTTCATGAAGTGGGTCCTCATCATCTTCATCGAGTGGGTCCTCATTATCTTCATCATCTTCATCATCTTCATCATCTTCGTCATCTTCATCATCTTCCACCAGGTTGAGATAAAAGAGAGCCAGCTTGGGTCTTTCTGCTCTGAAGGAGAAGCTGATCAACTCACCACCAGTAAGACGCATGCGGATGACGAAACGGGCCCATCCATCTCCTCCAATCAGCGACATATTGCGTCCTTTCTCAACCTCCATAGTGTACGGGCCCCCAGGAGCCTCAAATGTCACAGTGTCTCCTGTCAGCTTGTTGAATTTCAACCTCACATTGCATGGGACGATCTGTGTAAAATAAGCAAAATGACACAATGCAATAATGCCAACACTAAAAATAAAATAGTTATTACATTTCATCTAATTTCTTACCGCCGCATGACGAAAACTCGGCTGGAAGTAGATGCCGAAGAGCTTGCCAGTTGCAAGGCTGCTGGCGCACCTTGACTTGCACAGTCGACATAGTGGTGGTGGCACCATTTTTCCTAAAGCATTATGAGCAAAGGATTAACAATCCACTTCACATGAAAGAAAAACAGTAGCATTTGATATTTTTGGTTCTTCTGCAAGAAGCAATTTGATGGACAATTATAATCCTAAGATCTAGTAACATATTAGATGACAAGGTACCTCCTACATTTTGCCAAAAAGTAACTTATTACAAAAAAACAAACGCATCTACCTATCCATGTACAGAAAAAATAACAATAAAATGGTGCGTACTAAATCAACTAAATCAAAATGTTCTAAATCAACTAGCCTAGTAAGTCAACTAAATCATATCAACTAAATCAAAATGTTGCGTATGAACTAGCCTACTAAATCAAAATGTAGTAGGGAGGAGGGAGAAGGAGGGGCGACTCGAGGAGGGAGAAGAGAGTAGGACGGAGGAGGAAGGCGGGGCGAGGAGGGGCCGACCGGCGGCCAGTGGAGGGAGGACGGAGGAGGAAGGCGGAGCGAGGAGGGGCCGGCTAGCGGCGAGTGGAGGGAGGACGGAGGAGGAGGCCGGTACCGAGTCCAGCAAGGAGGAGGAGGTGACGGCAGCACAGAGGGAGGAGGGGCGACGGGGGAGGACCGGCGCGGGGGGTTGAGGGGGGATCCAGTGAGTGTGTGAGTGTGAGTGGATCGGATAGAGGAGAGGGGGGCGGGAGATGGAATGGCTTAGCAGTAGCGCGCTATAGAGAAAGACGCTACTGCTAAACTACCTAGCAGCAACGCCTTTCACAAAGAAAGTGCTACTGCTATGTGTCAGCATGTAAAAATAGACTTCAATGTATCGAAAATACATTGATCATCAACGATCTTTTTGTGTACAATCTGATTTGTCAATATGAGTCCTCACCGGTTTAGGAACCAGTGAAGACTCATATTGCGGCCATAAATTCTACACATAGAGTTCAATGAAGACCAAGTGCTTGTCAAAGTTTGAGAAGTAACTTATTTAAGGTGGTAGAAACTCCCTCACGGAGCGAGGTGGGACTAAATTTTTGTAGTAAACTTAGCAGTAGCGCGTATTGGTGAAATGCGCTGCTACAATGCTAAGTAGCAGTAGCGCTCTTCGTGGTAACGCGCTGCTGCTAGAACTAGCCTCGCGGCGGCCTTGTGGGAATTATATCAGTAGCACGTCTTTGAGCGGGCGCGCTACTGCTATATTTATTTCAGCAGTGAGTTAAGTTTGAGCACGCTACTACTACGTAACAGCAGAGCCTTATTTTAAGTGTGCTGCTGGTAAAATTATGTGTATAGGCTCTTCCCTAGTAGTGATAGACTTTGCAACGCTTGCCAAGTAGGAAAACAGGTTGGAGGAAGCCACCCCATGAAGAATATCATGAAAACGAGAAGACCGCTCGAGCTACTTCATATGGATTTCTTTGGTCCCAATGCCTACAAAAGTCTCGGTGGAAACTCATTTGGTCTAGTTATAGTTGATGATTTTTCAAGATTTACGTGGGTGTTCTTTCTCGATGATAAATTGCAGGTCCAAAAGATCTTCAAGAACTTCGCCAGGAATGCCCAAAATCAATTTGAAGTGAAGATCAAGAAGGTTCGTAGCGACAACAGAACGGAGTTCAAGAACGCCAATGTGGACACCTTTCTTGACGAAGAAGGTATCTCACATGAGTTCTCGGCTACGTACACACCTCAGCAAAATGGAGTTGTTGACAGGAAGAACCGGACGCTCATCGAAATGGCGAGAACGATGCTTGATGAATACAAGATGCCAAAACACTTTTAGGCGGAAGCAGTTCAGATAGCTTGTCATGCAACAAATCACTTGTATCTTCACAAGCTACTCGGCAAGACGACATGTGAGCTCCTCACCAGTAACAAACCCCAAGTTGGATACTTTCGAGTATTCGGCTCAAAGTGCTACATTCTTGATAAGCATCATCGTTCTAAATTTGCTCCCAAATCTCATGAAGGTTTCCTACTTGGTTATGTCTCAAACTCTCAAACTTACCATGTCTACAACAATTTCACCCGAAAGGTTGACGAGACTGTAGATGTGAGGTTTGATGAATCTAACGGCTCGCAAGTAGAGCAAATGCCAATTGATGTAGGAGACAAAGACCCTTCGGAAGCAATCCAAGACTTGTCTATTGTCAAGATCTGTCCAACGGAGGTGAAGGAGAGTACCTCATCCATCCAAGTGGAAGTTTCTACCTCACGACAAGGTGAACCAAGAGTTGACATGGAAGCATCCACAAGTGGGACACACCAAGATGAAGAAAACGAGGAAGTACACCAAGATGAACCTCATCAACCTCCTTCTCCACCATGACAAGAGAACGACAACGTCAGCAATGAAGAAGGCCAAGAAGAAGAACAAGATGATGAAGAAGATGTTCCAACCCGACCAAAACAAAAGCTCTCATGAGTTCGAGCAAGAATCGCCGAAGACCATCACGTCAAGCAAATCTACAATGACATCCAAACCGGGAGAATGACTCGCTCTCAAACTCGTCTGGCTAATTTTTGTGAACATTATTCATTTATCTGTAGCATTGAACCGATGAAGGTTGAAGAATCATTGGAAGATCCGGATTGGATAAATGCCATGCATGAAGAGCTACACAACTTTGAGTGAAACCAAGAGTGGACATTGGTCGAGAAGCCCAACAACAACCACAACATCATCGGTACCAAATGGGTGTTTCGCAACAAGCAAGATGAAGATGGACAAGTAGTTCGCAACAAAGCACGTCTCGTCGCCCAAGGCTACACCCAAGTCGAAGGTATGGACTATGGCGAGACATATGCCCCCGTTGCTAGTCTTGAGTCCATTCGCATACTACTTGCCTATCCAAATCACCATGATATCACCTTGTACCAAATGGACATTAAAAGTGCTTTTCTAAATGGTGAAATTAAGGAGGAAATTTATTTTAAACAACCTCTCAGCTTTGTTAATCCTAAGAAACCCAATCATGTTTACAAACTTCACAAAGCTCTTTATGGTCTTAAACAAGCTCCTAGAGCGTGGTATAAATGCTTGATCAAGTTCCTTATTGAAAAAGGCTTTGAGATTGGAAAAATTGATTCTACTCTTTTCACTAAAAGGGTTAATGGAGAATTATTTGCTTGCCAAGTTTATTTGATGATATTATATTTGGTTCAACTAACCCTCATTTTAGTGAGAAGTTTGGGAAGCTTATGTCGGAGAAGTTTGAGATGTCTCTGATGAGTGAAATCAAGTTCTTTCTCGGTTTGCAAATCAAGCAAGCTAAGGAAGGTACCTTTGTATCTCAAACGAAGTACACCAAGGACTTATTTAAGAAGTTCAATATGCAAGAATGCAAAGGTATGAGTACGCCCATGCCTACTAGTGGACATCTTGACATGACTAAATATGGTGAACCCATTGATCAAAAAGTTTACCGCTCTATCATTGGTTCATTGTTATGTCTATGTGCCTCCCGTCCTGATATCATGCTAAGTGTGTGCATGTGTGCACGATATCAAGCTGCCCCCAAAGAATGTCATCTTAAGGCTGTGAAAAGGATAGTGAGATACTTAATACGTACACCAAATTTTGGCATTTGGTATCCTAAGAGGTCTTCCTTTGATCTTGTTGGCTACTCCGACTCGGATTATGCCGGTGACAAGGTTGATAGAAAGTCCACTTCGGGTACTTGTCAATTTCTTGTTAGATCTCTTGTGTCTTGGTCCTCCAAGAAACAAAACTCGGTATAATTATCCACCGCCGAAGCGGAATACATTGCTGTCGGTTCATGTTGTGCTCAATTACTTTGGATGACCCAAACCCTTAAAAATTATGGGATGTATGTGAAACATGTTCCATTGCTTTTTGAAAATGAAAGTGCTATTAAGATTGCTCATAATCCTGTGCAACATTCTCAAACTAAGCATATTGAATTTCATCATCATTTCATTCGAGATCATGTTGCTAAGGGAGATATCAACCTTAAGCATGTTTGTACCGACAAGCAATTGGCGGATATATTCACTAAACCACTTGATGAGAAAGTGTTTTGCAGGTTGAGAGGTGAATTGAACATCATTGATGCTTCAAACTTGCAGTAGGAACTCCATTTGGATACATGCAAGACATGAGCCTATGACTAATCCTTGATATTTCTCTTATGATGATAATCATATATCTTGGATATATTTGCACCCTTGCATGTTATCTAACCCTTGTAGGTACTTGGATGAATCTAAATCTATGAGATTGCAACTCACTCACATCTTGAGCAATCTCTACATCACCAAGTCTCTACAATAAAGTGGTTGAAGACAAGGAAGCATGAAACCCTTAAAACATATCCTTTGATAATTTATATATATCAAATTTCTTTTGGTATCATACTTCATGATTGTCATTTTAGATAAACAAGTGCTATTCCTTGCAAGACTAACCCATGTAGGTAAATGAACTCAAATTACAAGTGGTTCTCCAAGTGAACTACATCAACCTTGAGCATCACACACAAGTTCAACTACATGATCAAGATCAACACCACCACCCAAGGTATGTTATTCCATCTTAGAGAAGCTTGACCCCAAGTCATGGGTCAAAGCAGCTCAATATACTCTAACATAGGTGACTTTGTCGCCGACCAATTCTGGATGAAGTTCTCTTGTGTTTCTATGTGCTCTTGCATTTGGATCTTCCATAATTGTTTCCCTTTTCAAAAAAACTTCATCTAGATATCCTTTCTTTTCTCTGTTATTTTCTGCATTCCCTGCATCCAATTCATTGCAAATCCTTCTGAGATCTTAATTGCTTATTGAGCTGAGGTGACAAGTGCTATTTCTCTGTAATGAACTCAGACACGCCGATTTGTCTCTTTCGGTCAAACCGAATTATCTCGGTGCCACCAAAGAAAACAACTCGGTGTTACCGATTTCACATGCTGAGGAGACACTTTGTCATTTGCATCCTCCACATTTTGTTCCAGCTCCACTCGATGATTCTTATCCTCTACCAACACCTTATTTTTTCCCTGCTACTTTGCTATGTGACTCAAGGACCAAACCTATTTTGACTCACACTCTAGAAGATTCCTTCTTGGAAATTGATGTCAAAGGGGGAGAGAGAGCTCACATCAAAGCTTAATTATATCAAAAAGGGAAAGAGAGATAAATAACCACATCAGAGAGAGACCCCAGTTGCTTGGTATTCAAAAGGAGAGAAGTCACATGTCTTTGGATGGGAAAGACATGTTCATGTTGTTTGTGTGTTTGCTTTGCTCTGATTTTCTATTCCTTATCTTCTCCCAGTATCCCATATAAGATTCAGGGGGAGCAAGACATCTAAGGGAAGGAAATCTTTGAATTCATTACATATCTTTACCTTTGGGGACATGTCTACACTCAAATAGAGTACCTATTACTCACTATCTACATGTCATCCCAATCTTGGTACTCTTGTGGTTTGCTGCTCTTGCTCTATTTAGTAAATGTTTCTGTGTTGTATAACCTTGTTTACTCAGGTTCATCTCTTCCAAAGCTAGCTCAAGACCACAAGGTAAGTATATGCATCATACTCATGTGCATGAGGATCTCTTGCTGATGTACATATTGTTTGCAAGAAGGACTCATGAGCATGAAGGTACATTTCCTATATTCACACCATTTACTACGATGCATATAGCCAAGATACGTGTAACTCATTCTCGCTCTGTCATGATTATGCACTCACATGATCTTATGTTCCATATTTACATGATTCCATACATGTAGGGGGAGCCTATGCATGTTACATGTCCTTCCAAAGCTTTACCTGCCTTTCTCTATATCTTTATCTAAAGCTTTGATGTATGTTGTCATCAATTACCAAAAAAGGGGAGATTGAAAGCACAAGTGCTCCCTAGGTGATTTTGGTAATTAATGTCAATATATCTTTTGTTGGACTAATACTTTTATCTAGTGTATTTCAGATAAGTCCAACAGTGGAGTGGCATGGACAAGAGGATGTGGAACCCCTTCAAGATGCTAAGGACAAAGGATTGGCTCAAGCTCAAAGCTCGGGACTCTACATTTTCTACTTTCAATGATCCAAGATCACATCGAGTCCATAGGAAAGCCAATACTATTAAAAGGGGATGAGGTGTTGCTTAATGGCTTGCTTGCTCAAAGTGCTTAGTGATATGCTCCAAAGCCCTCAACCACTTTCCCATATCCACATATGTCCAAAACCAAAAGTCAAACTTGGCCCCACCGATTTGATCTATCCGGCGCCACCGAGTTCATTTGACATAGCCACTGCCAGAAACCCTAATCAATTCGGTCTCACCAATGGGATCTCGGTCTCACCGAGATGGGCTTGCAAACTATCTGTTGCCTATTGCAATAATTTCGGTCTCATCGAGAAGATGTAATCGGTCCCATCGAGTTTGCCTGACCAACTCTCTGTTTTTCTTATTACCAAAATTGGTCCCACCGAGTTTGTGTAATCGGTCAAACCGAGATGAGGTTCTACCCTAACCCTTGCACATCGGTCTCACCAAATTGATCATATCGGTCCCACCGAAATGCCTAATAGTCACATTATGAACTAAATCGGTCTGAACAAGTTTTCTGATTCGGTCCCACCGAGTTTGGTAAATTGTGTGTAAGAGTTAGATTTTGTGTGGAGGCTATATATACCCCTCCACCCTCTCCTCATTCGTGAGGAAAGCCATCAAAACATGCCTACACTTCCAGCATTCATTTTCTTAGAGAGAACCACCTACTCATGTGTTGAGGCCAAGATATTCCAATCCTACCATATGAATCTTGATCTCTAGCCTTCCCCAAGTTGCTTTCCACTCAAATCATCTGTCCACCAAATCCAATCTATGAGAGAGAGTTGAGTGTTGGGGAGACTATCATTTGAAGCACAAGAGCAAGGAGTTCATCATCAACACACCATCTATTACCTTTTGGAGAGTGGTGTCTCCTAGATTGGTTAGGTGTCACTTGGGAGCCTCCGTCAAGATTGTGGAGTTGAACCAAGGAGTTTGTACGGGCAAGGAGATCGCCTACTTCGTGAAGATCTACTGTAGTGAGGCAAGTCCTTCATGGGCGATGCCCATGGTGGGATAGACATGGTTGCTTCTTCGTGGACCCTTTGTGGGTGGAGCCCTCCGTGGAGTCGTGCAACCGTTACCCTTCGTGGGTTGAAGTCTCCACCAATGTGGATGTACGATAGCACCACCTATCGGAACCACGCCAAAATTCTCTGTGTCTCCAATTGCGTTTGCGCACACCAATCCCATCCCTTTACTTTCTTGCAAGTTGCACTCTTTACTTTCTGGTTGAAATTGTGTTAATCTACCACCTCAACTTGAAAAACTTAAAAACTGCCAACTTTGTGTGTTGAGGGTCTATTCACCCCCCTAGACACCTCTTCTTGATCCTTTCTGCATTCCCTTAGGACCAAAGATGGTGTAGTGTCAAGTAGTCGACGTTCACATAACACCACTAAGGGAATCACAACATAGATATCATCAAAATATCGAACAAATATCAAATTCACATGATTACTTGCAACATGATTTCTCCCGTGTCCTCAAGAACAAAAGTAACTACTCACACAACATGTTCATGCTCAAGATCATAGGAGTAATAAATATCATAATGGATCTGAACATATAATCTTCCACCAAATAACCGGCTAGCATTAACTACAAGATGTAATCAACACTACTAGTCACCCACTGGTACCAATCTGAGGTTCTGGTACAAAGATTGAACACAAGAGATGAACTAGGGTTTTGAGATGAGATGGTGTTGTTGAAGATGTTGATGAATATTGGCCCTCCCAAGGTGAGAGGGTTGTTGGTGATGATGATAGCTTTGATTTCCCCCTCCCGGAGGGAAGTATCCCCAGCAAAATCACTCCGCTGGAGAGCAAAACTGCTCCTACCTAAGTTCCGTCTCGAGATGGCGGCGCTCCATCCTGAAAGTCCTCTCCTTATTTTTTTTCTAGTTCAAGATATATTATGTACAAGAAGATGGGCAACTGAGGTGGGCCTGGCCCCCCCCCACCAGGGTGCGCCTGGAGTGGGTGGTGCGCCTAGGTGCCTAGTGGGCACCTGGCTCGACCCTATGGTATTTCTTTTCTGTTATATTTTTTATATATTCCAAAATAATTCTTCGTAAAATTTCAGCTCATTTGGACCAATGACAACTTACTTGAAGGATCTTGCTCAATACATAGGTAGGTATGGTGGAGTCTCAAAACATGGACTTCGGTTTAAGGTTTTTGGATGCACAAGTAGTATCTCTACGTAGTGCGGATTTTTGGCTAGCAAATATATTGGGCAAGCACCACATGCTGGAGGATCTATATATGACAATATAACTTCTATGTAAATATGAACAGACATAAATCATTACATTGTCTTCCTTGTCCAACGTCAACAATTTGGCATAAGATATTTAATGGGGGCTCACAATCATAAAAGATGTCCAAGATGGTATATTTGCATTTGAATCTTCTCTTCCCTTATTAATTCTTTCATGAATTGCATCATTGACCAATGCTATGTTTGTCAACTTTCAACAAATTTTACCACCTATACTTTTCCTTATGTGGTGTCATTACTTAACATAAGATTATCATATGCTCTTTTTCATTGTTTCCTTTATTTTGATTGAAACAAGAAAATAAAGAAGCAAAAACTCGAACTAAACTTTGTTATATAACTCTCAACTCGAATACATAGATGGATAGATCATGAAACTAGCACTCGAAAATAGATCATACTAAACTTGTATTCAACCAAATCACGAAATAACCAAGGATCGAACTAAAAACTAGTGAAGATAATAAAAGTGATGTTGTGAAAGCACAAGTGCTCCCTGGGTGATTTTGGTAATTAATGTCAACATATATCTTGTTTTACTAATACTTCTACCTAGTATATTTCAGATGAGATCAACATGGGAGTGGCAGGACAGGATGATGTGGAACCCCATCAAGATGCTAAGGACAAACATTGGCAGAAGCTCAGGACTATTCATTTTCATTTCAGTGATCCAAGATCACATTGAGTCCATAGGAAAGGCAACACTATTAAAAGGGGATGAGGTGTTGCTTAATGACTTGCTTGCTCAAAGTGCTTAGTGATATGCTCCAAAAACCCTCTACCACTTTCTCATATCCACATATGTCCTAAACCTAAAATTCAAATAGGTCCCACCGATTTGATCTATCCGGTGCCACCGAGTTCATTTGACACAGCCACTGCCACAAAACCTAATTAGTTCAGTCTCACCGATGGGATCTCGGTCTCACCGAGATGGGCTTGCAAACTCCCTGTTGCCTGTTGCAATAATTTCGGTCCCACCGGAATATGCAATCGGTCTCATCGAGTTTTCTTGACCAATTCTCTGTTTGCTTATTACCAAAATCGGTCTCACCGAGTTTGTGTAATCGGTCAAACCGAGTTCAGATTTCACCCTAACCCTTGCACATAGGTCCCACCCAGTTGACCTTGTCGGTCCCACCGAAAACTCTAACGTTCACATTTTGACCTGAATTGGTCTGATCGAGTTTCACAAGTTGGTCTCACCGAGTTTGGGAATTGGTGTGTAACGGCTAGTTTTTGTGTGGAGGCTATATATACCCCTCCACCCACTCTTCATTTATGGAGAAAGCCATCAGAACGTGCCTACACTTCCAGCATTCATTTTCTGAGAGAGAACCACCTACTCATGTCTTGAGACCAAGACATTCCATTCCAACCACAAGAATCTTGAGCTCTAGCCTTCCCCAAGTTGCTTTCCACTCAAATCATCTTTCCACCATAGCCAATTCTGTTTGGGAGAGTTGAGTGTTGGGGAGACTATCATTTGAATCACAAGAGCAAGGAGTTCATCATCAACACAGCATCTATTACCTTTTGGAGAGTGGTGTCTCCCAGATTGGTTAGGGGTCACTTGGGAGCCTCCGTCAAGTTTGTGGAGTTGAACCAAGGAGTTTGTATGGGCAAGGAGATCGCCTACTTCGTGAAGATCTACCCAAGTGAGGCAAGTCCTTCATGGGCGATGGCCATGGTGGGATAGACAAGGTTGCTTCTTCGTGGACCCTTCGTGGGTGGAGCCCTCTGTGGACTCGCGCAGCTGTTACCCTTCGTGGGTTGAAGTCTCCACCAACGTGGATGTACGATAGCACCACCTATCGGAACCACGCCAAAAATCTCCACGTCTCCAATTGCATTTGCACAATCCAATCCCATCCCTTTACTTTCTTGCAAGTTGCATGCTTT
The DNA here is from genome assembly GCF_002162155.2 of Triticum dicoccoides. Taxonomy (NCBI): domain Eukaryota; kingdom Viridiplantae; phylum Streptophyta; class Magnoliopsida; order Poales; family Poaceae; genus Triticum; species Triticum dicoccoides. Next base: position 281,563,571 of record NC_041393.1, on the reverse strand, counting down.
ACTTTCCACTGCTCATATACTCTTTGCATGCTTGCTTGAATTGTATTGTGAATGCTTGAAATTGTGCTAATTTCCAACCTCAACTTGAAAAACTTAAAAACTGCTATCTTTACTTGTTGAGGGTCTAATCACCCCCCCTCTAGAGACCTCTTCTCTATCCTTTCATGGTGATACGACACCGGGGCATCTCCCCCAAGCTTGGCGAAAGCCAAGGGGAGTGCCCATTCTCATGTGCTCAAGTCTCCTTCTTTGATGATGGTGATGGTGGTGATGACGGAGTGGCATTCTTCCTCTCCAGCTTGCATTTGAGGATACCATTTTCCTCCCTAAAATCATCGTTTTCTTGCTCAAGCTTTAATATCCTTTTGCATAACGCCCCCTTACTCTCCTGCAGAAAACAAGATGGGATAAATTGAACCTTAGATTTGCTTGATCCGTTTGGAAGGCTTGGCTTCTTGAATTCCATGTGCATATCCCCAAGTTGAGGTAGTGGGACTTCATCTTCATCTGAGGAGGCATCCTTCATCTCCTCCACATCAGTGTCTTCCTCCTCATTAGTGGCCCATAAGTAGGGATAGGTCTCCCTAAAGATGTTTGGATTTCGAGTATGGTGGGAAACATAGCACTCTCCGTCTGAATCTTGTGATGACATATTTTTATATCTGCCAGGAAAACAACATGAAAGAAGAACAGAGGATATCCAAATGGTCCAGGGGTATATAAAAAGAATTTTTATCTTGGGAAACAAGTATAATACAGGAAAACGGAATTGGGAAGGTGCTAGAGGGGTCCACAACCCACCAGGGGGCACCCTGGTACCTACTGGGCACCTGGGTTGCCTTCCCAAGTGTTTCTTATATTTTTAATATTCTAAAACTGACAAAAAATATTTTTGTGGATTTTTTGGAGTCGGTTTACATACCATATCATGTACCTCTTCCTTTAAAGGGTTTTAGAGTTTTCTAGAAGGTTTCTGTCGTGGTAGAACACGGACACCTATGGAGCCATTGGCCCCTTTATCATTCGGCAAGGGGGAGATCGCATTTCACAAAGAGCAGAGGCTGCGGGACAACACGGCAGTGATGGCGCTGGAGATTTTTACCCAGGTTCGGGCTACTGAGAACTATAAAACCCTACTCCATCTTTGGTGGAATGATGGAGGGACCGTGAAGAACGCGCGACGCTCAAGCCCGGCAAGGTCGCCTTGGGGAGAGCAGTTATGCACGTATGACTACACGAGGGTCCGAATCCTTTGTAAGGTTGCCACGACCCTCCTTTTATAGGCTAAGGGGTTACCACAATGGCAAAACAGTCATTACACAACAATTAGATATACAACAGTGCTATCATACCTAACTCTGACAGTTAGGCCAAAGTGCATTAAATGCACTGCTAGGTGTCACGCTGTGGATGTGGCCCGGCAGGCCTGCCCCGCCACTTTGGTCATCTTCCATTTGTCTGCTTGACACGCCTCTAGACGGGTGTCATATGGAGGTGATCTTTCTCCTAAATGTTCGCCACATAACAAACGATAGCCACTTAGTTATCTGGGGCTCGACAACGCACTGATGGATGACTTGCGTTGCGATGCGGTGGAGTGGTGGAGTCTTGGCGGGGATGTAGGCTGCCAATGGCCCCGGTAATCCTTATCGGGGAAGTCTTGGGCCTTGCCTTGAGGGTGGCCTTGACCTAACAAGGCTCGCCGGCCCGGTAAGGGAGGCCTTCACTTGGTGACATCTTGTTGTCCTGGCTTGTCTTGGTCTTCTTGATCTGCCATTTGATTTCTCAAAGAGCTCTCTCTGGCTTGGTTCTTCCTTGAATGCTTAGTGGAGTTTGCAGCCCTGCTACTTGATCATGTGTACCATCCAGGTGACATACGTGAAGGTTTGTTGCACCGACAGGAGCCCTCGGGCTTGGCCCAAATGTGCTACCGAGCATTGTTGGGGTAGGCCCTATCATGTACATAGGCGGGGGTCTTGCGCTAGTATTATCTTTTTCAAGATATTTTCCTTGCTTCTTCATTAACCTGTGCTTGAGTCACTTTTGGGTTCTCCTTCTCACCGTGTGATGCCAAACATGGTGAGGTACAACTTTTTATGGCCCATGAATGACTTTATCCCATGGGGTCGTAACTGCCATCTCACTCATCCCACTATGCCCACCCTTTCTGCCACGTACGCAACATGCACCGCGTAGGGTAGGTAGAGCGCTACAATAGGAACCCAAATTCTCCGGATTGGTGCAAAAGGGCAGTCGATGGGCTTGCCCACCATCCGCAGTTTGGATAGGTTGGATTCAAAGGAGCCCTAGGAGTAGGTGGACAATCAACCCCCAGCCCCGGCTCGCCTATAAAAAGGGAGCATTAGGGGGAGTGGAGGCATCCATCCACGCACTTCTTCCTTCTTCTTGCTTGCACCCTCCTTCGTCATGCTTCCTCAGTTTGAAAGTGATGACTCCGAAGGCTAGTGCCACCGCTTGGGGAGTGAGTCTAGTCCGGTGCTGTGGGAGGTGCGGCGACCATAGTAGGGGTGGTCACGGATCGTGGCGGCACATCAGCGAACATTTTACACTGACCCTGGTGTGGGAGGTGATGTGCTTCTTCATGATGGTGGAGTGTCCGCCCTTTCCACGCGAGCCCACCGCCCTGGGAAGAGGTGTCGCGCCTGTCGCAAGCTGTCGGAGATCATCAACCCGTCAGCGGAGTCCTCAGGTCCCCTGGTGCCCGCCCGTGGGAACGCGTTCGGGATCTTCAGTAATCCCAGCACTGCTCTCTTCGGTGAGGTCGGGGGTGATGCTGAAGATGGCAGTGCCTTCCTGCCTGCCAAGGTGGGGAGTGGTGCTCCACACGCGCCTCGGGCGTCGCCGCCACCGTCAGCTGCTTATTCAGGGGAGATGATAGGCCGAGGGCTCGGCGTTCTCCCAGAGCGACAATGATGAGGAAGAAACATGCAAGACGGAGAAGGCGGATGGAAGACCGTCAGCTCCGAGTACGATGGCACAGATGCCTTCATCTCGTACTGCCCGCCGGCTGCTTCGTCTTTGCGCTCTTCCCCTCCCTCCCTCGCACCATCATCACTAGCTTCTTCTGAATGGTTGCCGGGGAGGAGACGCTCTCTTGGTGCCTTCGCCTCCTCCAGAAGTCTTCCAGCTGGGCCCCCGCAGGCTCTCCCTGCTTGTTGGGGATATAAATCCGAGGTGTGACCCGCCCAGGAGGTGCCGGCTTACACTGTTGATGACTCAGGAATGAAAGGCTTAGATGGGCCTGAGGGGACGTGAAGACTACAGGCGGCTTAAGACGTGGGCCTGTTGAAGGCCCAAGATCCGGAGGTGTGAGCCGCCAGATGATGACTTGCCTAGTAAGGCAAGGCGACTTAGAAACCGAGTTTGGCACGTTGTGTGATCTGGCTTGGACTCTTGTAAGCCCCGGGTCTGGACCTGTGTATATAAAGGCGAGACCCGGCAGCAGGTTAACTTAAGAAACAATTGATCGAGAGCTAGGACAAGTGATTCCATTCCCTTGTAATCAATATTCAAGCAATAGTCAACAAACACAAGAGCAAGCTTTTACCTCGTTGTGAGGGGCCGAACCTGGGTAAACCTTGTGTCCTTTGTCCCGTCCAACCCCTTCGAGCTAACCTGTGTTGCGATGGCTCGACACCTAAGTCCTTTCACGAGGGCATCTGCCATGACAAAACCATGACAATTGGCGCCCACCATGGGGCCAGAGCATGGTGGTTTCGAGTTCTTGAAGGGTGATTTCCCAGGAATCAAGGGATACGCCATGTGCTAGATGACTAAGAGTCTCCACGGCAAGCTCTACATTGACGACGCTGGTTGGGGCCCCGAGACCGACTCAATCGAGTACGGGTACCGGGTCCCCTTTGGAGGAATTCAAGTCTTCATCAGGAAGATCAGTGAGGCAGAGCATGAGCCAGATATCTGCATCGACATCGTCGAGCCAGCTCAGCGTGCACGACCCGCCATGGTTCAACCCGGGCGGAAACATGTTTTCGTTGGTTTCACGCAAGGCATGAAACTTGCGGAAGGATCCGTATCTGGAGGAGAGACAGCCATCTACTCCAGTGATGAGTCCTCGACCGGAGAAACGGAATCCATCGATCATCTTCAAGATGATGGGCTTGGGGGCTAATCCAATGGCAACAGTATTCCGGACCCCTATGAGCCGCCTTCCAGGGTTGCAATATTCATGGCTGGCACTTGGCCGGTTTTTAACTTGTCAATAGGAGCAGCGATGACATCTGGATCAACAGCCGCTACAACAGCTGGGGCTGGCGGCTCAACTCGGCAATCGGCCTAGGTTTTATCTGAATTCTTGGGCACTTTGACGGCTCTGTTAGCCACAGAAGTTACTACAGCGAATCAAGCATAGCACAATGCAAAAAATGCAAAGGTGCGAGATGAGGTGGCCAAAGCCCGGGAGGATCTTAATGTAGAGAACATCAGGATGGGAGAGGAACGAGCCAAGAGGGATGTTGAGTCACAGCGTCTCAGGGCAGAGGCTTTTCGCTTAAGTTTGGATCAAAAGGCATCTAATGTAGTTCTTTGAAGGAGGTATCAGACCCGTATACCTTCATAGTATGAGGCACAGAATATTTTTAACACACCTGGTACGGAGCCAAGTAAACCGCCAGGCACGGCCCGGCCGGCTGAAGTCCCAGGGAGCGGGGCGGCATGCTACCTCTTGAGCACTGCGTTGGTTTTCCCTTGAAGAGGAAAGGGTGATGCAGCAAAGTAGCGTAAGTATTTCCCTCAGTTTTTGAGAACCAAGGGATCATTCCTGTAGGAGGCTCCTCAAAAGTCCCACGCACCTACACAAACAAACAAGAACCTCGCAACCAACGCGGTAAAGGGGTTGTCAATCCCTTCACGGAAACTTGCGAAAGTGAGATCTGATAGAGATAATAAGATAAGATAAATATTTTTGGTATTTTTATGATATAGATTGGAAATTAAAAGATGCAAATAAAAGTAGATTGGAAAATTATATGATAAAAGATAGACCTGGGGGCCATAGGTTTCGCTAGTGGCTTCTCTCAAGATAGTATAAGTATTACGTTGGGTGAACAAATTACTGTCGAGCAATTGATAGAAAAGTGCATAGTTATGAGAGTATCTAGGCATGATCATGTATATAGGCATCACGTCCCTAACAAGTAGATCGAAACGATTCTGCATCTACTACTATTACTCCACACATCGACCGACTCCTGCGTGCATCTAGAGTATTAAGTTCATAAGAACATAGTAACACATTAAGCAAGATGACATGATGTAGATGGATAAACTCAAGAAATATGATATAAACCCCATCTTTTTATCCTCGATGGCAACAATACAATATGTGCCTTGCTTCCCCTGATGTCACTGGGAAAGGACACCGCAAGATTGAACCCAAAGCTAAGCACTTCTCCCATTGCAAGAAAGATCAATCTAGTAGGCCAAACCAAACTGATAATTCGAAGAGACTAGCAAAGATAACCAATCACACATAAAAGAATTCAGAGAAGATTCAATTATTTCTCATTGATAAACTTGATCATAAACCCACAATTCATCGGATCTCGACAAACACACCGCAAAAAGAGTTACATCGAATAGATCTCCAAGAAGATCGCGGAGAACTTTGTATTGAGATTCAAAGAGAGAGAAGAAGCCATCTAGCTAATAACTATGGACCCAAAGGTTTGTGGTAAACTACTCACAAATCATCGAAGAGGCCTTCAAGATGATGTAGAGGCCCTCCATGGTCGATTCCCCCTCCGATGGAGCGCCGGCAAAGGTTCCAAGATGGGATCTCACGGATACAGAAGGTTGCGGTGGTGGAAATAGTTTTTCGTGGTGCTCCTGGATGTTTTCCGGGTACGTGGATATATATAGGAAAAGGAGGTAGGTCAGGGGAGCCACGAGGGGCCCACGAGGGTGGGGGCGCGCCCTCCTGCCTCGTGGCCGCCTCGGCTGCTTCTTGACGTCCACTCCAAGTCTCCTAGATTGCGTTTGTTCCAAAAAGATCGCTCCCAAAGGTTTCATTCCGTTTGGACTCCGTTTGATATTCCTTTCCTTCGAAACACTGAAATAGGCAAGAAAACAGCAATTCGGGTTGGGCCTCCGGTTAGTAGGTTAGTCCCAAAAATGATATAAAAGTGTAAATTAAAGCCCATAAACATCCAAAACAGGTAATACAATATCATGGAACAATTAAAAATTATAGATACGTTGGAGACGTATCAAGCATCCCCAAGCTTAATTCCTGCTCGTCCTCGAGTAGGTAAATGATAAAAACAGAATTTTTGATGTGGAATGCTACCTAGCATAATTCTCGATGTAATTTTCTTTATTATGGCATGATTGTTCAGATCCAAATGATTCAAGATAAAAGTCCATAGAACATAAAAATAGTAATACTTCAAGCATACTTACAAGTAATCATGTCTTATCAAAATGGCATAGCCAAAGAAAGCTTATCCCTACAAAATCATATAGTTAGGCCATGCTTCATTTTCATTACACAAAATACTCCCATCATGCACAACCCCGGTTTCAGCCAAGCAATTGGTTCATAATTTTTAATGTGCTTCAACTTTTTCAACTCTTACGCAATACATGAGCGCAAGCCATGGACATAGCACTATATGTGGAATAGGGTGGTGGTTGTGAAGACAAAAAGGGAGAAGATAGTCTCACATCAACTAGGCGTATCAACGGGCTATGGAGATGCCCATTAATAGATATCAATGTGAGTGAGTAGGGATTGCTATGCAACGGATACACTAGATCTATAAATATATGAAAGCTCAACAAAAGAAACTAAGTGGATGTGCATCCAACTTGCTTGCTCACGAAGATCTAGGGCATTTTGAGGAAGCCCATCATAGGAATATACAAGCCAAGTTCTATAATGAAAAATTCCCACTAGTATATGAAAGTGACAACATAAGAGACTCTCTATCATGAAGATCATGGTGCTACTTTGAAGCACAAGTGTGGAAAAAAGATAGTAACATTGTCCCTTCTCTCTTTTCTCTCATTTCTTATTCTTTTTCCTTTTCTTTTTTTATTTGGTGGGCTTCTTTGGCCTCTTTTTTTATTATTTTTATTTTGGCTTCTTTGGCCTATTTTATTTTTTATAAAGTCTGAAGTCTCATCCCCACTTGTGGGGGAATCATAGTCTTCATCATCCTTTCCTCACTTGGGACAATGCTCTAATAATGAAGATCATCACACTTTTATTGATTTACAACTCAAGAATTACAACTCAATACTTAGAACAAAATATGACTCTACGTGAATGCCTCCTGGGGTGTACCGGGATATGCAATGAATCAAGAGTGACATGTATGAAAAATTATGAAGGTGGACTTGCCACAAATTTGATGCCAACTACATGATCATGCAAAGAGCAATATGATAATGATGGGGCGTGTCATAATAAATGGAATGGTGGAAAGTTGCATGGCAATATATCTCGGAATGGCTATGGAAATGCCATAATAGGTAGGTATGGTGGCTGTTTTGAGGAAGGTAAATAGTGGGTGCATGATACCAGCAAAAGTTGCGCGGTATAATAGAGGCTAGCAATGGTGGAAGGGTGAGAGTGCGTATAATCCATGGACTCACATTAGTCATAAAGAACTCACATACTTATTGCAAAAGTCTACTTGCCCTCGAAGCAAAGTACTACTACGCATGCTCCTAGGGGAAGGGTTGGTAGGAGTTAACCATCGCGCGATCCCGACCTCCACTCATAAGGAAGGCAATTAAAAGAGCAGCCCATGCAACAAATTTGTCACACAACTTTTACCATACGTGCATGCTACGGGACTTGCCAACTTCAACACAAGTATTTCTCAATTTCATAATTACCCAACTAGCATGACTCTAATATTACCACCTTTATATCTCAAAACAATTATCAAGCATCAAATTTATCATAGTGTTTAATGCACTTTCTATGATAGTTTTTATTATACCCAACTTGGATGCTCATCATTCTGGGACCAAATTTATAACCATAGCAAATACCATGCTGTTCTAAAAGACTCTAAAAATGATCTAAGTGAAACATGAGAGATCAACAATTTCTACAAAATAAAGCCACCGTCGTGCTCTAAAAGCTAAAAGTGAAGCACATAGAGTATTCTAATAAATTCCAAATCATGTGTGTATCTCCCAAAAGGTGTGTACAGCAAGGATTATTGTGGTAAACTAAAAATCAAAGACTCATATCACACAAGACACTCCAAGCAAAACACATATCATGTGGTGAATAAAAATATAGCTCCAAGTAAAGTTACCGATAAACAAAGACGAAAGAGGGGATGCCTTCCGGGGCATCCACAAGAGGCTTTTGGTTGTACTTGACTATCTTGGGGTGCCATGGGCATCCCCAAGATTAGGCTCTTGCCAATCCTTATTCCATAGTCCATCAAATCTTTACCCAAAACTTGAAAACTTCACAACACAAAACTCAACAGGAAATCTCATAAGCTCCGTTAGTGCAAGAAAGAAAAACCACCACATAAGGTACTGTAATGAACTAATAATTTATTTATGTTGGTGTTAAACCTACTGTATTCAAACTTCTCTATGGTTCATACCCCCCGATACTAGCCATAGATGCATCAAAATAAGCAAACAACACACGAAAAACAAAATCTGTCAAAAACAGAACAGTCTGTAGCAATCTGTAACTTTAGAATACTTGTGGAACTCTAAAACTCCTACCAAAATAGTAAGTCCTGGGAAATTTTTCTGTTGATCTACTACAAAAAGAGTCAACGAAAAATCATGTTTGTGTGATTTATTAAAATTATTTTTGTGCATGCAGAAGTCTCTGTTTTTTAGCAGAAACAAATTAACTATCACAGTAGGTTATCCTATAGGTTCTAATTGGCACAAACACTAATTAAAACATAAAACCACATCTAAACCGAAGCTAGATGAATCATTGATTACTAAGCGGAAGTAAAAAAGCAAGGAACAAAAATAAAATTGGGTTGCCTCCCAACAAGCGCTATCGTTTAACGCCCCTAGCTAGGCATTGAGATTTCAATGATGCTCACAAGAAAGACACAAATTGAAGCACAAAGAGAGAATCATGAAAGATGTGAAAAACACATATAAGTCTAACATACTTCCTATCCATAGGAATCTTATAGGCAAACAAACTATCATAGCAAGCAAAAACTAGCATATGCAAGAAAGCGGAAAGAAACAATAGCAATCTCAACATAACGAGAGGTAATTTAATAACATGAGAATTTATACAACCATATTTTCTTCTCTCATAATAGTTACATGTGGGATCATAATCAAATTCAACAAAATAGCTATCACATAAAATATTTTCAACATCATCCACATGCATGCAAAGTTGACACTCTTCCAAAATAGTGGGATTAACATTAACTAAATTCATGACCTCTCCAAACCCACTTTCAATAATATTTCAAACACTATTATCAATCTCATATTCATCATGGGGCTTAAATAAATTTCCAAGATCATAAGAAGAATCACTCCAATCATGATCATTGCGACAAGTAGTAGACATAGCAAAATTAGCATCCCCAAGCTTAGGGTTTTGCATATTATTAGCACAATTGGCATCAATAGAATTTATAATAAAATCATTGCAATCATGCTTTTTATTTAAACATCTATCGTGAATTGCTTCATAAAGCACTTCATCACAATTTTCAGATGCACGAATTTCAAGCAAAACCTCATAAAGATAATCTAGTGCACTAAACTCACTAGCAATAGGTTCAACATAATTGGATCTCTTAAAGAGATTAGCAAGTGGATGAGGATCCATAAACTTTTAGCAAGCGAAGATGCAAGCAAAAATAAGGTACATGGTAACACAAGATCGAATGGAAGGAGGGCAAAGAAAAGGCAAAGGTGAAGTGGGGGAGAGGAAAATCATAGGCAAACGACAAATAATGTAATGCGAGGGAGATGAGTTTGTGATGGGTACTTGGTATGTCTTGACTTGAGCAATGACCTCCCCGGTAACGGCGCCAGAAATCCTTCTTGGTACCTCTTGAGCACTGCATTGGTTTTCCCTTGAAGAGGAAAGGGTGATGCAACAAATTAGCGTAAGTATTTCCCTCGGTTTTTGAGAAACAAGGTATCAACAGTAGGAGGCTCCTCAAAAGTCCCACGCACCTACACAAACAAACAAGAACCTCACAACCAACGCGATAAAGGGGTTGTCAATCCCTTCATGGAAACTTTCGAAAGTGAGATCTGATAGAGATAATAAGATAAGATAAATATTTTTGGTATTTTTATGATATAGATTGGAAAGTAAAAAGATGCAAATAAAAGTAGATTGGAAACTTATATGATAAAATATAGACCCAGGGGCCATAGGTTTCACTAGTGGCTTCTCTCAAGATAGCATAAGTATTACGGTGGGTGAACAAATTACTGTCGAGCAATTGATAGAAAAGTGCATAGTTATGAGAGTATCTAGGCATGATCATGTATATAGGCATCACGTCCGCAACAAGTAGATCGAAATGATTCTGCATCTACTACTATTACTCCACACATCGACCGACTCCTGCCTGCATCTAGAGTAATAAGTTCATAAGAACAGAGTAACACATTAAGCAAGATGACATGATGTAGAGGGATAAACTCAAGAAATACGATATAAATCCCATCTTTTTATCCTTGATGGCAACAATACAATACATGCATTGCTACCCCTGCTGCCACTGGGAAAGGACACCGCAAGATTGAACTCAAAGCTAAGCACTTCTCCCATTGCAAGAAAGATAAATCTAGTAGGCCAAACCAAACTGATAATTCGAAGAGACTTGCAAAGATAACGAATCATACATAAAAGAATTCAGAGAAGATTGAATTATTTCTCATATATAAACTTGATCATAAACCCACAATTCATCGGATCTCGACAAACACACCGCAAAAAGAGATGCATCGAATAGATCTCCAAGAAGATTGAGGAGAACTTTGTATTGAGATTCAAAGAGAGAGAAGAAGCCATCTAGCTAATAACTATGGACCCGAAGGTCTGTGGTAAACTACTCACAACTCATTGGAGAGGCCCTGGAGATGATGTAGATGCCCTCTATGGTCAATTCCCCATTCGACAGAGCACCGACGAAGGCTGCAAGATGGGATCTCGCGGATACAGAAGGTTGCAGTGGTGGAAATAGATTTTTGTGGTGCTCCTGGATGTTTTCGGGGTACGTGGATATATATAGGCGAAGGAGGTAGGTCATGGGAGCCACGAGGGGTCCACGAGGGTGGGGGGCGCGCCCTCCTGCCTCGTGGCCGCCTCGGCTGCTTCTTGACGTCCACTCCAAGTCTCCTGGATTGCGTTTGTTCCAAAAAGATCGCTCCCGGAGGTTTCATTCCGTTTGGACTCCGTTTGATATTCCTTTCCTTCGAAACACTGAAATAGGCAAAAAAAATAGCAATTCCAGCTGGGCTCCCGGTTAGTAGGTTAGTCCCAAAAATGATATAAATGTGTAAAGTAAAGCCCATAAACATCCAAAACAAGTAATATAATAGCATGGAACAATAAAAAATAATAGATACGTTGGAGACGTATCACGGCGCCTCGGCCCCGATTACTAGACCCGCCCCATAGGGATCGAACCCCGCCCCAACATTTTTCCACACCATCTGGTCATTATTCCAACCGGGGGATAACATGATTGCATCGGCTACCCAACTCCAGGCAATTCCTATCGCAGATGAGACGCCTTTTGCAGCTGAGGCACGAAATGCAATTGAGCTCTTACAGACAGCAGTCGCATAGTAGGATAAATATACACATAGTCGCGAGAGGGTGCATTCGACCCCCCCCCCCGCCCTCCCAAGCCGCAGTTATAGCCGCCGCATTGAGTCATGGACAGTTTCTAGTAGCGAGCAACGACGTCTACCAAATCAAGATGACCCACCCCATGGGAATAACCCACCCCTCACTCATGCTCAGGCGATTGTGGATGATGCCAGCACCCGCCGAGAGAAAGAGGCGGCAGCGGCAGCTCAGCTAGGGGCTTATCAACAGCCTCCGGTGACCCCTTCGGTGTCAGTAGGTGCTGGTATAATTTCTAGATCTGTTGGAGTGCCTTGTTTAGTACCGCATGTAATGAATGCCTAAGGATTTTAAGGGTCCTCGCAAGGTGGCTAACTATACAGTTGATCTCCCCCCTGAGGCCTGGATTGAGAGTTATGAGTTAGCCATGGATATGCTAGATGTCAATGATGTTGTATGTGCAAAGTATTTCACCATGATATTGGACGGGCTAGCTCGGACCTGGTTAAAAGGATTACCCGCCAACTCCATCAATTCATGGGCAGAGCTAAAAGCACGGTTCATAAAGAATTTTAAAGGAACATGCAAGCAGCCTTTGACAATTATTGATCTTGATAACTGTGTACAACGTGAGGATGAGTCGGCTCATCATTGGGTCTGGCGGGTCTCAGCTATTATGCATTCTTCAGATAGTATGGTGACGGGTCAGGCCGTTCTGGTCTTGGAGAAAAAATGTCATTTCACCCCCCCCCCTTAAGCAGAAGCTTGCGCTGCTTAAGCATCATTGTAATGACATGGGAGAGCTCATGGTGGCTCTCATCAAATATGTCGACTCTGATACCACCAAAGATCCTAGATCTGATGATGAAAAATCCAATAAGGGAAAGAAGAGTGGCAATGGTAAGGGTGAGCAGCAGAACATTACAGGGCATAATAGCAACAACAGGGGTAATGTTGGTAAGCCTAGACAACCTGATGGCGGGTCAAATCTTGTAGCTAACACCAACACTTGATACCAAAACCAAGACTGTAATGGTAATGGTAAGCATTCCTTTGGAGGAAAGAACTTTAATATTGAGGCGATGATGAATGATCCTTGCCAAAAACACAGCGTGCCCAATAAACCAACGACTAATCTTGGAAGGACTGTTTCATTATGTGAGAGTACGGGAATTCCAACTTCAATCAGAATCATGGCAATAATAATGGCCCACCCGGCCGGTCAGGATCCAGCTCACACGGGCTCGACTTTGATGATGGCGGTTCAAACTCTTGGTATCAAGGACAGGGCACCCAGGGTCGTTATAATCAACAGTCTGGTCAGGGTAACCAGCAACTTAGTTAGGATACCAGAGTAACCCAAAGCAGCTCAACAGTGCCCAGTATCAAGTTTTCACCACAAGTATTTGCAAGCGAGATCAGAAGGTTCATAAACGCGCGGTCAGTGCAATTGAGCCAGCGGTACCTCAATACTTGCGGTGGTCAGAGTATCCAATCACATGGAGTCGAGAGGATCACCCGCCCCGGGTTGACAACCCGGGCCAGCTAGCATTGGTGGTAGCCCCTCAGGTCGGGGGTTATAAATTTACTAAAGTGCTCATGGATGGTGGCAGCAGCATCAATATCCTTTATTATGACACCTTTCGCCGAATGAACTTAACTGATAAAGATCATAAACCATCTTCTACAGTTTTTCATGGTGTGGTCCTGGTAAGTTGGCATATCCTGTTGGAAAGATTGCCCTGGAGGTGGCTTTTGGGAATGATTATGACTACAGAACAGAGAGGTTATGGTTTGAAGTGGTCAAGATCAAGAGCGCTTATCATGCCTTGTTTGGATGGCCGGCTTATGACAAGTTTATGGCCCGAGCTTATTATGTTTATTTACAGCTTAAGATGCCAGGGCGTAAGGGTACTATTACGGGCCATGGTGATCGAAAAATTGCATTAGAGTGTGAGGAAGCGGATGCTACTTATGCTGAGTCGGCCTGTGCCACGGAAGAACTTAAGCTTTATAAGGATAATGTTGACCCGGCAGATATGACCCCTTTAAAGAAGCCCACTACAGAGCAATGTGACACCCCAAAATTTTAACCTTGTTTTATTAATTAAAATTTTACCAGGAAATTTAAACTTTTATTTTCTGGATTTCCTTTTGATTTAAGAACCATTCTTTTCCTTATTGTGATGGAGTATTTACCCCAAGTGAAAACTTCTCAGTCATTATTGGACTTATTTCCCCTCTGGACAGACTAGCATGTCCACTAAGCACCTAGACGACCCTAACCTAGCCCTACTAATTGCCAGCCTCACCCACGCTATCTAACCCACACTAGCATTTCGCCGAGCACCTGGTGCGCGTGCTATGGGCCCGCCCAGAGCGCGAGTTTTGCACGTGCCACACCTGAGCCGTCGCGCCTGTAACGCCCCGGATCCGATGCGCCAGGAGTCTGCCAGTTATTCGCCGTAGTTGCCATGTCATTTGCTTGCGTGTTGCATTTTATCATGTCATCATGTGCATTTCATTTTGCATACATGTTCGTTTCATGCATCCGAGCATTTTCCCCGTTGTCCGTTTTGCAATCCGGCGCTCCTATGTCCTCCGGCGTTCCCCTTTCGTCTCTCGTTGTGAGAGGGTGTTAAACGTTCTCGGAATGGCCCGAGGCTTGCCAAGTGTCCTTGGTATACCACCGGTAGACCTCCTGTCAAGTTTCGTGCCATTCGGAGGTCGTTTGGTACTCCAACGGTTAACCGGGTAACCGTAAAGCCCCTCCCTCTTTGCAGCCCAACACCCCTTCCAAAGTGTCCCAAAACCCAGCAAACTCCCCTCCATGCTCTCGGTCGTTTGATCACGATCGTGTGGGTGAAAACCGCTCCTCATTTGGACTCTCCTAGCTCCCAGAAATCTATAAATAGCCCCTCCCCCGAAATTCCGCAGTCCAAACCCCCGAAACCCTAGCAGTTTTCCTCCTCGCGCTGCCGGACATGTCCATCCGCGCCGGACATGTCCGCCGGACACGTCGCCCCGGCCAATCCGGCCTTGCCACGTCAGCGCCGCCTCCCCCGCGCCCAATCCCCGCCTGCCACGTGGCGCGCCG